>NC_092422.1:163873444-164185408 GCF_036169615.1 Heliangelus exortis | reverse complement strand
ACGTGTGTGTTTGATACATTTTTACTGAGTTCCTAAAACCAAAATTATTACTTCCCAGGTTATGAAACACTGCTTAGCACACACAGGTTACTGTGGGCTTCAGTCAGGATAGAAATGTGTGTACTTAAGTCTCTCCTGGAGACATGAAAGGATTTTTTTTAATTTTGCTTCGCTTTATGAGCTCTTCCAAACTGTGGTCTCCACTTCAGAGCCAATGGCATAATTAAATATTTTCTAATATCCCATGTAAATATCAGCCTTTATATACTGAGGCCAAAATAAATACAGACTAAAAACTACATGTACGCTTTCCTCAGGAGCAGGCTGGATGCCTGTATTTTGGGCCCCTGTCCTGCCTGCCCACCCCATCATGATGCCTCTGTGTTCCTCATTGCCTTTTGGAGTACAGTTTTGGGTTCAGGGTTAGCCATGTACCATCAGCACCAAGCACTCTGGTGGGTCCTGTAGGCACTGGCTGAGCAGATACAGACACCTGGCCATAGTGTGGTGAAATACCAGCTTGGGTTACACATTTCTCCATGGAGGGTGGAAAGGGAGTGTCTCAGTTCTAGGCAGCATGAAAGGTGGGTACATTTTAAGGTAAATGCAGGCCCATTCAGGATAGTTGGAACTCAGCATAGAAGTACCTAAGAAGAGCTATCTTAAATTTGGAGTGTTTCAGCAGCTGGATAAAAAGACAGATGTGCTTGACAAGCCACTCACCATCCTTTGGCAGTCCACCACAGCCAGCTCCCTCTTTTACCCAAGTCTTCTGCAAACTGTCCTGCTCCCTCCCCAAAACAAGAAAGTCCCCTGCAGAACACATTCCCTGTAGATCTGTAACGAGTATCCCCGTTTTCCAGTAACACACCTTTCCAAATGCAGTGTTCAACATAATGAGTTCACCCAAAAGATTGAGATAAATCCATTTTTTTAATGTCTTAAATATGTTGCATCAAGCGTCCCTTTGCCAACCCTGTTTTGAAAGAGAGAAAAAGAGGACCACAGTGTTCCATCCCAATACTAAATGTTGTTGGATGTTTGTTTGAAGTACTTGGTTCCCTGTAATTGCAGTTTTGACTGTGGAACTGGAGATGCATATTTGTTTACTTTAGATTCCCATGCCTGTTCACTCTGCCATGGAATTGCACACATCATTCCAGACATAGCAGGGCAGTCCATAGCTTCTTCACCTACCATGTAGCCAGAGCAGTTTCTTTGAAATAAAAGGCTTGGGACTTTATTTTGTTGTTTGGTTTTTTTGGTGTTTTTTGGGTTGGTGTTTTTTGGGGTTTTTTTTTTTTTTTTGGTTGTTTTTTTTTTGTTTGTTTTTTTGGGTTTTTTTTGTTGCCTTTTTGGGTTTTTTTTTTTTTTGTTTGTTTTGTTTGTGCAATTTTTTTCCTCCTTACTTTGTTTATTTTGCTTTTTGGAAATAGAGACTTTCCAAGCAAAAAGCCAAACAAATTTTCCTGTGGCCTTCCTAGATTTGTTATGCTTCAGTTAAAGAAAGATGTGGGACAAATCTAAATATGTTGAAGAACAATGGAAAAAAACAGGGAGTACTCTACTTTTTTTTTTTTTTTTTTTTTTAACTTTTTTTTTTTAACTTTTTTTTACTTTTTTTTACTTTTTTTTTCTGTGTTGCAGGGCTCCCTAAACATAAGCAGCAACCTTTCAGGGGCTGAATCTGAGCGTCCTTGAAATCTGTGCCTGACCTCACCTCTCTGGGCAACAAATATCCTCCCAAAGAAAGTGCCAACTGTCAGCCCAGTGTTCATTTGAACTTCCTCCAGCTCCAGAAGAAAGGGAAGCAAGAAATTCCACTTAAGATGCCAGCGGGTCCCGTTTGTGTGACTGGCAGCTCTGAGGGATTCCAGATGGCTTAAGCCCTTCTTTTGAACGTATCTTTTGATCTCATTTAAATTTCCTCCTGATTTCACCTGCTCTGTGTTTACTGACTGGAGAATAAGCAGGTGGACATATTAATTCCACCATAGGGTACAAATGGATTAAAGGGGAATTTATGTGCAGGAGGGAGTTTGTTTAATACAGCTAATACAGCTCCAGCTCCACTCCGTGATTCATGATTCAGAAACCACAGTATAATTTTAACAGACAGAACAAACAAATGGAAAACCTTCTCCATCCCCAGTGTGTTTCCTAAATGCTCCAACATGTACTCTTCATCAGTCTGGTGGTCATCGAGAAAGCCAAGCAAAGGCATGAAACTTTTTCAGAGTAAACTTCTGTGATCATGTATTGTATCCTGCTCTTTGTTTACATATTTACAGTTCTTTCTCTTCACAAACAAGTCAGTCTTCAAACTCTCAAGCTTTCTTTAGTCACAGGGCTTTTTCCATCCCAAGCAGCAATGACTAACTCGTGCTAAGGAGAGCAGTCTGACTGCATGAGCATCGTAGCTGAAACCTGCATGTTGTGGGAGGAGGGAGAGCAGTCAGGACCATGAGCAGGCACAGCACAGATAGAAGAAGACATGAGAATGTAGCAGAAAAAAGAAGACTGGTGAACTGGGTCCCCATGAAGAAGGACATGAAAAGGATCACTCTGCAGAGACAAAATCCTTTGTTGGTTGGGTTAGGGCATACCTTCATCTGACAAGGGATTCGCTTCATTTAAATTGGTGAATGTAGACTGCTGCTCAACTTCAGAATACGTAGGCACCCCATCTGCAGAGTGGCTATGTCAAGGTGAAACCCAGGTGTAAAATTTTCCCCATAATACAGTTTCTGTGGGGTGCATGAGCTAGAATAAAAATGTTTCACTTTTTTTGCCAGGTTCACAGTGTGCTGCCATGGACTTCAGACTTCAGTACTCTGACTACATGTTTGTACATCACTTAACATGGTCTCAGTCTCAGCTGGGGCATCACAGCTAAAATAGATGTTTTAATCTTAAAACTACAATGATGTCTTACGATGGGCTCAGCTGCCTTTCTGTCAGGACTGCATGAGATATGGGCACAAAGGTGCTAATGTGAATATTAGAGTTACATTTCAGGCTAAGCACATCATGTGTCTGTGACAGGACACATCAGTGTCCTGTCCTGCTGATAGACACAGACTCTCACAGGCATCAGTGGGAACTGTGGTTAGGTTAAGAATATCCAGTCCCAGGCTCAGATTTGTGCACATTTGGTTATCACTTAGTCTTAAAATAATACTTGCAACTGTGGAGATAAGATTTGGAATTTTTCTACTGGGAATAGGAAAATCTCAAGGTTTAAAAACCACTAGAAAGAAGTACAACATGTGATATTCCTCATAGGATATAGGTTTGAAAAAACCTGTCCAGACAAGGTTTGCATCTGCTGTGCCCCACGCTGTGGCAGAGTTTTCTGTGATTCAGCATCAGAGTTAAGAGAAATTGAATTTCCTGAGAATCATCTTTGGATATCTCCTGGTTTTGCCTCCTAAAAAAGTGCACCTTTAGTGAATGATGTTGCTCTAAATTCATATTGCTCTAAGTGATCTTCTCTCTAGAAAGCAAGGATGGCTCAGCAGTAAAGGTGCTGCCTAATGCTGGTGAACATATTGACTGAGTGATCTGCCACAGATTCTGGCCTGAATTAAATTCAGAAGAGGGGAAGACGAACTCATGAAAATCCTAGTGCTAATTCAGGTGGTTCCTTGCCCACCCCCGAGATTGCTGATGAAGAGAGAGAAGTATTTTCAAACACCAAGGCAAGAGCAGTTCAGGTACTCTGCCTGTAAGAGCCTTTCCTGCCCACTGACTACAGAGGGTGCCAAGGAGCATCAAGCTTTTCGTGTGCTGTCTCAAGAATCACTATTTCAGGAAGTTACTTTGACTTTCTGCACCTGCATAAATGGAAATAATAAGGTTTTTTTCAACCTCAGAAGGGCTGTTGTAAGAATAAATGTGTTAGATGACATACAGTGGTTGCTCTGGTGAAGGTGTCAACTTCAGTTCCTCAAGTTTGTTTTTTATGGCTTGTAATATATTCAGACTTTTTTTTTTTTTTTTTCTTTGTCATGTCTTGCCAGTGAGGATAATTGTCCTCTTTGCTGAGGAGGACAAGTTTCTTGGCTGTGAGGCTGAGTAAAAGCCAGTGCAATGCACAGCATCAGTTTACAAGCCAGAGGCTGCACTATATTCCATTGGGAGACCCTAAAGGTCCCCAGATCAGGAAATTCTTCCCGTATCTCTGTGCCAGGTCCACATTAGATGCTTAACTTGACTGATTTCTATAGGAAATTAAATGCCCTGTTGTCTCTTGAATTTGTGTATATCTATTAAGGTGTGAAAAACTGTCTTCCAGACTATGTAGCAAAGTCTTCTCCTGACACCCATGAATGCTGCTTCTTGGTTTTCTGTGACTGTCTGTAGTGTTAACTGGGTTCCAGATAGGTGCATCCAAGGTTTAGAGAATAAAAATGTCTAGATTTCAAAAAGGTTGATTACCTTAATCTGCTATGAACTTCAGTTGTTCAGGGCTGATGAAACCCTCACAGTCCTCTCTGATCTGCTTTTGTGTGCCTATCTATAAATAAGAAGGATCAGGTGTGTTTATGCTGCTGGAAACCTGCCATGTTTTCATTCAAGAGGATCTTTGGTTGAAAAAATTATACTTGAAAGAGCTGAGTGTGTTCTGCAGAAGAGAAGAACTTTTTCTGCCCTTCCGGACTTTTTCTGAGTTCCAACTTTGGATGACAGATGCCAGTGCTAGAATTCCTTTGGAAAAAAAAATCATCTCCTTAACTTTGCAATTAATTTTTTTACTACAATATTGTCACGGCTCTGGACACACAAGTTAGTGTCTGATGATTCCATCATGACTGGCAAGATATTAAGCCCTAAAAATAATATTTACTTCTGTAGGGTCAGGTTTTTAAAGATACTATGGGGCTAAGTATACAGGCAGACAGTGGAAAATTAAATGCCCAGGCAGATTTGCAAGATGTGCCTTATCCTGGTGAATCTACACCTTTGAAAGACCAGAGCTTTTGTTGCCTGGACTGGTGAAAGCACAGCAAGGCAGCCGCAGGATGCAGCCCTTTTGTGGTCCTTGTCTCAAAGGTGAGAGAATAAATTCTCCCAGCTATTGGGCTGGTAGGAGAAGAGGAATATTCTCTCCCTCTTTATTTTAGTCCCATCATCCTGAAGCTTCTTTTTCCTCCTCTCTGCCATGATGTGTTATCTCCACCATCCCTCTCACCTGGTTGTTTCTAAGGGAAATGCACAGCAATGTAGTTTAGGCAAATGCTTGGAAGAAGTGGAAGCCCCCCTGCTCCAGGGCCCCATATAAGAGTATTCTGCCTCCTCAGTTAGCATGCATGCCAGCAGCTCCCAGTCCTTCTGTCCTTCTGTCAGTCCCTTTGCCTTAATTTTGCATCTTCACTGCCTGCACCACTCACTGTCTCCATTAGACAGCAGGACTGCTGGGGTTAATGGTATGGTGCACAGCACTGATGATGCAGAGCAGAGAATAAGCATTGCTTCAGGACCTTTTTGCTACTTGTTTTTCAGTAAAACCCAAAACATGCTGTTTCCCAGCCATATTTGAGCACTCCCCAGCCACATGATTCATACCTGCTGGAAAGATATGGTTGGGTTCCTGGCCAACTTGCCCAAACAGAGCTCTGAGCATGTCCTTCCTGACCATCTGTTTCAGAAGGACTTCATCTGCCCAGTGTAGATGTTTGAAGCTGAGAGAGACTTCTAGATGACATCTCTAATTAAAGGAGAGAAGCAGGCAATCCCACAGCATGATTCTCCCCATCCGAAACAAACAAACAAATAAACAGAGCAGTTGTTCCAGCCGTGGGCTCCACTGACAAGACAGCGAACGTGTGGCAGCATATATTTAACTCACTGACTAACATCAAGCGTGATAAAACCTACCATCTGTTGGTGGCAGTCACTCTTTTTTGCTCTTTGTCCTCCAGGGCTAAGTCAGTAGGGATGCCACTATATTCTTATTTTCAGAGTGGTGCCCAAACTGACCTGGCATGGGGCACTGAGCTGTGGAGAGCCCTTCCTGTGGCTGGCAGCTGGGAGGGCCTCTCTTGGCCTCAGCATCTACTCATCCATACACATCACTGTTGAGTAACATGAGGCACCTCTTCCTCCACCTTCCTCAAGGACAAAGCATGATGCTTTCCTGGCATTCCCAGCTCCTACAGCAGCTGAAGAGCTGCTGCTGGTTTCTCTTCTGAACAGCACAGTATTTTAATCTTAATGCAGTCTGAATACATCCCTCTGAAATCAGGAAGGGTTGGTAAAAGGGTGAAGTAATGTTCCCAGAGGGTGGTTTCCCTGCAGTTTGTTTGTTTTTTTGTTTTTAATTTCAAGCTGTGCTGACACCACAGTTCTAACCACCACATAGAGAGCTCCATGTTCTCTTAGCTTAATTAGAGGAAGAAAAATCCCTGCTTTGGCTTTACTCTGTTTTTCAGGTTTCAGTGGGTCTCATCAGGTTAGAGTTTTGAACTCTCACCATCATAGAAGGTGACAAGAGCATTTGTTAATAGGGACATTTAAGCCTTTGGTCTTCATACGTACAACCCAGTGACAAAGTCCATCTCATACATACTCTGGCTGGCGACTTTTGCAGTCAATGTGTGCTGTTGATTTTCAGCCTTAGAGAGTCAGGTTTGGAAGCAAATGCTTCTCATGATTTTTCCATCATAGACAATATTCCAAAGGTTACAGACAGCTTGCCATGGCTTAAAGAATAACCTTTTGAAGCGCAGACATGAAAATGCAACTCTGTTTACCTATGTTGTGTGGCAGACCTATACCTCAGCTCTGGGGTTCATTGCTGGCAGTAAAACCACATGAACTTTCATACAATGTCCCTGGAAAAGACTTGCACATTGACTTCATGTGTGTGAAGACGGAACACGGCATGGAGATGCTTTTGTTACCCAGTATTCAAAACATTTTGTTAGAAGAAAAGTGGGAAAATAAATGTCTGGGAGGAATAAGCAGATGTTTGCTGTTAAAGATCAGCATGTTATACAATCAAGTTTACAATAACTGCTTTTAAATATAAACTAACATCTGACCAGTGTTTTCCAATGTGCTGTGAAATCTGCATGTCCTTCCTTTTGTCATTTACAAGTAAACACCCACTGGAGTGTTTTGTAGTTTGTAAAATATGAAAAGGGCTTTGTTCATGAGAGACTCCTTTGATTTACTGTGAGATGAAAACCTATGTGCCAGAAGCGATTTGGTTCTCTTAATCAGAACTGAGCAAACTTTTCTTCAGCTTGACCACTCTGATCTCACTGCCTAAACACACCAGCAAATAGCTAACAATTGTGGTAGCTTTTTTTGCTTCCTTTAACATAGCTTCGCTTCCCTCTGGAGAGGGCAGATTCTGGAGACTGCCCTCAGCAGCCAGGAAAGGCCTCTTTATCTCCTGACAGGCCTGCAGTGTTTGAACCCACAAAAACAAGGATAATGAGGAAGCTTTCAAAATAAACAGGCCTAACAGGGGCATCTCCTTGTTCCCAAAGCCTTCCAGCCGGGCGCCAAGGCTTGGCTGCTGTGCTGAGTCAGCAGCTGCCACTAGAAAAAGTGATGTGAGGTCTGCAAAGGTGGAAAACACCCCCTCCTCAAAATCACCGATGAAAACGTAGAGCTGTCACACCTTCAAAATGTGATTTTCACTTCCAAAAGAAGCACTGTTGCCTCTGTTTGGTGTTCTAACCTCACTATAGCCCTTGGCAAGGAACGTATCTTCTCTCTGCTGCATGCTGGCAGCAAGACCCCATTGCCACAGCTTAACAAGGTCTCCTTTTCTTTGGGCAAAAAGCCTGATTACAAAATCAATTTTAAAAAATCAATGATTTGAACATGAACCAAAGATCTGCAGTTGCTGGTTTCTCAAAATATTTCCTGCCTAGTCCTGAAGCAGGTTCAAACCTTCCCCAAACAGCCGCTTCCCTAATTCCCACTGCATGGCCACCCCCATAGTGTCCCTTTGCTACCCTTGCAGCACCCTCTTAGCTGTGACCCTGTTTCTCTGATGTTTTAACCACAGAATCAAAGGAGGATTTGTTGCACTGGCTTTGTAATTTGAAAGATTTTGAGAGAATTTCCTCCTATTAAAAAACAAACAAACAACTCCAGTATCTCTTGCTGTGGATGGAAGTAGTCTGGACATACCTAGTTCTTAGTGAAAAAAAAGTGTCTTGCTCACTCTTAGCCTGCTGTCAGGGTACTTCAGGAATGCCTTGTTCCTCTCTTCTTCCCAGTCATCAGTCCTACCTGGAGACCTCTGATTTCTTCTGCTCTTTCCCAGTTCAGAGAAATATTCCACCTCAGCTGATGCCACTGACTCAAAATGGTGTCAGAGAGCCAAATTTAAGTCTCTTATCCAAAACCTATGCAGGCAGTGGAAGGCCAAATCTGCTCTACAGCTTTTTGTGCCTAAGGGATTACTCCTGGATTTCTGAACTGCTTTGGTCTAAAAGACTCTTGTCATTGGAGAGGGGGCCATAGCAAACCCCAGGTGCAGAACACAACAGTCATGAAGGATTCCCATCAAGCTGCTGTAACTGATTTGGTCGCTTATTAGTTGCCAGACTGGCCACAGCTGGCCCAGGTGGCCCTGTGCAAGGCAATTATCAGGAAATAGCTGACGGGACCCAGATCAAGGGGGAAGCCAGAGCAACCAAGTTAAAGTCTTGGTATTACTTGGGACTTAATAATTGATACAGATTGGAAGGGATGGGGGAGAGATGGAAGAAAACTACTATGTGCAAAACTTCCTTCTCCAGATAGAAACCCTTTCCACCATTTTTTTTTTTTCCAAAGCTGCATCTTGCATGATGTCTCACTGGATTTGAGTTTTAAAGCGGAGATAAAAATAAACTTCTTTATGTCCTGTGAAAAGATTACTGAAAAAGTGATTGAAGAGGAAAGAAAGCCAAGGCCTCCATATGTTTATCATGTGCACATATGACTAAAGAGGGACTTCTAACCCAAGAGGAAGAAGTAAACTAGAGAAGTTCCCAGGGCCCTGAGAAAATTTGGAGCTTCTGCTCTTTCTTTTCTAGAAGCATTCTTCTCTGAAGTCCCCAGATAGACACAAAAAGGGGTGGCAAAAGATGAATTATGTGCTGGAACAATAGCTGGGGTTTTAAAAGTAGTTTCTGCATGGCTCAGCAGGGTTTTGTATTGGATCATTCCCTGAGAACCTGCTGAGGCTTCCAGCCTGGTACGAGGCAGTTCTGGGTGTATGACTGCATCCATGAACAAACCTAAACTTTGATCTAAACATCTAAGAAAGTGTCCAGGACCCTCAGAAAAAGAGTTGAAGTTAAAGCTTTCTGTGCTAGCCAGGAAGCCAAATGCAGCAAACATAAACCTCCTCATCTCTTTGGGACTTGAGAGGTAGTTTTGGTCACACTGGGTAAAAAGCCATTACTTTCAGCTGAGGTGCCAGAGCTATTTAAATCTATGGTTTCCCAAAAAAAAAAAAAAAAAAAGAGAAAGCTTGCTGTTGTCCTTCCTTATTGTTACGAAATGTGGAGATTAGGGTGCTCACCTGAGAGGTTAGAGATGTATATGTGAAGCCAGATCATGATACAACAAGGAGACCATGAGGTAGGAAAGGTGTGTGTGGGCTGGTGACCAGGGCCTTCTTTGGGAGGAGACAGTCACAGGGTTAGCTTACCCTTCTTAACCCTCTTCCTCTGTTTTATGCAAAATATTCATTGGAGTGGAGTCCTTAGAAAAGGCACTGGAAAAAGCATCTGCAGGGGTCTGTGTTAGTCACAGAGCTGGAAACCATCTCCCCCCAGAAGGCCTGAACACCTGGGACAGTCTGCTGAACTCTGTGCCCTGTGTGGCTGCAAGCCTTGGATTTGGATGCTTTGCAGATGAAGCCCACAGAAACAATCCCAGTGCTTTTTCAAGCACTTAGGATTTACCTGAGGATCAGTAAAAAATGTTCCTTCATCTTTCTGATGTCCTGAGCAACTCTGAGTTTTAGACTCAGGAGGGATATGTAGAGCTCCATGGATCCTACTCAGTTGATCCTACTCAGCTTTACTCCTGGGTGCTAAGCACTATGTTCACAGATCCCATTCTAAATCTGTTAGACACATCCAGCCTTTAATCCTAAATTTGGGTGCTCAGTTTACTCCTTCCTTAGCAGCTAAAATGAAGGGTCTCATCCTGTCATCTCTAGACTCAAAGCTGTTTGCACATCAATCTGAAGCTGACAAGGGTTCTCATAGGACCACTGTGTTTATCCAGTTCCTTGAAAAGTCTACCCAAATAATTTGAGAGCTGAAAATGAACGTTTCTGAGCACTTTCATAGCCGCAGAACAATTTTAGCATCTTGTTAACTGCATATTTTGCAGGGACATTTGCTTTTGGCTTAGGAAAAGACCACAGAATGCAGTGTTTGTTACTGACATTGTAGTCCTGTTGTCCTGGGTGCCTTACTTCAGAAGGGAGATGCTTCTCAAAACAGTTTTCAGTCCAATTTTGACCTTCCATCTAGCTGGTGTCTTCAAGACTGCCCTCACATAGGATGTCACAACCTTTGATGATTTGCTCATTTGAGGCCTGGATGGACAAAGCTATGTGTGTGACCATCAGTTATTATCCTTATTTTGCTATTTATAAAATTCCTTGCTACCCAAATTTTCGTGAGAGCCGAGAACTGAACACAGAGCCCCTCAGTTCAGTGCCACCACCACAGTCATTCAGTTTTTATTAAAATTTCAATGCAAGACAAAGACAGCAGGTGCAGCACAACACTGCTTAATTTTAATATGTTGGTCTCAGTTTAGTGCATTAACTCTTATGGTGGTTCTTCCTTCATTCTGGGGAACAAGTGAGCTGAAAACCTATGCTGATTTTTTTTAGCAAGGCTTTTTAGAGCAGCAAAAGGAGGGAAGGCTTTTATTATTTATTTATTTTAAAATGTCATACAGGTGAGACCCATCTGGCAAATTCTGATGTACACACTTTCTGCCTGTGATGGATGCCTTAAAACTGGTTAATACAAGTACATCCCTGCTGAGCCTGGACCCATGGTTATAAATCTTACAAGACTATGGCTTAAAGGTATATGGTGTCTTTGATCTTGTAAATTCTACACAAGGCTATGGAAAGAAACCTTTGCCTTCAGGAATTCTGTTATTAAAGTATTAGAATTATTTCCTGCTTGTTTTTTGGTGGATTTGGGTTTTGGTTTGGTTTGGTTGTTTGCAGTGTTGTTTTTTTTTTTTTCTTCTCGTTTAATAATTGTAAAAAAATATGTTCTGTGTGGGGACTGAAATGGATAGAAACCACCTACTGCTCCAAAGAACTGAAAGAGGCCAGGTTATTGTGCAGTCAGACCTGCTCTGTGAGCTTGACTTGACTGATTTAACTTGAAAAAAATAATGCACACAAAAAAGAACCTGAACCCCTTCCCCTAGGGTTTCCTGTCCTGATCTCTTGCTTGAAGAGACAATTCACATTTTTCATCTCTCTTAAAACAAATTAGGCCCACATGCCAGCATGGCTTAGTGAATGACATAGTAATTACCTTGAATATTTATGCAGGATTTCAGTAGATAAAGTTATGGTGAGGCTTCAGAAAGATTTTTATACTCCTGCAAATTGTAGTTCCCAACTCCTGCTTAAAAACATCGTTTGGTTGCTACTGAAATGGCTTCTGCTCAGCTTGAATCTCTTCAAGAATCTTGTGCTACCTGCCTTTTTTATTCTTACTGCAAAGGGCAATTTCATGTACCTTTCAATCATTGCCTGAATTGCTTGAATAACTGCTCTATTTGAATGGGGTAAGGCTGTATTTTGTTTGAGAGCTAAAGACTTTATCTTGGTGCTTAAATGTGGCTGTTAAGTGATAGAAATAAGGTCTGAATTAAAATAAATAATACATTGAATTTTAAAAGTAAGATACTGGCTATGCATCACCCTCTATGCTAAGACAAACAGACTTTATCTATGTCGTTCAGGTCAGTCTTTCTGATTTTTTCAGTTCAATCTTTGGTTTTTTTTTTGTTTTGTTTTATTTATTTTTCTTAAAGAGATACGAGACCACATCTATCTTCAAATCCACTTTTTTATCTCTTCAAATGAGTAAGAAATTGAACATGGTTTAAGAATACTTCACTTTTTCTTTTTTTTTTTTTTTCAATTAAATATCAGATATTTTTAACCACCTCTTCCACCTTTTCTCTATTCAGATATGTCAACCAAAGGTCTGGGATGACTTTCCCTGCTGGAAATAAAAAGGAACCTTTTGTTTTCACTTGTAACCCTCTCTCCTAACTCTGAAGTGTGCAGAAAAGCTTATCTCTGGTTTTGTGCACTGAAAAAGTCCTGTTCTTTTGGTAGTTTCTTTTTCTCCAGAGTATAACTTCTACACACCTGTCAATCAAATGTCTATGCCTGTCTTGCAGCTCACTAGTGCTGTCACAGTGTTCTGCTAAATTACTGACCCTGCATTTCTGTTTTTTCCTAAATGCTGTCCTTTTCCAGTCAGGTTTTTGTGGCAGAGCTCGCAGACAGTGTGTCCAGGACTAGGTGCCACGTGGCAAGTGCTTTCTCTTCTGGCTGTGCCGAGCTCTGCTCTTTAACTCCTGCCTGTAGCTGTTTAATATGAGAAATGGGGATTTCACGTGCTTGGTTGCAGCAGCAGAAGCCTAAACTAGCTCCTCTCAAAAGCTGAAAGGATGTGGTCCAGCTCCTGCCTTAGTGAGCTCGTGTCTGTGGCAAGTGTTCAAGGGAACTAACTTTGGCTGGTCTTTCTATTTTATTTTTGACCTGTCTACTCCGTTTTCATTCTCAGTTTCCTTCATTTTCTCACATCTGTTTTTCTCTTTTCCATGCTTGCTTTCTGTCTCTTTATGGTCCTTTAACCTTTCATTTTCTTTTCTCCTTGTCCCTTTTAAGCTCTGTTCTCTCTCCCTTTCACTTCTCACTCTTTCGTTCCCGTTGTCCCTTGCTGTCCCCCAAACCTGTCTCGTTCAGCTTTTTTTACCCCCACACTTACTCCCTCCATCCTTCTCTGCTGCAGTAGTTGGCAGCCAATTTCTGTCAGGTGGCTCAGCCAAAACTGCAGCCAAAGATGAACATTTTATTTTTTTCCTTAAACCAACTGGACTAGTAATAATTGCAGCTTGTCACACATTCTCAGTGGGAAATATTCTGTGCCTAAATCTCAGTCAATCATAATCTGGCACTGGAATAAGCACCTTGTTTAGTCTAGGGGCACTACATAAATTGGCCTTACATCTTTGCTTTCAAGCTGTATTTGAGTCCTGTTGTGTAATTGCCATTTGCATGCCAGAGGGATTGCGTAGGGGTGCTACTCAGATCAAAGTTGCATTCATCCGGGCTTGGGTGTATTAGTTGTAATTAGTAATGTAATCTTAGGAGACAATGCCACATTTGTAGGACAAACTGAAACTACAGCAGCACTTTAGCAGGAAAGCAATGTTGGTGCAGCCTGCTGCTCTCCAAGTAGCAGAGATGGATTGCAGTGGGAGGTATTTATATTTTATGCACAAACCCCCCTGATGTATTTCCAAAGTAGCATGAAATACTAACTTAAACTGAGGTATTTTGGTACTAGGCAGAAAGCAAGAACTGCAAGGAGAAGTTATTTGCTTTGGGAACTGTGTGGGGAAATGAGGGGTAAGTGGTCGCCAGTCAGAGGGAAAGACAGGAGGGTTTGGGATGGCATTCCAGGTTCCTGTCTGTCTGCTCACTGATTTGTTGCTGCTCTTCCCCTTCCAAGGGCAACCCTGCTTGGATATTCTGTTTGTTGTTGAGGGAAAAGCGCCAAGTCAGCAACCTTTGATTCCACCACCTGTCCCTTTTTTAAACAAAATTTAATTTTAAACACATTTTGTTAGGCAATATTTTCCCCTCTAATATCTCGTCTTAGTCTTGTCTTCATCTGCTTCCATCCTTTTCCTGCTCTGACCCAGTGTCCAGCAGAGAAGATGACAACAGACCCTGAGAAAACTGCAGTCCCAAAGATGACAGCCTTTGCAAAGTATGGCCATGTGGGAAACAGCTCACTAATCACAGCTGAGATTATGACAATTACAGAACATGGAAAGTTATGGTTAAATTGTGGCCTAAAGTGCTGTTTCTAAATGCAAAGGAATCCAATAAAGGATGTCTTTTAGACATGCACATCCGAGGGGCTAAATTGTTACAAATTCGAGACCTCTTCAAGTATGGGTATGGAAAAAAAGGTTTGGTTTGAGCACTACAGGTCATGCTTGTGCATCTCAGGAACTGAACTGTGATCTATCTTTAAAAACAAAACAGATCTGAGAGAATCACTCCTGTCAGACTGGTCTCACATGGATAGTTTTATCTGTTGTCTCAAACCTCTCTCAACATGATGTCTGGAACTGGCACCCAGGCAGTAGGTACAGTTTATACATGTCTGTGATCTTACTACAATCCCAAATGTACCCGTCTGTGTCCCTTCACTAAGGGCCATTACACAATTATAGGGTAATTCAAGTTGGGAGACACCTCAGAAGACCAACTGGTCCAAACTCCTGCTTGGAGCAGGGCCAGTGGGAGCTGCTTCAGGATGCACAGGGCAGTGTCTGGGCAAGTGTGAACATCCCCCAAGGATGATGACTCCATACCTTCCCTAAACACCTCGTCCAGTGTTTGACCATCACCATGGTAAATCCTTTTTTCCCCCCTTTTATTGAATTGGAATCCCCTTTGGCTCATCTGATGTCTGCTCCTTCCTTTTGTGTCATTGTGCTCTTCCTGGAAAGATCTGCATCCATCTTCTCTATACCTTTCTTTTTGGTGCACCCATTGTAATGGCAGCAAAAAAGGAAGGACAAAAGCAAGGGAGGGAAAATCCTGTGTGTTGCTTTGACCAGGTAATGGGATGTGGTGCTGGATCAGAGGCAGAACCTATAGCAGTGAAAAACCCTACAGAGGGGTTCAGATCACCCTGGATGGAGCCCATTCTTGTAAAAAATCAGTGGTAGTGTAAATCAGTGTAAAATATCAGAGAAGGCAGAGGAAATGCCAGTCATAAAGAGATGTAACTGGGATTAGATAGGAAGAGGGAAGGGGAAGTTGCTCTGGTTTAGTGCACAAACTAGTTTTTAAAATGGGTATATTTAGTGCAAATGTGTTCATGGACTGGGTTTCTGCTCTCTCTTGAATGCACTAAATGTAACATAAAGATGAAAATATATTGGATTTTTGTTCTTCCCTGAATCTGGAGTAAATTATGGAAAAGAGAAAAAGAACTAAGAAAAGTTATTATAAAAAATCCACTTCTTTAAGTAAAAAAGTTACAGTTTATTGCCTTTTGTACATATATGTGTTACTGTACCAATGTGAAACTAATTTAATTACAGTACTGGTTTAATAGACCTATTGTTTTGGAATTTATATTTCCACAGTTCTAGTTTCTCAATTCAAAAGTCTGTCACTTGGCTTTTAAAAAACGTATTGTATCTCATGGCTGTCACTGAGTAAGGTTTACTACTCAATTATAAACATTTTCCTTCTGCAAAGGCTCGCTGGTGGTAGAGGTATTTATGTAAACCAGGCAATTTGGAACTTACCCAGGGTCTGCAGTAAAATACTCAGCCAAATGGTTTAGATAGTAAAAGAAAGCTTTTTCTTTTTCTTTTTTTTTTTTTTTTTTTTTTTTTTTTTTTTCTTAAATGGGTAGATCACAATGGTGGCTGAGAAATCTTTGTTGTTCCCTTCTCTCCCATCAGCAACACTCACATCCAGGCTGAATAAATCCTTCGACGGCATTCTTTGCTCGTGGCTGTTTGATGTGGTTCCAGCAGCTTCAAAGAGGCATCCAAAACTGCTGCAAGTTGAAAAGGCTGAAACTCCACTGTCAGGGGAGCCCTGAAGGTCGGTGGGGCAGCCTGGCACTGCCTCACATGACCAGGGCTGCACACACCATCTCCTTCTGCTCTCCTGCTCTGCAGTGTGGTGCCACTTGGAGCATCTTTCCCAGGGATGGGGACTGCCGGGAGCTGGGCAAGGCAGTGCTGCTGCAGCCATCACCCAGTGACCTCTGGGATCAACCTTCTGTCCATGGGGTGGTGGCTGCTGGAAGGAACAACAGCAATGTGCATGCCCCGGCTCTGGTGAAATGAGTGCTAAAATTGAAACCAAGGCCTCTGCTTACGATGCCACACTAACAGGTCCAGCTGCATGAAGCAGATGGAGATGGTGATGCTGATGGTGGAGACTCAAAGCCCCCAAAGCAGGGTCATGTTGGTACTGTCACTGTTGCATTCATGAGGCTCTCAGCTCAGCTGAAATGTATGTGTTTTGTGAATTTTGTTGTAGCTTGGAACTTGGTTCCTAATGTCACTTAACCCAGAGGTTTGGTACCCCAGTGACTGTGAAAGGGCTCTGTCTGCTTGGAAGCTGTGGATGAGAAATGGATGGGTGGCTGGAGAAGACAAGTCCAGCAAAGGAGATAGGCAGCCTGATGGCCACAAGCATCTTTCCTGTGTGCAGTGCTGGCCATTTCCAAGTGCAGCATGTCCTCCTGCATCAGGAGGTTCTGGGGAGAGTCCAGCTTGGTGGGTGAGTAGGCAACAGGATGCTCCAGCATCAGCACTGTTGCCTGTTTGTGTCACTGTGCTCTTCCTGGGAGGATCTGCATCCATCTTCTCTATAGCCATCTTTTTGGTGCTACAAGGTGGCTACAGCACACCAGTGTCCCCACAAACTAAGGGGGATTTCTCTCTGATGGCAGGGCAAGTAACAAGCTGGGCTGAATTTGGGTGCAAAGCTGTTACTGACTATAACACATAATTGGCAGTTCAGTGCCAGGGTAAATCAGTAAATGCCTATTGTCTCTCCAGCCAGCAGCAACATCTGAGATCTGTTCAGAGCTCCAAGCAGGGCCCAGAAGGTCTCCCTTTAACAACTCTCTTGTTCTGCCTGCCCAGAACTCACCTCCCATCAGGCTTTTGCTTTCTCCTTGGCTTGGTCACCCTTTGACTTCAGAATGTAGCTTACATATTTAGGTTTATACTAAGCTGAGCTAACTGGGTGCTGGATGAGGATACTTTCTGAATAGAGGGACCTGGAAATTTTCAATTAGAAGGCTCTTATTAAAAAGTCTCATTTGTCAAAACCATTTTTTTTTCTCCAGAAGAATGTATTTTTATTTAAATAAAACTGTCAAAAGGAAGCATTTCTTGACACAGACAAGGAGAAAGCCAACCCTTCTTCAGATGTGGAGAAATCAGGACTCAGTGTGAAGAGTGTCAATAGATTTTTGCTGTTGATCCCAGATTATCTCTCTTTGTCCTTCATTCCTGCACAGTGGTAGGAGGGAGGTGTGCAAGGTTTGCTGTTGCTGAATTGTGGTGTGGACAGTCTTTGTCTTCTGCAGCTGGCAATCTGTCACCTTTCAAGAGAATAAAATTCATGTTAAAAACAAAAATCCCAAATAAGAAACCTCAGATAATTACAGGAAACCACCACAGAGGTATACAATATCCTGCTGAAGACCTTGCTGAAAACTGAACAGATTATGCTTGTTATATGTGGTTAAACTGGGCCATTAATGCTAAAACTGTTCAAAACACAAAATAAATCCTGATTTTCTTCTGTCAAAGTTTGTGGTTTAGTGTTCACACATTCTAGGCTCCAGTTAAATGATTTACTGTACAATTTAATGCCTTTCAGCTGTCACTTGCACAAAAAGATTATTTGAATGATCTGCTAGCAAATGAAGGCAACACTTGTCCAGGGTGAAGTCTGGCCAAGACTGGAAAACCCCACATGCCAAGATACACAGGAGCAGCCACAGAACCCACTGTGACCCACTCTTGGTATCCAGGAAAGTGATGGACACACGGCTGTGACCATACCTTCAAAACAATTAAAAATATACTGAGAAATTTATTCTGCTGTGAGGCTTTTGCAAAGTAACTGCCTCTGCAAAGGCTCTTTCTGCAGTCTTGCTGCTATTCTTTGTTTTTCTTTTGAAATGGCTCTTGCTGATCTTTAAATGGTGTGAATTTTTGAAGTTCTTCTCAAAACTCCTTCAAAATAGCTCTTTAAAACCCCTATTCTCACAAAACAAAAGGGTGAAGAGAAACAGTTGCTGGGGACAGTGGAAAATTTACTTTGGGAGTAAGGAAGGAAATTAAAAAGCCACTACTCCTCGGAAATAATACATTTTATGGTCTGACATGGTCTTAAGTTCTTAACTTTGTCACTAGCTGAAGCTGTAATGTGCCTCTTATGGACTAAATATCAGAGTATGACCAGCACTCAGCTGTGAATTCAGTTACCAAAAAGCTTCACCCAGTTCTGGAGTGAAAACTGTAGAAGAGGCACTCAGTGTGGGAAGAACCAGAACCTCATCTGATCATTTCTACATCATTCCTATAACTTCATTTTTAACTAATAGCATATCTTTTAGAAGATCCTGCTTTTAAGACTTAGATGATGAAGAATCTGACACAGCCTCAGGTGGCACTTGATGGTTACTCAGTTCACTGTTAAAGTATACACCCTGTGCCCAGTCTGAAATTCATTTTGATTCAATCTTTCAGCCCCAGCAGGTATTTCTGTAGAAGGATGCTGGTCCTGTGAGTAGCTGAAGATTGGGGCTGAGATACTTTCTGAAGATCTCCTCCCTTCTGCTGATCTGATGGAGAACTGGCTGAGCCCACTTACCCAGCAGAGATCTGCTTCTTTTTTCTGGTGAGAAAAAAACAAAACAACCCTCATCCTTCTGGGATGAAGGAAAGGCCTCACTTCTAGCAGCAGGGAGTGATTTGGGGATTTGGGCAGCTCAGCCAGTTCTCTTGAATTGTGTTCAAAGTTGCTCACTCTTCAGCACACTTTTCCACATTTCTGAATAGCTTTTGCCTCTTTTTTCTTAATTCTCGTAAATTTTCCAAGATCTCTTTTGAAATATGGATACTGGAAGCAGACTCTTTTTTCCTTTTTTTTTTTTTTTTCATTTTTTTTTTCTGGAACTAGTCCTACACCTCTTTAATAACAACATCTGGTTAAGATCTTTAATTCTGTCTGTCATAGAAAATTACATCAACATCACTGCAAGGTCCTCTCTTGCCCTTTCATGTGAGCGATGTTTCAGAACTGTCTGAAAGGGAAGCGAGCCACTGTCAGCTCCTCATTGCTGCTCCCCTCTGTGCTTTGATGGGTAACTCAGCTGGGAGAGCTCTGTTAAATTGGGAAAAGTGGGCAGGATCAAACAGCTAAAGATGTCCCTAAGTCTGAGACAAACTCCAGGGCTTGGCTAATGCAGCTGACCCAGGATGGCCTGAAAGTCAAACAAACCTTTCTGCATTCAGCAGAAGTTACTTCTAGGCTCCAAATTCATCCCATGGAAGAGCCAAGTGAAGTTGGTGCCATGCAGCCACTTTTTCATATCCAAAGCAGTGAGGCAGCAGCTTTATAAGCTGCACTCCAGTTTCACAGCAAAATTATTTGCCCCTCATAACAACTTCAGAGATGTGAAATAACACTGCTGGGTCACCATCTGTTTTTGAGTGGAGTGTCGCACAGTGGATAGGAAGGTGGCATTAATAACAGATTAGGTTGTAATTACTGTAAATCACTTGCAAGGTTTTTAAAAGATTCTCCCTCCCTCCTTCCCCCCTTTATTTCAAAGGGACATTCACTGGCTTGCCTTTTAGGGACCTACTTCTTGTGCTGGATATGAAGGACAAAGCATACCTCCCAATTAGCCACTTTTTTTCCTTGTAATTATTCCCTCTCTATTTTCTGGGATGCTGAAGGGGACACATACAAAAGGAATGCTTTTTTTTCCAGGAGAGGAAGCAGAGTTAAAAAGAAATGTGGGATTTTGCATTCCTCTTTCCATAAAGACGTTGCATCCAGCAGATATTTTTCTTTTATCTTAAATTCTTCCAGAACAAACTTTGTGATGGATGTGAGAGTACTACAGTGTAGTCAGAGCCATTGCATGAGGATTTGTTAAATCCACTTAGAAACTGGGCAGGAATCTAAATATTTAACTACCCTCATGGCTCTTTTGAGCTGCTCTCTGTTCTTAATAGCTCACCCGTTTTACTTAGGTGTTTGTTTTACTCATTTTCTTCAGGAAGACTGCTCTCTCTCAAGCAGAACAGACTCGTTTGAGTGATCAGAACCTATTTCAGTCAAAATACTAACCAATAAACTGTTTTCTTATTGTCCTCTAAATCCCCAAGGAAACGTCACATCCAAGGCATTCTGCTTGCCACATGGTTGCTGCTCCTCTTGCTTGTGGGTGGCCCACAAGGTGTTCAAAAAAACATTGCAGTACTGTTGTACAGCTGGGGGCAAGTGCACAGCTAAACATGATGTTACTGCAGTATTGAATGTCTCCTCCAAATAGGCCAGAATTGGGGAATTCTGATCAAATGCAATTCTCGTGGGTTTTTGGTTTTCTTGGGGTTTATTTGACTTGGTTTTCTTTTTCTGTGTATTTGAAGTTACTGAGTTCTAACTCAACCCAAAAAAAGGAAGTAGTAAAAGGAAAAAATCTACATCAATTACATGATGGAAGGCTGAGAGAGTTTGGGTTGTTCAGGCTGGAGAAGAGAAGGCTCTGGGGAGACTTGTTGTGGCCTTTCAATAAAGCAAAGGGCTTTGAAAGAAGCTCAAACTTTTTACTAGGGTCTGTAGTGACAGGACAAGGGGCAATGGCTTTAAACTGAAAGAGGGCAGGTTTAGATTTGACACAAAGGAGAAATTTGTACAACAAGGGTGGTGAGACACTGGAAAATGTTGCCCAGAGAAGTTGTCGATGCCCCCATTCCTGAAAGTGTCCAGGACCAGGTCGGATGGGGCTGTGAGCAGCCTGGGCTGGAGGGAGGTGTCCCTGCCCATACAGGGGGTTGGAACTGGATGAGCTTTAAAGGTCCCTTCCAACCCAAACCATTCTGTGATTCTGTGTGACTAAATCACACACTGTAAAGAGTTTCAGGAGCAGCTGCAGAGCCCCACAGGGCTTATGATGATCCCAGTTTTAGCTCCTTGGTGTCAACAAAGTCACACATGCTTCCAGAAGGTCAGTGAACACCTGGGGTTGCTGCCTTTAGCCCAACATCACTGGTGGGGGTCCTCTGAGCTTGGGGAAGTTCCTACTCTCACTGATCTCAAAAGTACACAGAAATTGATAAAAACCTCAAAAGTGCTTCACTTCACTCTAAAACCCTCCACACCTCAGGACTGAGTGGGTCAGAGCAACTTGTGACATCTGAAATACTCAGGAGCTCTGGTGATTTTTGGGGTGGGTGAAAGTGTCAAACCAGAGCATAATTTCAGCTGCATTTCAAACACAGTTGATTCCTTTCAAGATTAGACCTTGGAGGTGGAACTATGGCTACTGAATCATTGTCTTACACATGATAGAGAAAGTGAAGCAGTACAGTCAATATCAAGTTTCTGGCTCCAGAAGCGTCTTCTTTACTGTAGCTGTACCTGTAAAAGGGGAGAAAACTTTACATGATAAAGTGGTTTAAAAATTGACTTGAACTGTGCTGATCATTCACTTAACTTCTTAATAGTGTCACCATCTGGGAGATGTATAGATGGGACAGTCAACATCCAGATAGAGCAGGGGAGAGGTGGTACCTACAGTGACCACCCTCCAACTTAAGGTTGGAATTGTGAATGCTGAATATAGCCAGGGCAAAATGTGATCATCAGTAGTATGAAGTCTTGGGAAAATGGCAGGCCAGGGTCATGGCAGGTTTCCTTTGGATCAGGTTTCTGCAAGCTGGGTGTGGTGAAAAACACAGAAGAATCTGAAATGTGATCTACAATGTTTGAACAGTGTGGGTTTGCCTTTCTGAATACTGCTTGCTGGAGAATTAAGGGAGTCCCACCAGTTCTCCCATGTGAGTGAGGCTCCCTGGGGTTGCTGGGCAGGCAGGAAACAGCATCCTGGGAATGCCCTGATTAAGGGATGTGCATCAGCACATCACATGGGATCCTCATATGGGGCATATACCTGCCTTCTGTGGAGAGCTGCACAGGGTTTACAGAGATAGCTGGCTCTGACTGCTTTGTGTGTCTGACTTTGAAACACAAATTCTGTCCTTTCAGTGCAACTTTTTACTTGTAGCAAAAATGAGGAAATGCATAAATGCGTGGACAGTTGTAACCCATGGCAGAGGATAGGCAGGATGATTAGGCATGGGTAGAAATTCTTCACTGTGAGGGAGGTGAGAGACTGGCACAGGTTGCCCAGAGAGGTGGTGGAAGCCCCATCCCTGGAAGTTTTTAAGGCCAGGCTGGACAGGGCTCTGAGCAACCTGATCTAGTGGGAGATGTTCCTGCCCATGGCAGGGGGTTGGAACTAGATCAGTGTAAAGGTCCCTTACATCCCTGAAAATTCTATGATTCTATGTCTTGCAAGCCAAATGAGCCACTCCACAGGTGGGGGTTCAACACACGTAAAGTGGACATGGCTGGATGGAGCCTGGGGAAGAGTGGTGCCTCGGTGCAGCAGCTCAGGATCTGTCTCTTTGATCCTGCAGATTCAATGGGGGGGGTGTGTTAGGGGACACTTGCTCAGGAACTGTGCTGCATGTGCTGCAGGGTTTGCTTATGGAAGTGCAGGATGATGAAATGTGGTGCTGGGCAGAGCAGGAGAAGGCAAGGATGGGGGTGTGGCTCAAACCAAACACATTCTTTGCAAAACCCAGTGATAGAAGGACCACTGACCTGCAGTTTGAGTTTGCAACCATTTAGCTCTTCAGCACAAGTGGTCAGCGTGCTACTGTCCAGTCATGTCCATCACATGCAGGATCTGCATCAGCAGGAACCCAGAAGGGAGGTATCTGAAACCCCATCGCTGTGCTATGTGGGTTTATGAGGTGGTGTGCTCACTGGGGCTACTGTTTGCAAAACACACTGCTTTCCTGTTCTGCTTTTCAGGCACGGTGTGGCACGACGAGCCAATAGACAGTGTGAATGGTGTCACTGCAAGTTCAGGCTGACACCTCTTTCACCCAATAAAATCTATTTGGACTTCAAATATACAAAACATGTTTTGGAAGCACTGCTGGTCTTGAACACAGACCTTTTTCCTTCTCCTAGGACATCTGGGCTTTTGATTTAGACACCCTGACAAATATTTAAATGGTTCTAAAGAAAAGCAAGCTTTTAGAGAGGTGTTTCTCATCGGTTTCTCTTTTTGGGTACTGAGGGGCCACATCCGCTGCCAGCTGTGGGCATCCTCACCTCCTCCTCTGCCCAAACTGCCCCAGGGAGCACCAGCAAGGCCAGATGCTGAATCCAGCACCACATTTCAAGTATTGCTAAATGACCAAGTTTGTCTGACACTTCAGCTTATCCCTCTGGACAAAGTGAGAGGAGAGAGAGGTCTCTTCTGCAAAGATATCCTTAAAGCACAAGCTGACCTCTCCTTCCCACCACCACCCCGCAGCCATAAGATCCTTGCAAACATGCTCCAGGAAGGAGTGTTAGAAAGGACTTGTGAGGATGTTGTAAGCATTGAACTGCTCATGAGCTGTGGCTTGGCCAGACAGGGTATGTGTACTAAACCCTCTGAAATATTCACATTTCCATGGAAATATTTGTGCAACAAGGCTGTTCCTGTCCTCTGATGGGCTATGTGGAAAGAGATTAAAATGTCGTTTCTGTAACCAGTATAAATAACAGAATATGCTTTTCTAAGCCAAAAATATAGAGTGAACTTTTTTTTTCTAATTTCAAATTGTCATGTTTCATTTAAATTAATTTTGTTTGAATATTGCAAAAATTAAAAAGACACAGAGGTAAGCAATAAATCTGCTGAGCTCTGCATGCATTAATTTTCCAAACCCCGCCATTCTCCTGACCTCTTAGTTCTGTACCCAGATCAGCTTTGCATAATTTTTGAGCATCAATGAATTTGCAAGGCTGGCCTGGGCAGCTGCCTCCAGCCAGGCAGACAGGACTGTGCCATTAACTCCAGTAGGAGCTGGGTCCTGGGACCCACACACACGTGACTGGTCTGGAGTTCAGCACCCACCTCACCAGAGAGTTTCAAGAAAAAATAAACACTTCTAACTAGATGGGTTTTTGTTTAAAGCATCATCTGAGCAAATCTTGCTGGAAGAGTTTAGAGCTGAAGAGGATATCACTGGTCTAACCATGGTCTTAAAATTTGGATATTTCCTGGCTAACCATGGCACCTCATCACCCCACTGAACATGAACTCATATTCACACTTCTAGAACTGTAGTATTTAATCCCAGTAATGGGTGAGAACACTTCTGCAGTTTCTCTAGATTTGAGCTGATATGACTGCAAGACCCAGAGCTGCTGTGAAGCTGTGGCTCCCAGCGATGATGCCTGGACAACCCCTGATGCAGTGTTGTGGGCAGGCCAAGAAGCAGAAAATTCTGGCTTAACTTCAGGCTGTTTCAGGCAGCTCCCACTCTGCTGCTGCCAAATCTCCTTTTAGTACCTTCAGGATATCTGTAGAAATTTTTTCCATAGTTGGTAAAATCAATAGACCAATAGGTGATCATAGAGAAGTGAGAGGGAGGGAAAGGTAAAACAAATCTGCCCAGCAGGAACAAAGCTGCATTGTTTGAACTAATAGCACTAGGTTGGCCAAAGCTTTGAGCCTCGCTTTTGGAGTTTGAATCTTACAGGCAGCAAGTCATCTGGAACAGCTTTACATTTTTTCTTTATCATTTTTTAACCTTAATAATCCTTGAAAAACAGATGAAGCTGGAAGAAGAATAACTGGACCATGCATTTGTACCATGTGGGGACAGTGTGTTGGGTCTGGGCATCTTATGCTGCTGCCTGGTCACAAACACCTCATGAGCATCCCTTGGGGTGCACGGCAGTGCTGACCCCCTGAAGCCCCAGCAGCACAGTTTCCTTTGTTGGTGGCAATGGAGCTAAGCTGCTAATTTGCAAGAAAAGGCCCAGATTCTCTTCAGCTCCCAAAATATCATCATAGAATCACAGAATGACGGAACCATGGCATGGTTTGGGTTGGAAGGGACCTTTAAAGCTCATCCAGTTCCAACAGCCCTGCGTGGGCAGGGACACCTCCCACCAGCCCAGGTTTCTCACAGTCCCATCCATCCTGGCCTTGAACACTTCCAGGGATGGGGCATCCACAGCTTCCCTGGGCACCCTGTGTCTGTGTCTCACCACCCTCACACTAAAGGATTTCTTCCTAATATCTAACCTGACTCTAACTAGACACAAAAGTGTCCAGTCTAAACCCTTCACTTTCACTTCAAAGCCATTGCCTCTCATCCTATTGAGTCAAGTGAAGAGGCATTAAAAGTGATAGAGTCAAATCAAAGAGAATTTCCAGAGTTAAGGGGATATTAACTTAAACTTTAGATTACCCCAAAAAGCATGTGCATCAGTTCACTAATGGCTATGGTAAAAAGAAGGCAGTTTGCCCTCAAGACTTCTGTGTCTACTTTCTTTTGGCACCTTTTGCATTTGTCCTTTGAGCTTTTGGGCACACCTGGACCTAGCAGGATGCTAATATTAGATATTCAAATTGTTGAGCACTATTGAAAGCCCTTTATAAAGTCAGACTTTTTTCAATTCCTAAAACTAGGATTTCTGGGATAGAGCTATAATGATTAAGTTTTTATGTTCTTTTACCAGTTTTGATCATTGCATAGCTGTTGCTCACAAGTGCAACATTTGGCATCTCTTGCTAACTGCAGGCTTCCAAAACGTTATTTAAAAGGCAGGTTTTGTCTCACCTATTGTAAAAGATTTGTATTTTTTACTTTTCTTATTTTTCTTTCACAGATTTTCATCCATGGCACATATATATGCTTTTCCCATACATACGCCCTCTCCAGTGAGAGGATGTGATAAATGCTGTAGTTTGATCTTTAGTGGCAAAATTGTTTCCAACTCTCTACTGGATTTTTTCCTGGGGAATTAATGTCTTCTTTTAGACATTTAGACTTCTTTTAGCATTTTTAGATATCACAGGCTTTGACTTAAAGCTTTTCTGACATGTGGGACTGTGCCTATACAGGAAACTTAGTGTTCATGCTGGCATTCAAGACAGTGATGGAAAAGCTGCATGTAGTAAGTTATTGTTATTTAAGAAAAAGAGTTGTATTACAGTGTGCACTTTGAGGAATAATTTTTGCTTTCTGACTACATACTACTCATGATGAATGGTCTTTCTCAAAGTCAGTGGTGAAACTCAGAAATCAAAGCAGCAGCATTTAGTGTATTTGGAACAAGTAGTAAAATAAATTATGCCATACAAAAGAATACACTTGCTATTTTTAAGGAAGTACTTTCTAAGAAACTGACAGGAGCAGAAAAAGTTCAGCCAAAATATCTGAGGAATTTTAAATAAGAAATTTCTGTGTTTTTTACTGTAGTGTGTGACCAAGGGATTCAGCCAGTCAAAAGACAAGAGCAAAAAGCTAGCCAATGTGACATCCAAGTTTATAAACAGTTTCTGGGGCAAAAAAGCTCAAAAAATGTTTCCATCCTCAACACCTGCCCAGAGTTTTAATCACCCAAATGTCTCCTGTGACTCAGGCTCACTGTTTTCCATCCTCTTTTGACTTGAAGAGGGTGCTTTAGGAGCACAGTGACAGGGCAGAGGCTGTGCTCCTGTCATAGAATCATGGAATGGTTTGAATTCAATGAGACCTTAAAGATCATCCAGTTCCAACCCACCTGCATGGGCAGGGATACCTCCCACTAGACCAGGCTGCTCAAAGCACCATCCAGCTTTGCCTTGAAGGAATCCCAAACTTCCCAGGGCAACGTGGTCCTCACCACCCTCATAGTGAAGAATTTCTTCAGATGTCTCACCTAAATCTACCTTCTTCCAGTTTAAAGCCATTGCCTTTTGTCCTATCATAGAATCATAGAATTGGCTGGGTTGGAAGGGACCCCTGAGATCATCAAGTCCAACCCTTGATCCACTACCACTGCAGTTACCAGACCATGGCACTGAGTGCCACATCCAGTCTCTTTTTAAATATCTTGTATCTATCACTCCATGCCCTTGCAAAATGTCCCTCCCCAGCTTTCCTGTAGCACTTTCAGGTACTGGAAGGGGCTTTGTTGTCTCCCTGGAGCCTTCTCTTCTCCAGGCTGAACAACCCCAACTCTCTCAGCCTGGCTTCATGGGAGAGACCCCACTCTAATCATCTTTGTGGCTCTCCTCTGAACTCAATCCAAGAGCTCCATATCTTTCCTATGTTGGGAGCTCCAGGACTGGACACAGTCCTCCAAGTGGGGTCTCTGTCCTTTACCATCACCTCCTTTTCTGGTCCTGCTGAATGGAGAAGCCCAGCTCACACCAGCAGCTGGTATTTTGCCTTCTTGCCAACAGATTATCCTTTTTATAACAGCCGGTTTTACCACAACCAACACCCTTAGTGTGAGGAAGAAATCTACAAGGTGCCAGGACATAGGTAGGAGTGGGAGGGCTGCTATGGGGACTGAGGTTTGCTCTTCAGCATCCCAGCAGCACAGCCATGCAGCTTGCATAGGGTCAAGTTGGCTGCGGGTCACATCCTGCCCTGAGTTGCCACGGGAAAGCAGGAGCCTGAGGGCTGGGGGACCACCACTTTGGAGGCCACCAGCCTGAACAATTAAACACATCCATGCTAAGAAAGCTCCTTCTATAGCAAACCTGAGCAGTTTTACTGCCATCCCAGGGAAGGATAATCAGGCAAGGGGCCAAACCACCTTGTTCAGGCTGTTTCTCATTATCATCCCAGGTGTAGCAGGGGGGATGGGATGACCCTGCCCCTCTACCCACAGATTTGTTCTCCCTGCACTGGATCTGGAGGGCTGCAGCCACGTGTGGCAAGGGGGGGATTGGTCTCCAGTCTACCAGGCTTGCTGGGCAGTATCTGTAGTCCTGCTGCATAAAGGTAAAAACAGATCCTGAGAAAGTTGTCCTTCCTCTCTCTAAGGAAGGTGTTATACTCTGCCCCTGGTTCCACTTAATAAATAAAACCAGCAAGGTCAGGTTAAAAACTAGACTTTTCCCTTTGATACTCAAAATCTGTTGCTCCTTAAGATTAATTTTATGCCCCAAATTACGTGTTCCTTATTCTTTTTGTTCACTTATATAAAGTTTCCAGAACTGCAGTACCACAAGGGTCAGTAATCATTTGTTGAAGTGCTTATCTCTCTTCAGTGCAGACAGAAACCATTTTCTTTGCTTCCCAACCATAACACATCACAAACTGTGTGGCCCTTGACTGTCATGAGAGGCAGCACCCAAACATTCTACTGTCTGTAAATAACACCACATGGAAGCATCACCCTTGAACTGGGAACATCACCAGGTCTGGATTATTGTCTGCTTGGTCAGAGGCTCTGAGGAGAAGGTCCCAGGTACTGGGAGTGCTATAAACAGGACACAGCAGCTTGGCATGGCCAGCTGGCAGTGCAGGGGGGAAAGGAGTCTGTGGAGGAAGGCAAATACAGGGAGAGAAACCTGTCCTTTGGTGCTTTCCTCTCCTTTGCAAAGGCACAAGAAGGAGTTCCTCTTCTGAAATACTTTTAAGAGCTGTGTTGCTAAAAGCAGAGACAGGGAAACCAATAGAGCTCTTCCACTGCTCTATGAGGGTTCTCTAGAGAAGCCATGGTCCTAACCCAGTGCTGGTGAGACCAGAGCAGGCCAAACAGAACAATACTCAAAAAATTAACGCAACATCTTTATTTTATACATAACCATCAGTATAAAAAGTTTATTACATAAGAGCTGTTTTGTTTACAATATATTATATTGCTTCAAGCTGATGCGGAAAGATCATACCTTACAGTCCTACTTTGTTTACAATATATTACCTTGCTTAAATGGCACCACCATAGTGTATCTGTAATACACAGCACCTTGCAAAATTATCAGGCCAAAACTAACATTGAATTGAGTTATTCAGTTCTTAAATTAGGTAACTTATTTATTTATTTTTCATAGGGAAAAGTCTAAATACACAATAGCAAAAATGTAAAAGGCACCTTCCTTCTGTCTTAGGCAAATTAAGTCTGTAGTCATTGAGATTATTCAGGTTAGCATCTACAAGGTTTCTGCTTCAATATTGTTTGTTAATTTTTGGAAGATATTTGCAGCTACATAATTAAAAAAAGAAGGTTTAAACATAACTGAAGTATAGTACAAAACACCATCCAGAGCACTGAAAGAAGCAGCTTATATAATCATGCTATAGAAGTATTTATAAAACTTAAAAGGAATAGTAAATATCAGCTCAGTGGTTTATAATGAAGCTAATAAAACTCCAGCCGGTAATCTCATCTGTAATGAACAGCGTTTTAACATTCAATCCTTGAGAGGTTAATGAAGGCTATGAACTCTGTGTAACATGAACCCTTTCAGATGTTGGAGTTCACCAGATATAATTCGATTCGGGTGGAACATGCCTCTCCTCAGCCCTTTTCGGCGAAGGCGTGTGCTGCCTCTGCTTGCTGCCTGCTGGCCTCAGGGCACTCAGACTACTGGCTCCGTACCCTGGAAAATCATCCAGTTCAAGAGAAAAGAAACCACAGAAGTGGGCTTGTGATCCTCTGCTGACATTTCAAGTGGAAACAGTCGTGTATGGTGTGTGTGTGTGTGTGTGTGTGTGTGTGTCCCCATTTGAACAAAGGATTTCGCTCCACCTTACGCAAACGCTCGCCCCTCTATGTGCCCCCCGGGATGGATGGGGTCCTGCATGATGAGCTTACTCATGGAAAGATGCTCTCTCACCCTGCCAGGGAATGCAGGAAGGGTCCATCAGCACACCCAGGCACGCTAAGCCACGGGTTCACATGTGCACAGCCCATGCTGGTGGGTGACAGTCACGCAGATCAGCTACAGGAGGCTCTAAAGAGGGGCATAAGCATCACCCCCAGGGAGAATCTGCACCAGCAACCTGAGCTTGGGTTTGGTTTATGGCTGAATGCCAAAAGAAAGAACAGCAGTGACAATAAACACCTTGGGGGAAGGGGGTAAGCAGCTGAAACAAGCTTAGCAGAGATGCTTTGTTGTGGAAAATGAAAACGAACAATAAAAATGGAATTCAAAGTATTGTGCTGTAATTATTTAGACTTTCATTTACCCATCTCATTTCTTACAGCTCATGGAAATTACTTTGAAAACCTGAGTCCCGTTTTCATTTTTTTAACCACTTCGTTTTAAGAGAACAGCTTTACCATAGAGTCATTAATTTGATGGAGTATGAAGCAAGTTTCTCAAATTAACTATAAATCTCTCAAGATCAGGAGCTGTTTGGTTTTAGTTGAAAAGTGTGAACTGAAGGGCATGCAGGCTTGGATATGCAATTTAAGCCCTACACAGGAACTTAAAATGAGGTTAATTTTACCCAAATGGTCTGTCCTAAGTTTCTTCTCTGAATACAGAGCTATTGCTCCTGGTAACATGGCAGTTATGAGTATCAGATAATTACTTCTTTGGGGATGTTCATCCAAAGTACTTTTTTTTTTTTTTTTTTTTACTTGCTATCTCAGTTCTTTCTAAGAAGAGTATTACAACAAGAAAAAGTTCATACTGAACTTATTAATTGAAGTTCATGAAGTTCTCCCTCACAGGAGACTGTACAGAATGTCTCATGAAGATCTGGTATTACACCAGGATTGCACATGAAGTGTAAAATTAAATCACAAGTTTTTAGTGGATATATTCAGTTACCCTTCAAATAATATTATAGTGCTATTTTAAGCCCACTTAAGTGATCAGTTGACTCACTGGGTACCAAATGGGTCAATAAGCACAACAGAAATTCATTTAAGGTCTTTAACTTTGCTTTGGGGCAATATCTTCCGTGGTCTGTGGAGAATGGATGGAGAAGTGGAGAAAATTCTGAATTGGGTAAACATAGATGGTACGTAACTCTTTGAGTTTTCCACAAAGTTTCTAAAAGATTTTTCCTTTTTTCTAAGTTTTAATCAGATTTAAAGCCTGACAGAGTTTTATTTCTAAAAATGCCTACCCAACATTTTTAAGCCAGCTGGTATTACTAAGGAATACTGAAGGACTTTAGATCCCTCCTATATCATGGGTGGAAGACATGTAAGGTCATCTATCTACAATTGATACAAGATTCTGGAAATTCCAATACAAAATGTGATCTTGGTAAAACACTTCTAAACAATTCCAAAGGCTTTTTTAGTAATTAAACTTATGGACCACTGAAAATCTTCATTTTATTGTTTTGATTAAAGATTAGGCAAAAATGAAATGTGGTATCATCAGTGATGCTGGAAAGACTCTTGAAGCAGTGATTTTAGTACGTGGATGTGTAGATTTAGGATGTGTAAGACCCCCAATACAGACCCCTGAGATTTGGGTTTTTTTTTTTCACTTACTTTTGTTGCAGTGTCTCCCATGCCAGCCTTCTTTGCACTGGCATTTATTGGGCTCAGCACAGGTACCATACGGGCCACAGCTGGGTTCACAGACAGCTGTAAGGAAGCAAGCACATACACCTGACCTCTTGACACTCCTTCCAGGGCCAGAGTTGAATATTTGCTTTCCCTGCTCTTCCTCAAGGTAAGTTGGTCCTGGTGCTGGGACCCTCACAGTAAATCTGTGACTTTGCAGTGAGTGGAGGCCCCAAAACACTTCACACACACACACTCCCCCCCCCAGTTCCCTTGCAATGTCTGGCTCAGTCTCTCACAGGAGCAACAGATGGAACAGCAGAGCTGAGCATGCACAAGAACCACTGGGAGAAGGAGGGTAGCATCCTCCCTCTGACACTGTGCTTCTGTGGGATTTTAACACTGCAATGTGCTGATGCTTTACTAAGCATTTGTCTATCACTAAACTGCTGTTACTGAGCTGACACATTGCTGTTGTGTAGAAACTCAGAGTACAGAAGAGATTGTAGAAGCTTTTGTAAAAAAAAAAACAAAAAACATTTCTGTTTTTATAATTCCATTAAGTCTGGCATCTGCTGTGTGGCCAGGGTGTAAAATTAACATGCAATACTGTGACAACAATTACTTAGGGATGACTTTATGTAAAAAAGATATTGTACAGCCAGCTTGATGCTCCTACAAAGCCTGATGGAGTGACTTTGGTACTTACGCTTTGAACACAGGTCTCCCTGGTAGCCTTTGGAGCATTTGCATTTATTCCTACCAGTACATTTGCCTCCATTCCGACAGGGCTGATGGCACTTACCTAGAAATCAAAACCACAAAACCAACAGTCTTAATCCCCTGCACCTACTGGGGACAAGAGTCTGAGAAGCCTGCAAAAAACTCATCGGATGCTGGTGTAAGTGTGCACTATAGATACGCCAGAAAAACTCTGCTGCAAGTCTGTGCTTCCATTTTATATGAATTCTTCTATGTTCAAAACTAATAATAATTTAGCACAGCCACAGCCTGCATGTCCATGCAACTTTTGCCCAAACTTGTGTCCCACCCCAGGGCTCAGCAGAGCCCAGGGACACAAACAGAAAACCTGGTAGCATCCAAGAGAGGTTTTTAAGCACTGTCAGGAACGGAGAGGAAAGGCAGCTGCTTGCAGACAATAAACAGATTGGCTGAGGCTGTCAGCTTGTGGAGCACCATGGTGCTGTGGATGGTGCAGTGAGGGCTGTTCCACCCCACAGCTCAGACACTAAAGGCACATTAACAAAGCTTACCCTGCTTTCCTGATTGTGAAGAAGAGAGCATAACAGTAATTAGAGCTGGCAGACATTTTTCAAGGCTTTTAGTCCGGAAATTACTTTCCCTCACATTGAGACTTGGCCAGAAGAAGAGGCTGGGACTGACAGTGCTGCCACGGGAAGGTTTGCTTGGCTCTGACTTGGATGGGAGGGAAGAGGTCCATGCTGATGGAGGAGATCCATACTCATGTTCCTGCTGAGCCTGACTCACACCAAGGGCCTTCCTCAAATTTAAGGCCAAGTCTCCCACCACCAGACTGCCAATTTGCATTATTAAGCTAATTATATCTTCACTCATCTCAAGGAAGGGCAAGCAAAGAGCCCATGGGTGAGGACAGCTCAGGCTGAAGGTTTGCTGCCACGTCCCTGGGCACTCTCAGGACATCAGGAACTACTACCTCAGCCTCTTATCTCCTCTATGGCTGTACACACCACTTCATCTTTTCTCACTGTCATCCAAAACCTATTTTCATCTTTTCTAATCCTACATTTTCTAGATTCTTCAGAAAACAGGAAAAAAAGGAAAAAAAAAAAAGTCCTTCCTAGATTTAGCACTAATATTCACCAGCTAGTGAGGAAACAAAAACTGGAATCTGGGACAGCAAACTGCTTACTTTCCATTCTTTTTCAAAAAAAAAAAAGGATGTAAACAGAAACCTGCACGTGCTCATTAAAGCATCAACACTGGCTTTTTGTGCTGACAACCTCAGCAAATGCCCTCATCTGATCACAGCCTGCCCTCTTGTGAGCTCAATAGCCCAGGTAGTGCCTGCTCAGTTCTCAACCCCAGCAGACTTCTGCCATACATTTGCTCCTAAGGTGCATAATTATTTTCATAGCCCTGAAAGAAGCTTCATAACCAGCCAACCAAACAAACTGTGCCAAGGAGAGGTTCTACAAAAGCATGATTTCCCCACAGGAGCCTCTGGAGAGGGAATCTTTAGGTATTCAAACCTGCAAGCATTTGGATCCCAACTTATTAATGACCCAAAGGAGCAATGCCATGGAAATCCAGGAATTATCCTAGTTCTTAAAGTAAATCTGGATGAGATGGTTCAAGAGGCATGATAGCAACTTCTATAGAGTTGCATTAGGCAACCATTTGGCTCAGGACGGTTCATTTAACTTTGGCCTAAGATATTTTCACAAAACGAAGAGCAGTAACTCTCTCTGTTATTTACTGAGAAGCAGGAAAAGCAACAAAACACTTGGTGACAAATAGAGGAGGAATCCAAAATAAAATAAAACCCTCTGGCTCAAACTAAGTGACTAATTAGAGACAATGCAAAACTATAGCTGCAAAAAATCTGGAAGACTGTGAATGCTTGTTAGTGTTGTAGAATGGGTACGTTTCCCAGGAGTCTTAGAGAGTGATTCAACTACTAGACAAGCACTCAAAATCTTTAAAAAACATTTAAAAAAATACAAAATAAAACCTTTGCAGTTTTCAGAAGGTGGCTTTCCCTTTGTTATTTCCAGGCCCCCATGACTGAGTGCAGCTGGCCATGGATCTAAGAAAAGATAATGAGCTGTGTTTCTCATCTGATGTTTCTAAGCCTTGTCTGGCCCTTCTTGCAGACTTCCACTGTTGTGCTGCCACTGGTGCAGTGACCAGAGGTGGCAGCAGCTATCAACCAAAGTCTTACAATTGTCATCCCAGCTTTGAAAAAGCTTTGCCAAGTGCCTTGCCCTTCCTTGCCCTCATCAGCGTGATCCCTGTTTAGCTCATAGCATATCCTGATTTTTTTCCTTGCTTTTGTAAAGAAACTAGTTGACTGCCAATATTTTAATTAATTTGATTTGAGTTGTACAGGTAAGCCTTTCCAAGATGCCAAAATCAGTTGCACCTATCCCCAGGAACAGTAAAAAACCATGAGCTAAAGAGCCCCTGAGTCAGTCCAGTGAAGCAGAACCGTTATATGTGCTGCAGTATCAGTTCCAAGAACTGTCCTCAAAAAAACCCCACCACTGACACAAAGTACATGCTTCCCAAGCTTTGAACTAAACCTTATTCATCTGAGAAGTATCAACAAAGCTGATTGCGTGGGAATTGAAGAAAGAAATGAGGTTCTGTCAGAGTGTCAAATTGGAACTTGATGTAAACAAAGATAAATCCAGTGGAAACCCACACTGTTGTTCTTGCTGATGTCTGATCTGAATTTATATCAAAATACAGTCTTTATTAGTTATATAACAATAGTGTTTTATTTTTTCTGTTTGGCTCAAGTGTAGATTAGGTAAAAAGGACTTGGAAAATAACACATAATGCATAGGTGAAGCATTTACACACCTACTGTTTAACTACATGTAAATATTGTGCAAAATTTTCTGTGTTTTTTCTTTGCACAGTAATTAATTTATTGTCTCATATTGGCACTGGAGCTTATTTCCATCTGTTCCTGAAGTATTTGATGATACCTATTTCATAACTGGAACAAGAGTCTGTCTTATTGATGCATATTAAGAAATCAGCTCCTACATATCCCAAGCTAATTGCTGCTCCCTGTGCTCCTGTGAAGGCACTGGGAAATGTCAGTGGGATTACTTACAGCAGGAGAAGCTCCTCACACACTGTACAGTTCAAGCCCAGAACGAATGACCTGGGTGTACACTCTCTAAACCAAAATGCTCATACTCTGTTCAAGTGTGGGGAACTATAGAATCAATCCACTTTAACAGAGCTGTGAGAAAACTCTTCTTTTAGTGAGATCAAATACTTGACAGCTGACCTCCGAGGTCTGTTCCAGCCTGGTCGTATCTCCACACCCAGCTTTACATAGCACACGCAGATCAACCACGAGCTAAAATATTTTGAAATGCTTTGATGCTAAACTTCTGAAAATAGCAAGTCTTTTGATGTTCGTGGCATGGATTTTCAAGTTGCCATGTGAATGCAACTTAATACCTTCTGTGAAAGCTCTCAGCTCTTATGGTTCAGCCCTCCCTTTACCCCAAACCCTTCCACCCCCAGCTTATAGTTGCCCTTTCAGAGGTGCAGGCTCAAAGCTGATCTCCTGTGCCCAAGTGTGAATTGCTGTAACTTTTGAAAACAGCTGCTCCACGTGCTTGGCACAGCTGCACATCTGCCTGCCACAGAGCATCCCCTCCATACGGCTTGAGGGTTGTTACCAAGACCAGTTACTTGCACAAACACAAGGAAGGGGATGAGATGGTTTAGCAAGGTGTCAAATTTATCAGTAAGAAACACATGCATGTGGCATCTGACTCTCTGAGGGTCCCAACCTGCTATGTGAGGGCCCAGCAGGGGCAGGTTGCACATCACTGCTCAGACACCAACACTAGAAGACATAGGTGGAAGTGAAAGCAAACCTAGATGCTACTCACTAATTTCACATTGGTCTCCTTCATAGCCTGAAGGACAGATGCATTTCCCCAGGTAGAAACATGTTCCTCCATTGAAACAAGTTGTTGTACAGTTTGCTGAAACAAATAGAAGAGGAATAAATTAACTCACTAACATGAACTTGGTCTGACTTGGCCTTAATGTTTACTTCTGCTCATCATAAATAAACACTAAGTAGGTTTTAAAAAGCTGCACTAATACCTTTTCATCTGGTTTACAAAGGAAGATTGAAATGTGGTTTTCTCTATGTAATGCTTTACATGGACACACACACAAGTCAGTATAGAAAGAGAGGAGTGAACAATACAGCAGTGAGATCCCTGAGGAGAGATTGCTTTACATCTATATCAATCTTCATATGTAAAGCTTCTTGAAGAATGAAGTCATTACTGCTATTGAAACTGCCACTGCCTGATAAAGGAGCACAGCCTGGGACTGGAGTTACTTCTAGAAGAGGATACTTTATTACAGTTCTTAATTAATGCCTTATGAGATTTGAGGTTTAACTAGAAGTAAATCTTTATAAGTTTTTGCTGCATCGTGACACAGATGTAAATGCTGTGTCTCACCTACCTAATTACTTACATTGTATTAGATGTGACTTTTCACCAAACAGACGGGATTCATACTAATTTTACAGTTCTATACCCTTCAGGACACTGGGAGCACTTGACCTCAATGCAGTTTGGAAATATTTTTAAAATACAGTAAAGGTCTCATCATGGACTAGATACAAGTCCAAAGAGTTTTGAGCATAGCAGTTTGTTCATGTATACCTAAAGGCATAGGAATGTTCCCATCAGTTTGCTGGAAAGTCCACAAGGACCTTTTGCATTTATTCACTACTTCATATAGTCCTGCAACAATAAATGTGATGTTCTGTGATCATCTCTGCCATGAGCAGGTCAGCTATATTTCTGCAGGAAAATACTTGGTTTTTAATGTGGTAATTTGGACTGGTTCAAATTACTGTTCTGAACAACTGATTGTTCCATTATTGTTTCTGAGCCTCAATGCAGCAACAAAAATTAATACACCCCTCTTTTTTTTTCATGTGTCCAGATGCAGCAAAATAATGTGCTAACTAATTAGCAAAGCTAATTTTGCTCCAAGAAACCAGAGTTCAAACAGCAATCATTCTTCTTCCTAGGCCAGAAATAGAAGTGAATTCTGTGGTAGGTCCCACAGCTTCCAATGGATCAACCAAAGAAATTATCTAAACTACCCTTCACTGGGTTAGTGTATCTGGACACCTGCCATCCAGCTGTGAATGCACTTTCAGCAGCAGCCAGGTTGGGCTATAGCATCTATTTGAAGAATAGCTTTTAAAATTTATTTCATCACTTGCCTGACTTTCCAAAATCCACTCCTAGAGGGAAACTAACACAGGGGAATAATGAGAGGCTGATGGATCCAGAGCCCAGGGGGTTTTAGCTGGCAGTTACCTTTGTCACAGTTGATGCCGTAGAAACCCGGGGGGCAGATGCAGAGCCCTGGTGTGATGCAGAGCCCACCATTCATGCAGCGAGGAGCACACAGTGCTGAGGAGCAGGAAGAACAGAAAAAACCCCATCACTGGTGTGGTAGCAACTGGCTAGTTCAATACACAGCACCTTGTCTCTGTAAGTGACTTTTCCTTCTGCTTAATGTAACAAATTACCTTCGCAAAGCACCTCTGTAGGTGGATTAAACCAATTACATCTCTGGCTTGTACCTGGCAATTTGTATATAGTGTTACTAAAAAAGTAGAAGACAAAGTTAAGTTCAAATGTGTTTCTATATGTAAGCAGAAATTGCCTCTTATACAGTTTAATTCCCCAACCTTATACAGTTGGGGACAGCAAAGTGCTCTCTTACACCCCTTGAATATTTCCATTTCTCCCAGAGCATCCCTCTCTATAAGAGGACCTTGGTGCTGCAGCTGGTGCCTCTGCTCTGTAGACAGGAATGGCTCTTTAGGGCTTCACTCAGAGATGTCAGAAATTCAGTGGTGTTGCCAGGCAGGCTTTACAATGAACACTCCCTTCTCTCTCTGCATTCCTGAGCATGGGCACCTGTACCTAATTTAGGCTGAGGGAGGCTGCTGCATGGCCAGACTGTCCTGTATGTTCCCCCTGAACTGTCTCCAGAGCCCCTGTTCTCTCTCAAGACTTCTCTACAGCTGTGCCTCCAGCACAGGGCTCGCAGGGAGGATGTTTCTGGCATGTCTTTGTTCCTGGCTGAGCAGCAAACCCTCCTGACCCTCCTGGGCATAGCCCTGGGGAGAGCAGCAGCCACAAGCTCCTCCTGACAGGGAGTTTGGAGGGTGCTTTTTGTTGTGTTTTTTACTTAGTTTGTTTTTTGGGTTTTGTGGGGGGTTTTTTTCTTTTTTTTTTTTTTTTTTTTTTTTTTTTTTTTTTTTTTTTTGAGGTTTAAGAGTTTATTAAACATATGAATGACTGAAAACTGCATTGTGCCATTTGGCCTTCAGGCCAGAGAACATCCCTGATCCCTTGTACTAAATATTTTAGATGTAGCCAGAGCAGCTGGGGCTCAGTGTAGTATGGCATTGGTATAGGATGTCCATGGGTATGGTGTTTGCTCCATCTTATGTCACCTCAGGGAGGGTCTGCCACTGGGAGTGATGAAGGAAGAGGTAGGATGAAGGGTTAGTTTCCTCACCAAACCACTAATTTTTTTGGTCTGTCACTCCTGGAAATGTCATTTGGGGCTATTAGTCACTTATGGAAAGGAAAAGAAGACTACTTCCTTCATCTTCCCATCTTCATTGTCAGCCTGCCTCTAAATTAGATCTCCAAGTTAGATACTATTTCCAAATAAATAAACACAGCACAACACAACACAAGTCCTTTTCTTTGTTTTCCAGCTAGTCCTCATTGGCAGAAGAATTTTATTTAATCTTTTCACCAGATGGATTCCCTGTGATAAAGGATGACTTAACTATTGTGTTAGTTTCTGTTAAAAGCAATCTTGTAGAGTGAAAACATCTTTCTTGCAATCTAGAAATGTTTATATTAGACCACGGATGAGAACACTAATTCTCATACAAGTACAGACTCAAAATGTATAGAACTCTGAGAACAGGCCATTCTTATTTTTAGGAGAGGTTACAGTGCAGTTTTGTTGAGACTGTGGTAAAGAAGACAGCTGAGAGGATTTTTTTTTAAATTACCTTTCTCACAGTGAGGCCCATAAAATCCATCTGGACATTCACAGACACGTCTTTCATTGCAAAAGCCTCCATTTCTGCATCCTCCTGGACACTCCGCTTCAGAAAACATAACAGTCAGATATTATATACTTCAGCTCTTGGTAAGAATCACTATATTCTTGTGCCACAACAATCACAAAATACTTGCTGACAGGCAAACGCTGGCAGAAATGGAAGTTCAGCCGAGACCTCCTCGAGAGAAAATAGTTTCTTTTGTGTTAGTCTACAACCAGAGGTTCCCTCAAAGAGCACGATGTGCTTGTTGACAGATGGTGCATTTCCATTGCTCTGCTGTTCTGCAAGCACAGGAGCCACGTGGATGCTCTGCCCAATGCACCACTTTCTCCTGTGGAAAATCAAGAGGCAGCCAAGGCAGGACTTGCACTGCTGGTTAGACCTGCCCTAAGTACACAGGACCAGTTTCAATTTCTTTAGCTATAATCAGACTGCCACTTGCCTTGCTCTGATTGCTACATCTGTTACTACTGAGGTGACAAAGTGATGAAATCTGTGTTCAAATCAAAGACTCGGCTTCAAGGCTAGATGAAAGGTCAGAATGGAAGATGAAAGCACTCCTGTACAGTGGTTCTATATCATCATCCAACTCGTTCACATCTCAGCTATAGATCAAACACTGGTTGAAGCATTTGCCAGCACTGGCTGCATTATGAAAGAATGAGAAATTCCTCTGGGTAGCACCAGCATCCTCAAAACACGCACAAGTGGCAAAACAAATTGAACCCTATGAAAACATGTCTGCTGAGCAGAAAAACAATTGCTCAAAAATACCTTCCTACATCTCTCACAGAGAAGAAAGCAGGCAGGAGAGTCTGCCTACTCCCATTGGAAAAAGTGAGCACCACCTGTCATCAGGGCTAGAGGGCAGCTTGGGCGGAGCAGGCATGACTTCCTCACCTTGATGCTCTGCTGGGAGACACTCCAAGTGTCAATGTTCAAAATCACTAAGGTAGACCAATATGTCTCAACCCAAAAGTCATCTATCAGACAGCAGTTGGCTGTCATGTTGGCATCAGTTCTTTTCGGGTTTTTTTTCCTCCCTTAGTGTAACAGTGCATTTGTGACCAAACCCACTTGCCAACAGCAGCCTTACCTCTTCGCTGCCTTATCAGAAACTGTTGGCACCTGCCATCCTTATGCTATAAAGACATATCATGGATCTATACCAACTCCCAGCTAAACAATACCTGAGTTCAAACTGAAGCAGTTTTAGCCCTTAAGTTTCCCTTGCTTGAAGTGAAAAGGAGCAGCAAGATGTTTCTAAACTCATGAGGGTCTGTCTGAGATATTTTTGCAGCCTACAGAGATTCTTTAAACTGTAGCTCCTATTAAGACAGAGAAAAACCCAATCTTGGTTTTAAAAGAAAATACTTATTCTACTTTCTTCCAGCATTTGATTCAGCTGACATATCTGTTGCTGAGGCTCATACACAAATAAACTTGTTTTTGAGAAGTTATCTAATAGCTAATTAGAGACATGGGAAATGATTACCACTATAACTACGAGCAGTATTCTCTGCACTCATCTAATGGCTCTTGCTCAGTGGGCTACAATGGGTAACTTCAAGATCAAGTAAAATGAAAGAAAATCTAACGTCCTGGTCAGGTGGTTGTTTGCAGTGTACACCTGCCAAGGAAACAGGAAAGAGAGCATAGAGAAGGTGACATTTTAAAATGCTCTTCTAGCCAAGGCCATAGATACAGGAAGCAAAAAGTGAGGCTTTGAAAGCAACACTACAGCAGTAGCAATAGTAGCAATGGCTTTTTCATTTTCTTGTGTTCCAACATTGTACTCTAGGGCTCTTTTTTGAAAAGTTTCTCTCTTTGTAACCAAAGGCAGAGCTGCTACTCATTACAGAAAATCCATGCTTAAATACATACCATTTCAAACAGAAATACAGGAAAACAAATTTTTTTGTGTGGCCACCTATTAGCTCCAAGAAAGCCTCTCCTCTCCCACAAAACTCCTCCCTTGCTCCCTTCACTTCCTCTGGCATGGGCTCTGCTGGATAGCCAAGAATGACTGAAAACAGCAATTGGGATCCCAGCAAGAGGAACTGGAGCTCCTCACCACAAACAGCATCTTTCAGAGGAAGGAAACTCACCCATACTCTAACACCAAGCAGTAAGGACATTCTCATCCTTACCAGCATCTGTCTCAAAACACTGTGGGGTTCACCTCACCGGAGTGGGAGTTACCCCAGTTCATGCTGAAAGAGATGAGGTGAAAAAACTTCTCTGCCCATCTCTAGAATTTGGGAAATTGCTCCCACCTCTTTTTAAGATGGCTCTGGGAACAGAAGACCAGGATAACAATCACCTCCAGCTCTCCTGAGAGGCCAGATTATGCGACACCTCTAAATTGCTAAGTATTACACCTCATTTCAAAATAATAACAATAACTAATAGCACAGAAATTATAACTTGGATGAGTGCTATTACTAAACTGAGTTTGGAGCTCTCCCTAAGTTACATTTTTCCAAAATACAGACCCCAAATCTATTTCCGAAGTTTATTAAGTTCAATTGCATCTTTGAACTGAACGGAAAATAAAAAGACATTTTGTGTTGTATTTACATCAGCCACCCAACTTTGTACATGAGATCTGATTGGTTAAGCCTCCATTTTGCTTCCTGTTTCTCTGCCCACTTCTTCCCCTCCTCCACTCACCCTGGGCTAATTGGCAGCAGGGAGGCTTCAAAGGAGCCAGGCAGCTTTGCTATTTAGGTGTAGTGAGGTTTCAAAGAATAAACAGCTCCTGCTCCTGCTGCTCACTCTTTGAAGTCACACTGCAGCAAATTAGCTCAGAAATAAGAATGCAGAGAAGAAAGTGTGGGACTGGGAACAAAGATTTAACAGGATAAAAATAAAAATCTCTCTGTACATCAGCTCTGTGGTGGGATAACCTGATACAGTTGCACATGACACGGGATAACTGTCTTATCTTAGATACTGATTTTTCAATTTCCACAGCCTCGGTTTAAAGTGATAATTATAGTTGTTTGTAGGGTATCAAATGAATCCACTTATTACACAGAGTTTATAGATTCACAGATTTATATGTTCATAGATTGGTGCACTCTCCATGTGCAGGCTGCAGTAACTTCATGCTGCCCTTTTTTTACCACTGCATCCTCTGTGTCTTTATGGCCTGATGACTTCCAGTACCTTACCTATATCCAAAGCCAAGGAGTTGCCATCTGAGCTCCAGAGAAGGGAAAGCCATCTTTTGCAGAAATTTCTGATTTAGGATTTTTACATTGAGGCTGGATGTGCAAGTTGGTATCTAAGAAACTTCTGAACCAAAGCACCAAACAGTATGAATTGAAGTCAGTGTCCCCACTAGAGATCCCTATCCAGTTCTCCAGATTATGTGCTGTTTCTGGAAACCTTACCCTCAGCTTGGTTTCACAGGTCTAGATGTCCTCCAAGCACTTCAAATCATATTCAAAGAGGTATCTTATATGATACGTTTTTCTATCAGTGTCCTTGATGTGATGAGCAGTAAAGAGGAGCAGAAATACCTCCAACCCAATCTGCTAAGGGAGATGGAGCCTAAAGTAAAAGGTTTAGTAAACAGGTAGTAAAATAATACCAAACCGGCAGGGATAGAACAGCCTGATATTCACCACCATTGCTACTCATTGTGTGACTACTTTATTTCCACCTTTTATAGCTCTTATCCTGAATGAAACAAAAGGCAATTAGGTAACCTGGTCTAACAGTATTCCAACATGTTCCCTTTAGTGTTACCTTGCTGACAGGTTTTAAAGAAGATGGCATTCTGTGGGGTCTGGAGAATAATATTGCCTTCTGAATTCATTATGATCACATTCACTTCAAATGCAGCAACCCCATCTTGTTTTCCAAGGCAAGGAAATCCAACCTGAACGACTTAAAGGAGAATAATAACAATAGTATTGATACTTAAAGGCATATAGATATATTTACATATAAAAGCATACACCAAAATACAAAAAAAAAAAAAAAAAAATTTATATTTAAGCTTTAGAGTAATGCCATTGATGAAAACCTATAATATAGAGATACACAGATCAACTTATTTATAGGCAGCTCCAGGACTGGAAGTGCAGCAACACAAGAGATGAGCCTCATTTACTGACAAAAACCCAGCAATCTACAGCACAAACAGAAGTCTTAACACAAGCATACTTTTGCTCACAGTCAAGGCAATCACTCCTGTGGAGGTATCCAAGGATACACCAAAGCAACCTGGAAGCTTACACTTGATTTTCTAAGATGAGCCTAAACTCTGCAGGCTCTCATACAGCTTCTGTGAAAAAAGTCACACATTCTGGAAAAAAAAGTTACTTTAGAAATGTTTTGCTGGTTTGGGCATTGCAATTAATATTTAAATAAGATATTGATTTAATTCAAACTAATTCCATAAAGTGCTGGCAAGATGGTACGATTGCTAAGTTACATCATGGGTGCAAATATTTAAAAAGAAGACAGAGACACATCACTTTAACAGAACTTGTAAACTGCAGTGATATTTGGAAGTTGACTTTCCAGGAAAAGTATTCCAACACTTTTGAACTACAAAGACTTAAAGTAAATAATAAAGGCTGGTGGATCTGGAGTACTTTAGTGAGAAAGTAAACCTGATACCTCAGACCTATGGAATGCTTCTCTGTGATTGTCACAAGTGATCTTAAATAATCTTCAGATTACATGATCTTATCTCTGTTCTTCAAAGCTGAATCTTCCTAGCTGCTTTAGATACAGCTAAACCAAAATGTTTATTCATTTCTTTCAAAGCTGGCCTGAGATTTCAGAATGAAATATTGAGCCAACAGCCCTACATTTGGTTTGGTTTAACTTGGTTGTTATAAAGAATTTTGCAAATCATAATTGGGCCATTTTTTCTTATTTGTTGCCTTGGTATAATATAAAATAATTTATTGGTGAAACACATTCTGCTTTTGGTAAGTCCTACAGACAGAAAATGCTGTTGTAGTTTTCATTTTAAAGTAATTTTATTGCTGAAGCACTTTTACCCCAGTCTTTTAAAAGACAGTTGCATAAAGCACGTAACCATGTGGTAAGAGGGAAACTCTTAATAGTGGATTAAGTACAGTTAAAATGCAGAGAACTTCTTGAACTGTAGTAACCTTCTTACAGCACAAGCACAGAAAATCAGTGCTTGTATCAGGATGTGTATGACCCCTCTGAGCAAATTGCTGCAGGGAAGAAGATATGGCAGACAATCACAGGATCAGAATGGTTTGGGTTGGAAGGGACCTTAAAGCTCACCGAGTTCCAACTTCTGCATGGTCAGGGACACCTCCCACCAGACCAGGTTGCTCTGGTCTAGTTGCATCCAACCTGGCCCTGAACACTTCCAGAGACAGGGCAGCCACAACTTCCCTGGGCAACCTGTTCCAGTGTCTCACCACCCTCACAGGAAAGAATTTCCCCCTAATATCTCATCTAAATCTCTCCTCTTCAAGTTTTAAACCATCGCCCCATTTTCTCTCACTACACACCCATGCAAAAAGCTCTACCCCAGCTTTCTTGTAGGCATCATTTTCCTAGGCATAGTCAGAAAGGGGTAATTTTGGTCTAGCTTTTATTGATAGTTAAAAATTAAAGGACAAACTAGCTCAAATTAGAGGATGATGAGTGTAGAGCTTCCCACATATCTGATCTGCTTTATGTGGAGGTGGAAATAATGGTTAACAAGAACTTTTGTGACTTTTTAGATACTTTCAACTGTCTTTACTTGCCAGTTTATCAGGCTTGCAACCAATTTTGCAAGCAAATTGCATCAATTATGGTACAAATATTATAGCACTCTTCACCCAAATCATTTTCATACCACTCATTAAAATCACACTGGATGGAGAAACCAGTGATTAAATTTAAATTCCAGGTGCCACAGAAAAAAGCTGTTGCAGCAGCAACTTAATTCAATGCCATTCTACCACAAGCTGAAAATGGAGGATATCAAAGACAAACTTTCAGAATTTATACATTGAGTAAGAAAAGATGAAGAAAGAGTGTTCAAAGATGTAAACCTGTATACCAGTGCTCTGCTTGCATCCCCATCCTCCTGTTCCATTTCTTATTTCTTTCCCATTTTATCCCACATACTCTTAGGGCAGCTAGGGCTGGCCATGAAACCATGATCACTAAGACACCACTGGCAGATATGGTTCTGCCTTTCTACCAGATACTACTATGCATTAGCCCTGAAACAGATGGCATGGACTGTTATTGATCCACTACAGAGCAATGTGAATTCTGCAGCCTCTCCTGGAAAGCTTTTTTACTCCCCACAGCTCACTGTGTACCACAGTGCTTCTGGAGCACTTGTATTGGCTTGGGCTCAGCATTTGCTGTGGAGCTGTTGGCTCCAGTGAAGGGTTTAGAATTCACAGCTAATTATAATATCCTAAACTGGAATTTGTGTCTTTGAGCTGAATGCCTGATGCCAACAGCTGACCCCAACTGGAAGTAAAATGTCCACAAACTGCAGCCTCTGAGAAACAGGACCTTTTGGTAATCGTGATCATGGATGATTTTCCGAAAGTTGCACAACTTCAGTAATAATATTAATGGACATAAATTTTATGCTACAATTTTGCACAAGTTTCTGCTGACTTATCTACACATAGAAGATGCATGTGAGTTGGCCCAGACAAAATAATCTGGTCTAGTCAAGCAAGGGACTCATAAACTGTCCCGTGTCAAACACTGTGGCAAGCATTACTTCAGCAAAAAACTTCAAACCTGCAATTCGTAATAAAATATTTAGACTTTACTGGCTGTGGAATATTTTTTTAATGAACAAAACTTATAATATCAACAGCACAAACCTGATGCTTTATGAGGAACTGTGCCAAGCATAGGGATATTTATGGTTGGATCAGCCATTATGCCTTTATCCAAAGAGCGCAAAGACAGGAACTCATAGAAGTACTCAGCCTATAACAAAAAAGAAGAAAAAAAAGAAAAATCTATATGTGTTTTGATTGCATTCACAGAAGCAAACTCTTTATCGTATAAACTACAGCATAAAAATACTACACTTTTTATTATATCATGCACTGGATTTGTTTCTATAATTTCCCCGAGTTCTTCTTCATGTAAGCATAATTTTTAGATTATTTCCTCTTATTTCAGAGACTGCAAATAATCATGCACTCATCAGGATTCAGTATAACAGCAAGGAATATTACATCCATACAGTGAACAAATGTTCACACAGAGAAGACAGTTTTTACAACCCACACCTTTTATCTGGCAGACCACAAAAAGATGTATGAACAGTAAGCTAATTCTTGAAGTTGTTTTTTCAAGGGCAGAATCCTCCTGGAACTGATTGATGAGCCTGGATGACCTGTCTGCACCACAAGCACAGCTTAAAGGACGTGTTCATATGCATGATACCAGCTGTGGCATGAGAATGTCTGAGATGGCTCTTGGTTGACCTGCAGAGCACAGCACATTGCCTTGGGGAAACAGTGCCAGGAAACAAATACCCACATTACTGGGGTGCCATGCTAGGACACATATCTTGCTTAGAGCTCTGGCACTGCCCTGTTCAAGCTCACTTCATTAAATTCTTCCAAGGGTGGAGCTGAGATCTTTCTCACAGAGTTGGCTTCATGTCGCTCATTATTAACTGCAAGGTAAATGATTTGTTTCTGCAGTCCCCAAAAGGTGTTGGCATGATTTAGAGAGTACTTTCTACCACCTTCACTCTACCCCTGATATGCACCTGCATTCTGTCACAGATCGTAGATTTTGATACCCTCTTTCAGGGGACCCTGGCCTCTCCATGAATCATGAATCTGAACACATCAATCATGTATTCAGTATTTCTTCATATTTGCTGCAAAGGGACCCCTGGCATCTGCAGCGTGGCTGTACACACCATATACACCTGAGATGTATGGATTGTAGCAAGTCACTGGAGATTTCCACTATTGTCAGTGGTGGGGCTGTGGATGTGCAGAGCAAGTGGAAATGAATCTTTTCCCTAAAGGCTGGCTTCTTGCTTACCCTGAAGCACATGAGGGAACACAGGTTGTTGTACCTGCTGCTCTTAGAAAAGCACTGGAGACTTTAGCATGGGTACTGGCAAAAAATATGTCAGCAACTCATTGATAGTAGACAGTATTGTTATATCTGTCTTTTAGTCAAAATATTGAAACAACGAGAGAGATTAAAGCTAAACTTTTATGAACTTTGATCTGATAAATGGTAGCTAATTTATGTCTACAAGATGGCAGTCAATGTCCTTAGCCAGAAGACTGTCCTTTTGCTCCTGTAATATCCTGGGTCCCTAGTGCAAGGAAGGAAGCTGTGGACTTACTGGACTGGAATCAGTGAAGTGCCACAAAGATGATCACAGGACTGGAGTGCCTGACATACAGGGAGAGGCCAAGGCAGCTGAGACCATTCAGCCCAAGGGGCAATTGAATCAATGTGTACAAAGAGCTAACAGGGAGATGTTAAGGGGTATGAGCCAGACTCTGCTCAGCATGCCCAGTGACAGGTCGGGAGGCAATGAGCATGATACAGAAAACTCACTGTGAACCTTCAAAAACACCTTTTTACTGGGTGGGTGACTGAGCACTGGAACAGGTTGCCCAGAGAGGTCGTGGAGCTTCTACCTGTGAAGATTTTCAAAACTTAACTCAACTCAGCAAGCTGGTCCAGGTAACCAGCTTGAATAGAGAGCCTTGACATCTTCAGACATCTTGAGACTGTTTGGTCTATGATCAGACTCAGCCCTTCTGTGATGCTGTGTTTTGCTAGCTTGGGCAGAAGCCCTGGTAGCACATGAGAGACCATCTCCCTTCAGCTCCTGGTGATTCCAGCAAAGCACTTGTGACCTTTGGTTGGTAGGAAAGTTATTACGAAATTCCTAAACTCCTGATAAGACCTTGCAGCTCAACCATTTACTGTGTGGGGACAGCCAGGAGACCCCAGATAGCATGCAGAGGCTCCACTCTGCATGGATGGTCTTCACAGGGCGTTGTGTAGGAATGGAAACCTCGGAGAAGGACTCCCAAAACAATAGAGAAGGAAGTGATGAAAGTTTTAAAGGGTGGGCAAACACATGGAGTGTATGTGGGAGGGAGAGGGGACATGGAGAGAAGCAGTAAAAGAGGAGAGCAGAATTGAACTCTGGGGTAATATTCAAAAGGCTGCTTTTAATTAGACATTTTTTCCAATACAATACACCACGCCAAAATATGAAAACAAGCCATAAATTCAGATTGTGAACATTTTTGTTTTCAAATAAAACTCTGTTTCAGAAAAATAATTATATGTCTCCACACATCTATAGAATGGTAGAGGGAGTGAGTCAATGCTGCACTGTCTGTTTCTCATTGGTTACCTTTGATGTTTGGTTATATCTAAACCAGGTCATAATGGGCTGGGATATTAAAACATTATGTTCATACTATTCTAGTAAACAACAACTGGTAACTAGACCAAACAGCTCCACTCCCATATTTCCATTGCAGCCATGCTGTTGTCGAAGGTCAGCTTCTGAGCCAGAGCCCTGATTTTGCAGGAAGGGAATTGGAATCCCATTTTCTAGAGTCAAAAAAAAAAAGATGCCTAAGGACAAAGACCGAAAAAAAAGTTCTCTGTGGGAAAGGGGACTGATTGCTGCATGAACCACAACACTCACTGCCTTTCAAGGAAAGAATTCCTCTAACCAGAGCAGAGGCGTAGCAGTGGATAGTGCCTGGGGCTGGGGCTCTGCTCATGCGTTAAAAAGATGGGAAGAGGCTCTGCCCAAGGAACAGGCTGCTCAGGAGGAAAACCACCATGTGGAAAACCACTGGGGGCAGATAACTGCTCCAGCGTTTCTGTACAAAGGTTTGTACATCTGCTGAGCTGACAGAAACTGAATTTCTTTAAACTATAGTATCACAGAATCACAGAATAACAGTATGTCTGGGGATGGAAGGGACCTCCGAAGATCATCAAGGCCAAACCCCCTGCCAGAGCAGGACCAAAACTCAGGCAGGTCACTCAGACCTGAAACACCTCAGGTAGACCCAGCTAGGTTTGACTTCACAGGTATGAGCCCATGTGCCACAGAATATGTTTGCAAATCATGTGTGCTGGACTGAGGTGGTTAAATTTTGATATAAAAATTATATACAAACATCACGGTCTAGAGAGGCTGCACAGTGGAGCAGAGTAGTTTAACTGCAACAAGATTTGCCTGCCAGAAATCCTATCTATTTGTACAAAATCTGTCTTGACACAATCTCTATATCCAGTCTCCATTATAGCCCTGCTGTAATTTGACTTGATTGCCAATTAACTTGCATTAATCATCATGACTGAAAAGCAAACAACACACTCAAAAAACCACACAGCTCAGCAAATATGTACTCTGCTCCAGCCTAGCATGAAATTCAGTCATGATGGTTAATTGAAGAGATAGGTCTCTGCAATTAAATTATTGTCTAGTGACTACCATAATTTGTGCTGTAAGTGGCCATTGTGAGTGACCTGGTAGTGAGAATAAAATTTCTTTGGATATTGTTGAGACATAAAAGGAAAAACACCACAATCTATAATCTATTTTCCATTATAAAAACATTCTTGTGACTTTTTTTTAAGCCAGCCTATGAACTAATCTGGTATGCGAGGGGCAATATTTGGTACTGAAGCTAAATTTTAGAGGAATGGTGTTACCAGAAGTGATGGAGGAAGTGGGGTTTGAGATAAATTGTTGATCTTTGACATCTGCACACTTTGCATACACAGAAGGCGCTTTTTTTATTTCAGCTTGACTTCAGGAAGCACCCAAGGAAGCATATGCTTTACTTTTTTTTGTCAAGACTTTGAGACCCACAAAAACTGAAGCAGAGGCCCCTGAATGTCTTGTGCAAACAGTCTGGGGACTCAGTACCTTCAGGCAGCAGGTAGCCCCATTCAGCTGCCCTTTAACCAGTCCCCATGTGGGCAAAGCCCTCAGCAAAAGGAGGAAATTTTGTTTTAGGCAAATAATTCTGTGGTCGGCATTAACTTTTATGGACTTTAAATGGCCATTTTCTATAAACCAGAGGAATTTAAAAGGTTATAAAAATAAGGAAGCCCCCTAACAAGTATTGCAGCAAACATCTGTCCACAGTTTGATTTTAAAAGATGCACACTTAAAATTCCTACAGAACTCCACTCTGCTGTACAAGATCTACTCCATTAGGCTTTTCTTATCACTCAGATGCCATATTGTACCTGCCTCATTTTGGCCTTATATTTAATCAAGGCAGTGACAGGAAGGTACTCTTCATTCATGTTCTCTTCATTTTACATTAACAATGTAGATCAGAAGTAATGGTAGTGTCTGAAAGTAAAGCAGAGTAGCTTACACTATTGTTTGTCACAAATCAATAATCTAATAACCTAATGAAATCTGCAGCCTTTCTAACAGAGAAAAAAGTATGTACATTAACTTTTCAAGTAAATGTAAGAAATACACTAGATATTCATCTTATTATTTTGAAGAAATCAGTGCCAAATGTTCTATTCTGTTATCAATTAAACAACAAATTTACCCTGACACCAATATTTTACATTTAAAGAAAGGAACTCATTGAAAAAGTTCCTTTATGTCCCAGATCCATGGACCTTTCTGGCTATGCACACACTAGAAGATTTTTGCATGCCTTATCCATAGCAGATGCTCACAGCTCCATACGCCATAAATAGAATCACAAAGTGAGGCAATGTATGTGTTTGTTAGGTGTTTACAGCATGGACCATTGCTTCTCCAAGATACTCACTGCATTAGGTCAGAGGAGCTGGTACATCAATGTTCAAAGATGAAGCATGAAGCAAAATGCAACAAACTGGACCACTGAATGGTCTCCCAGGGGAAGTGGTGGATTGTCCCATTTTGGAATGTTTTAAGTCTCAATGGGGTGCTGAGACCTCTCATACAAACAATCCTATTAGAAGGGTTGGAGCAGATGATCCTTGAGGTCCTTTCCAACCTGACACAATTCTATGATTCCAGGAATTTCAGCAAAGAGGGGATGCTTCAGTCGTATGACATGTACCAGGCAATGGAAGGAGTCTGGCCAGAGCATGAGTATGTTTGTCAGCAGCACATTTTGTTACTGCAGTGCAGTCTAGACACTGCTGTAATGAAGAACATGATGCCTCCTTAGAAAAGCAGATAATAAACTGTCTGCCAACAAGGTGGTTTGATTTTTGTTTTTTTTCTTTTAGGGAAGGCAGCTTTGCCTTATCTATCTGTTGCACTTTAGTGTGACACCCAAAGAGGACAGCCACCAGCCTCACAGGATAGTCCCAAAGTGGGAGGCATATTTAACAATATGAATACAGAAATACACTCTGAGAATTCCAATTTACACAGAAGGAAGGATAACCTGCCCGTTTTCCAGCACTGGCTGATAAGGGTATGGGAATGAGCCAAAGCAGAGATGCACATGAAAAGGAAAATAGAGGTATTTTGGTGTTTCTGAACAAAGAAGGACCCAAATGAAAAGTAAGAAAATTAGGCAATCTCAAAGAAAAATACATTACATGACAGTGTTATTTACACAATGCTGTGGAGAAATGCACAGCACAACTCTTCAGAGCCTCTTTTATGCCTCCTTTCTTCACATTAAGAAAACTGTGGAAAACTGAAGAAAAACCATACATGAGGAGGAAGACTTTTTCAACAATAGAGTGAATCCCTGCATGCAGCTTTCAACAATAACTGTTTGTGGTTTTAATGGTTTTAGAAGAAGAATGGTACAAAAACTCTCTGATTTTGTCAATGGAAGGTAACTAACTAGTGTTTAATGTCTCCTGTGGCATGCTCCTGGGGATGACAGATCACATCCTTCAATAGAATGATTTAGAAAGGTGGAAATTTCTTGGATGCTTTCAAAAGGAGCCCAAGATTTTGAAAGGTGACACTGCAGGCTTCCAAGAATGCTTTGCATAAAAGAGATGGACTAAAAACTTCACGGAATACATAAGGCTTTCCTCCAAGTAATGAGACAAGAGTTCCTGTAAAGGTAAGAAATACTAAGAAAATTGCTGTCAAGAATCTTACTGAGCAATAGATTTAGATTACATTTAGCATTTGAGTCTCTGGCAGCTGTCTGCTCTTTGGGGGGCATGGAAACAGGATGGCTACTTGGCCATCTTGAGCTGATAGTTTCTCTCACCAGACCTTGAGCTCTGGAGGTGCTCTACCATTTGAAGAGCTCATTTGAAACCAACCGAAGACTGGAAGCTGAAGGGCTTGGTAGAAAGAGTGAGGTTCAAGGGGGACAACATTGAAAAAGAAAAATCCAAGTATACCAGCAAAGCACTAACTTTGAAACTCATCCTCAGTCACAGGAAAAGCAGGCTACCTGAAACAGAGGGCCAAAGAAATGCCTTTTGCACATTTCTGACCATCATTATACAGCTAAGGAAAGCATTATTTTGGTTTATATCAGATACAATCCTTTGACAGAGCAGGTAACTGTAGCCTTGGAAAACAGCATATAGATGAACATGCCCACAGCTATTTCCAGGGAAGTGTAAGGAAACTGCTACAAAGACATGTGATATGCAAAAATTGTTAAAAAACAAAGATACAACAAATTTACAGCTCTTTATTAAGGAAAGACTTGAAGTTTTAACTTCTTCCATACCTTGCTTTATTCAAAAACAAAAGAGAAAGCAAAAGAGCAGAACTCCCTCTGTTTAGTTTTACTGTTAAATGGGTTTTCTGCAACATATTTTATTCTTGCTTCACTAGAGATACTGCTGAGAAATTGAGCTATAAAATCATTAGGATTTTGGTAAGTATGCACTCCTATTGCATAAAAATAGGCACAGATAACTTCTTTAAAATCTCTAGCAGTGAATGATAGTGCTCAGCATGCACCACGCTGAAATGTATACATGGTACACATTTCCTTTTGGTTGTTTTCTCCTATGTCTTACAGATGAAAATTAGGTTACCTCTGCTTTGGGAAAGAGAATAAAAGCAAGCAGTACACCAAAAAGAGAAACAACATTAAGAGGTCAGAATTTAAAAATGTAAAAGATAACACAAGATCTCATTATCTTCAAATGTTTAATGAAACATTGTTCTGGTATCCTGAGAACTGGTAAAAGCTCTTCTGCTGAAAAAGTTATTTCTTTTTCCAGCACAGGAAGAGCTAATTTGTTCTTTTGTCACTTGGCAAAAGATCAATGTTCCCTCCAGCAAAGATTTCAAGGTTGGGGATGTCCAAAGTACCAGTTTCCTAAGGCTAATAAAAAAAAGGAAATTATCACTGCTCTGTGGAAAAAAACCCTAAAATTCTGTCTTGTCAGGACAATTCCAACAAAACAATGCTGTACAGATCTGTTGCTGGCACCTGCAACACATCTGTGCAGCTCCATCTACACTGATAATAAACTGTGAGGTTATTTTCTTCACCTTGCAGCTTGAAATATAAGGGAAAATCTGAACTGGCTGGTCCTGGGAGTGCATCTTTGTGTAGGTTATAGACTGTTCACAGTTTCAGGTGCTGGATGGATTTATTTATAATAATAAAATAGCCTGAAAATTCTTTTCAGATGATGTAAAATAATTTCAATAAAACCTTTACAATTAGCGAAAGGATTGCACTAGCAAGTATTTAGACTAATTACAACAGAGATCTGAGAAGACAGTACATTTAATAAAGCAGAGTGTTTGTAAAAGCACAAATGTAAACCTTAGAGATGGTGGCTCATCTGACGTGATGAGAGTAAGTTCACAGATGAAGAATAAGCTAATCCACCTCTTGCATGGTGGTAAACAGGGATAATGCACACAGATTCATTTGGCCATGCTTCAAACTTCAACTCTTTGTTCTTAAGCCTCACAGGACAGCTTTGAAGTTGAGGATAAAGCTCCTCTAGCACACCATTACCAAAGAACAACCTTCTGATTATGATCTCATGGAAGTGTAATCAATAACTCACACAAGTTAAAAGCGTGGCAAACAGCAAAGGTCACGTAATTGGGCCTTTATTGAGTCCATGTGTTTCACTCTTGGCTTTAACTGGCACTCCTGTATAATAAATATTTCTCCCCCAAATGTAAGCAATGAGCTTTCTCAAAAGTTATGAAATCTCACAGCAGCTTCTGTCAGACTGGAGTCCTTCTAGAGTCTTGAAGAGGGATGCTTCCACTTGACTATACCCAACTGACAGAAAGTTTGCAGCACCACTGAGCTAGAGTTTATTTATTCACTGCTCAGCAGATAATGGTCTTTACCCTAGCATTCCAAGCAAACAATTGTTTCAAAGTTATGGTGAAAAGGATTTGAAACAAATTCAACTGTTTTCTGAGTAGCTGTTAGAAAAACTTCCTTAACACTGCTCTCTCTGGGCATCTGCTGCATGGATTATTTTTTGTGAGTATCCAAAGTAATTTTTCTCTTGTTTTATGAGCTGCCATTGACCAAAGCAAATTCTAGATACTACCATGAAAGAAGAACAAAGTTCAGTATTTAAATAGCACGTTGGATCAGTGCACCTGAAAAGGAACCTGTGAGTTTGCTGCTGTACCTGAAATTGCAACAATTTGTCTACTGAGAAAAGAACCCCCTACGTGGACATATATTACTGTAATATTTCCATGTACCACACAGGCCTTTCAAAGCAAGATGGACATATGTTCATAGTAAAGCAGGGAAGTAGTACCTTATCCCCAGTTTCTGATGAAAAACACCTTTCAGGGTGTTTTCATAGGCAGGGTCTGCACAGCTTCATCCCTGGGTTACAAGTCCCACAGCATCCAGTACTTTGAGTTAACATCCAGAAAGGTCCAGTGTATTTCCCAGTATTTAAATGAAGCACCTTCTATAGAGGCAGCTAATCCTGCACTTCCCATACACTCAAGAAGAGTTGAAATAGAAAATTCAGCCCAGAGTTTGAGCTACCTGCTGTCTTGAACTGCCTTTTTCTCTCTCCCTGTGTGCAGATGGAGTCTATTTGCAGTGTAAGCATCATCTTCCCCTGGCTTCTCTCTGCTGACTTTCTCTGTGCTTGTTTCCTAGCAAAGTCATACCCTAGAGAGCCAGCGAGTCCTGAATTTCACTGTGGCACATGGGCTGCACTGCTGAGCACAAAAAGCTCTCTGCACTTGCTATCATTTTCCTCTTTTAGCAACAGTTTTTTTGAGAAATCCTCCCACCAAAAAGGTCTCCCTTCTGCCCTTAGTGCAGTAGGGTGCATGAATCCCTTCCTACTCTCCAAGGCCTCTCCTTTTTGCCTTCTTCTTTGTGTCACAACATCACTTTAGAGGAGACCTGGCCTAGGGGATCCTGCTTTGGAAGGGGGGTTGGACTCAGTGGTCTCTTCCAACCCCTAACATTCAATAAAAAATAAAACTAATAATAATAATAATAATAATAATAATAATAATAATAATAATAATAATAATAATAAAGTTAAAAATTAATCACTTCTTTATGTAGGGCTGCAGTTTTCAGCCAGAGTAACACCCTAAGCCACACAGCACTGGCAAAAGAAAGAACAGAAATTTGAGACCAGGGATGGGAAAGAAGACAGGATGGTGTCAGCTGCTAGGCTGGCTGGAGCTGTTGTAGAATGTCACTGAAGTGAAGCAAGTTGTTCCTGTGCTACTGGCAGAGCTCATCTCTTCTCATTGCACTCTCAAATTTCATTGTCCTGAAGTAAGGAAGAAACTAAGCTGAGAATCATCAGACCATTCCTCCAGTGCACTGCTGAAGCCAGCAGAACCTGCACCCAAATAGGGCATCTGCATTTCTGATGGCACTGTTAGAGCTGGCATGTGAACACAAGGATTTTTTTCTGAGAAAAACAAATCACAGAATCACAGCATTGTCACAATTGGAAAACACCTCTAAGAGCACTAAGTCCAACTCTAAACTCAGAAAAAAATACCATGCCCACTAGAGCATGTCCTGAAGTGCCACATCTACAAGTTTCTTTAATACCTCCAGGGATGGTGATGCCACCACTTCCCTGGGTATCCTGTTCCAGTGCCTGACTACTCTCTCAGTAAAGGAATTCTTCCTAATGTCTAGTCTAAACCTCCCCTGGTGCAACTTCAGGGCACTGATAGAAGTATTTAAAGACCATGTGGCTGAGGCACTTCAGGACATGCTCTAGTGGGCAGGGTGATACAGATATTGATATATATATTTATTATTTATTTTTTCAGGGGGGTGGGGGAATGCTGACAGTCAGATGCAGTGATCTTAGAGGTCTTTTCCAACTGTGACAATTCTGTGATTTCCTCTAGTCCTAAACAAAAATCCAAGCACATGATTCTGCCCTCAGAAATTCGATCTTGAAGTTGTTCATTCAGGCTGTACACCAGGAATAATTCAAGTTGATTCATGTTTGCCATGTTTTTAAGCTTGAGGTAGTTCATGTTAACAAGAGTTCTTTGGAGCAACACCAGATTACAAACACATTTCTGAAACATGATCAGGGAGCTGTACTCTTTAAAAGGAATAGGAGACATCTCTCAGGCCAGTGAGACATGTGACAAGTGCTGCCTTTCTGACTGTGGCCACACCACTTAGGTGTCCTGGGCAGGAACATTTGTTTTCAAGTGGCCATCCTGCCACATCTTAGGAAAACACTGGACAGAGTGTTACAGAAGAGAGTCAACAAGGATGCTGCACCAGGAAGCTTTTGTGATCCTACCAGCTGTAGGTATAGAAGGTTGCCATTGAGGACATCCACTGGTCAGGGCTTGACCTCTCTCAGCTAAGGACGATGATGTTCTGGTGCATAAGGGATATCATGATCTGCTGGTTTTGCTCAGGCAAACCAGCCTGGAAGGTTCACTCCTGGGTGGGGGCATCCCGGTGCTCCTCCAGCATCCTTTGCCACTGCGGTGTGCGCACAGCATATGGGCTCCCTCCTGTGGATCTGCTCAGATGTACCGGGCAAGGACCACACAAGCAGAGAAAGCTCAGGAGCGCTGCAGCTGAGGAAGACACCACACAACCTGATCTCTACAGCCTGAAGAAGGACTCTCCCACCCCCCCTGCCCAGTGTCCGGGGAAGGAAACGTGGTCTCTGCCCGCATCAGAGTAAAAAAGACACATTGGACAACGGGATTAAAATTATGAAACATGCGATGTGTTTTCAAACTTTGAAATGTCTGAGGAACAAAGAGGTCTGGGGGTTTTTTCCTAATCCGTTCTACATTTCAATCTTTTAAGGAAACAGAGGAAACGCTGTGCAAAACACATTTGTGTTTATATGAAAAAAAAGTTTCAAGGAGACTTATGGTATAAAGAGGTTGTAGATGCTCCATCCCTGGAAGTGTTCAAGGCCAGGCCAGATGAACCTTTGGGCAGCTTAGTGCAGTGGAAGGTGCCCTTGCCCACAGCAGTGGGTTGGACCTAGACAGCCTTTAAGGTCCCTTCCAACCCAAACCGTTCTGTGGTTCTATGATTCTATTACGAAGCTAATCAGTGAAAAATGAGGAAATAACAGTGAATAATGATGTAGTTACAGACGTAACTCTGACTCTTTGTTTTTACAGGACATTAAGGCCTCATTAAGTACATGATTACTTGCTGACTCTCATTTACAAGACACAACATCATGCAGCTGCTTCTGTAACTGTGAACCTTTTACAGGCAAAAGGCAGAGATCTGATGTTGAAGTCCTGCAGGTTTCCTCAGAGTGCAAGGCTGAGTACAGATGCTGAGTAACCTTTCAAAATCTGGCCCATGAAGCCCATGGACACATTAATATGCAGACACACAGTAAACTGCACATCTTGTAAGACGTGCAGTGGTCTAGGAAAAATATGTTTGCATATATAGGCCAACTACCCTAATTTCACAGTTTGTTTCTGTAACCTTTCAATTGTATTTAACAGACTGAGATGCATATGAATTAGAAGTGGCAGAAACTGGAATGCCACAACTTGCTGACCACAAGATTCATTACATATGTTTTTTGGGGAAATGTGCATGGAAAAAACTCTCAAGACCAAACCCATGCTGGTCATATGTGAATATCCACGTATGTTTTAAAAGTAAAAATTATGATTTATCTGTAGGCTATTAACATACTCCTGAAGGACAACGGTTTGAAGGTCTATTTTCCATTATATATGGAAAGGTTTATTTAGCTAGTGGTTAAGTTTTCAACACGAAGATTGCAAATTTTGATCAAAGACTTTTTTCTTTTTCAAAGAAATGTCTTAAAATATTTTCTATGCACTGAGAGTAATCAGTAACTCCTCTTGTGCTTGCCAGAAATATAACTTAGACTTTACCACAAGAACTAATTTAAGCATACCATTACTAAATCTGACTTATCTGGAAGTCTATAATCAGAGATAAAAAGCAAGCTTCACCTAAACATCTCTTTGCTACTTGATTATTGTCACAGTAGATGCTTATACATTCAAAGTAAACTGTCCTTTGAATGTGGCTGGGGTAGCTAAACCAGATTTTTTGCAAAGGCATCATAATAATGTGTGAAACGATGCTGCAAACTCTTAGAACTGAATATGAGTTCAATAAATTTCACTCAGCCATAAGGAAGGGTTCAGCCCTGTCTTCTATGTCTCACCAAACTTTGGGAACCCTGTCTAGACTGGCTGCTTCCTCCACCTTCCCCTCTCCTGGCTGGAATAACCAGACACAGCCTGGACAGGAGAACAGCACAGTCTTCAGAGCAGAGAGGGTTAGTTTTGGGATCCTCTTCTGTTTTATGAGGAGTGGTTATAAAGGAACCAGAGAAGGAAGAGACTCATAACACCACTTTCACAGAAGGGCAATGGGCACCCCTTTCTTTCCAGCTCTCACAAAACTGGCTTTCTGCTTCCCATTCTTCATGAGACCTCTGGCTTGGGAATGGCAAAAAATCCTGAAGAGCCTGGATACCTGCTCTAAAACAAGAAAGAGGGAAAGACCTCACTGCAGTTACCTCAATCTTTGCAGAGAGGGACAAAAAACATATAAACCTAGACACAGAAATTTCTGGTGGAGTTGTTGGGAGTGAGGAGAGATAGAAGAACAGAGATTTGAGAAGAACTAACAGCAGCTGTGAGCTCTACACTTCCAGGTACCCATTCTGCCCGCAAACTTTAGGACTGTGCATCTTTTTAAATATTTCCTCATTAATTCAACTGAATGAACTTAATTGTATTTTACAAGAAGAGAAAACCATACTTTTGGATTAAATAAGGTCCTATATTAAAAAGTTAAATATTCAGAAATGTTTTAAATCTTGCAATCATACTGTCAGGACTCAATTAATTGCTGTTTAAACAAATATAATAGCAGTGGCTTCACGGTAGCAACTGTATAACTTGACTGCAGATGTGTGGCAGGACAATTAAAAATGGTCCATTAACTAAGCAGGATATCCATGCTGACATGAATCAAATCTGAACTTCATTAGTGGGCAGGACAAGGTGCAGATTTTGTCCCACCAAAGGAAAGGGAGTGTTATAGGAAGTAAGAATGTAAAACCCAAGTGATTCTTGATATAATTCCTCTCTGACAGGGACAATGTAAACTTCTTCAGTCTGTACCTAATACTAGCATGTGACAGCTCTGACTGAAGAGCAACAACATGCTGGGTCATAAGCTTCCAACTAGCTTCCAACTAGCTTTGACAAGCTTTGACAACACAGAAACCTGCTCACAATCTGAATAGATGATGCTGTGCAAAACTGGAAGGAAGGAGATAAATAAAACAGCACAAAGAAAACAAAACAAAAAAATCAATCAGGTTAATGATCAATATGCCCTGCTACCAATTTATTTCCCACTTCTAAATATGGCTATACATTTCTTGTGATTACAGACCCAGGTAACTATATTTTGCCTATCCTTCCTCTGGCAGCTGCTGGTGTGCTCTGCTGTGCAACCTGCCTGCTCTCCCTGAAAGTCCCTGCGTGGAATACTGCAGGCACATAGCTGCTTGCAGCTGTTTGATCTATCTGTGGCTTCACAAGGAAAAATAAATTTCTTTCAACCTGGTCACTCAAATGGACTCTCTTTCAACATTTCAATTTATTCCCCAGAACCTCTGCAAGAAAGAGAACTGGCTAAAGCTCAAACTTGGAAAAATGAAAGCAGTGTTTACAGCAGTTTAAAAGGAACAGGCTGAAGGTCGTACTTGTATTCCTTACTGAGGGTGTTCAGTGGACTTGATTATTTGCCTGTGCTGTTTTCAGACTCATATTCCCATTGGCTATATCAATATTCACACATTTGCAAGTTGACAGCAAGCAGAAAACATTGCAGGTAGAGATGGTCTTCTGCTCATCATGAAGCTGTGATCTCTCCATGTCTTCCTCATGTCCTCAGAAAAAATAGGTTCATAATTGCAGTACTTTAAGCTCTGAACTTCTTCACTGTTCTGGTGGTCAGCATGGTCCAAAAGCCTGCCCTCTCCTCCTCTAGTAAGCCATCATGTGAAAGCTGGTTCTGCCACTGGTTCTGCTGCTTCTGCTGCTCTTGCCACTGGTTTCTGTGCTCCAGAGCTCAGAGTGGATGACAGATCTTCTCATTGGTGGGCTGCTGTTTGGGGATTTTGTTTGTCCTGGTGATGGGCCAAAACCTGAGGCTGGGAGATTGCCATGTTTGATGTCAGGCATATTTATTTCCTTTAGGATTGCTTGGGTTTAGCTAGTTGTTTATCTAGGCTAAGGGGTGACTTCAGAGGATTTGTGGGACCAGCTCTGAAAGTGTTGTTTGGTCTCTAAGTTATTTATTGAAGTATTTTGCAGTGATGGTAGCAAGGGCTGAAGCAGCTGGAAGGTAGTTGCCTGCTTTCCTTATTCAGACACAGAAGCTGGGCTCCAACAGTTGGCTGCAAAATAAAGCAAACTTTCATACACAGATAAAAAAAATCCTGAGGTTTTCTTGTTGTTTGGTTGAATAAAATCCACCCCAAATCTTTGTATGCCTTTAGTAAGGTATTTCTATCCTGCATGAGCCTCTTCTCCAAGTCAGTCAGGCTTGCTGGGTAACTCCTCCTCAGTGTTTCTGTGCAGCTAAGTGGTCTTCTGTGAATGGGCTGTGAATCCACCTACAAACCCATATGGTGGGTTTCAGGTATCATAGCTGGACAAAGTCTTCTCAGTGTCTCTGTAGCACAGTATCACTGTCTCTGCTTTATTTATATTACTTTTTTCTGAGGCAGATTCCAGTCTGCTGCTTCACAGTGATTGTACAAGCCAGCCTCAGTTTTCTGTTCCTCCCTGGCCCATCCTGTGTTAGTGGTTGGCTTAGATGATGAGAGGAGGGCGGTGGATTTTGTTTACTTTGACTTTAGTGAGGCTTCCAGCACTGTGTCCCACAGCATCCCCACAGAAGAAGTGAAGAAGAGGAGTTTATGTAAGGGAGGTGGGCTGCTGCACTGCCAGGCTCAGTGGATTATCAGCAGCAGCACAAAGTCCTGCTGGAGCCCACTCACTGGTGGTGAACCCCAGGTCTCACACTGTTTAAAATCCTCATTAATGACCTGGACATTGTGACAGAATGCACCCTCAGGAAGTCTGCTGATGCTAAAAGGTGGAAAGGAGTGGCTGATAGACCAGAAGGAGGGACCTCAACAGGCTGGAGGCATGGGCTGACAGGGACCTCCTGATGTTCAACAAGGGTAAGCACAAAGTCCTGCCCTGGGGTCCCTGTGGTCACCACGATGACCATGAGGCAGCAATGTGTCCTGGAGGCAAAGAAGCCCAACAGCTTCCTGGGCTGCATCAGGCAGAGCTTTGCCAGCAGGTGGAGGGAGCTGATCCTTCCCCTCTGCTCAGCTCTGATGAGACACACCTGGAGTGATGGGTCCAGTCCTGGGTTCCCAAGTGCAAGAGAGACATGGACGTGGTGGAGTGACCCCAGGGAAGGGGCATGTAGGGATGGCTGCATGCTTCACAGAAGCTTGAGGGCATGTCTGTTTCTCCCTATTAAACTCTTTCTTCTATGAAGTGTTAAGAGATGAATCTTCCCCAGGTTCTTCTGCAGGCTGACAGGTCTCATTAGAGACTGGGAGGACCCAGGGCACAGGACTGCCATCTCACTGCCAGGGTGCACCCAAGGAGAGCACACATCTGATCTCAAAGCACATGTACTCACTGAGCAGGACTACTGCTACTTTATACAGCTGGCTCAGCTGAAAGTGTCACAGGTGCTTTGTGTACACAGATTTCATGTTTAATTTGGGTAAGATGAGCCAGTTTTTTATTACATTAGTAAATACATTATTACTTATGTTTTATTACAATCATAGTTTATTGCAACTAAACTGCCAGAATGTCGGTCTCCACGAACCAAACAGGAGGGAAAAATGCAAAGTTAACTGTGCATTCAACAACCTATCCAAAAAGTGATTGATTTTGTGTTTCTTCCATTTAGAATTTTAAAAAAAGCCATTTATGTAACGGAAAATACCAATAAAGTTATCTTCTACTGTTACTTAAACAGACAGCTGCAGCAACAGACATCTGCTCCATTTTACATGCATAATTCACTGCAAAGAACACTCTTTGTTCTGTTATGGGAAGATTAAGTATTGCAATGCAACTGTTCATTCTTTGTTGTGCATTTTGGGTCTGGGATACAGTTTGATGCAGCAAAGAGTTTGGCCACAAATAAACAGTTAAAAAACAAACAGGCAGACAGGTAAAACAAAAATAATACAACATGGTTGAACAGTAGAATAGAAGAGATTTAAAGAAGGAAAGTGGCATCTTTCAAAAGGTGGAATTTGTAAAAAAAAAAAAAGAACAAACCTTGGCAAACCAAGTATAAAGCCATAGGAAGGTAAAACAAAAAAGGTATTGAGATGCATTTTCTTGAAAACTTTAAAAATACTCATCAGGAATACATTACTCTGAGCTAAGGTATACAATACTTAAAATCCTCTTCAACATGAAGCAAGTCCCTGTTACATACATATCACCATTTCAAAAGCTCTGGGTCACATCATATTCCTTACATATGTGCATGCCCTAGAAGAAGTGTGGGGTTTTCCTATTTGTTTTATATGTACATAATTCACTTGGCTAGAAGCAAATAATTTATACTCATGAATACCCCCAAAAAGCCCCTCTTTGGAAAGCATAATACCAACAGAAGAGGTAAAACACATCAAAAAAAATTTTGTGATTAGTTCTCATTATGATTATTCATTACTTTTGACTCCATGGCATTACTTGTAATGGCATTAACTTTTGAACACCAAGAATGTACATAGGCAACTGTGTGTAAAAAGAGGTGATGTGGACAGAAAACATTTTCATTTTCACAAAGAAGACAAAAGCAACATAGCCTGTATTTTGTATTTCGGAAAAACAGTAACACTGGGAGAGAAATCTGTACATTTTCACAAAATACAGTCTTGAAGCTTGGGGTGCCCTGCTAGTTCCAGAGCTTTTCAACAGTTAGGTTGTACAACACAGCTACTACTGTAAAAGTAGTGAAAATATTTTATTACTTAAACTTTTTTGTTAAAAATGTATTAGAATATTTATAGAAAGGATAAACAATGAAAATCTTGAAGAACAGCTTATTTAATGCAGCCTTGCACCGCTGTGTAAAAAGAATAATTGTGTAGTTTACACATATAGCATGTAAATTACTATGGAAACCAGATGTAGCTTACACTACAAGGTGCCTTGTAATTCATCTCTGCTGAGCAATAAATCCCCCTCTTTTCTTCTTGGCAAAACTTTGAGAAACTTTACTGCTGTTTTCTATCAGCAGATACAACAGATGGCTGGCACATGCCTGCTTTACTAAGAAAGTGGGATCTCTACAGCACTACTTTGATCCCCGGTGGCATGTCTACAACACTGAGATGCAAAATACCACAGCTGAGCAGAATCTAAATATTAAAGGTTTGGAGCTGTGCTCTCGATATGAGAAACCCCCTGTCTAAAAATCATGCTCACAGTGTGTAAACATCTTCACATTCCACATGGAAATTTTGGTACAGAGGTCAGAAAACAAAGTATTTCCTCTGTTTGGTGACATGAAACCGCAGTGAAGGTACCACTGTAAATCCCAAGAGTGGGTGTTTATGCGATTGCCTCAACCAAGCTTCTAGAACACCTCTACTTTTACTGGAAAAAAAAAACCTGAATTGTGCTAATGAGACATTTTTTAAGCTGAAAAGCATCACTGTAATCACTGAGCATGAATAAGGTATTTACAAAAAGTTCAGCAGTTTCTTTGAAGAAAAGTTTCCTTTGAAGAGTTGCTTGTTTTGAAATTCACCAAAAGTTGTTTTCTTTCAGTTTATCAAGGAAATGGTAATGTCTGGATGGAGCACCCTCCTGCAGCAATAATGCCTTAAAATTAGGAGTCTGTTAGCTTTCCTCCGGACTTCTCCTGGCATAGCTGGATATTCCATTTTAACTTGTTGGCCAGGCTACCTCTCAGCAATATAAGGGAATTTCAGAGAAAGAACTCGAGCTGTTCAGGACTGCTGATCACATTGCTGAGACCAGAACTAACCTCCAGGAGCCATAATTATATACTGTTCCTAGGCTCCACTTTACCATATAGAAACGATGCTAGAAAATGTACTGATGACATATATCCCCTCTTTAAGGGGACTCTGTAAAGTAAAGGGCCCTTAGGACTACATATTGGGGTACCACCTTATCTCCCGATACTCATGTTCCTGTGACCAAAACCTCTCACCAACCGAAGCCCTTTCTTTCTCCAACATTTGATCCCCATGTGCTCACATAGAGTCATTGAGGTTGGAAAAGACTTCTAAGATCATCAAATCCAACTGTCAACCCAACACCACCGTGCCAAATAAACCATGCCCCAGTGTGCCATGTCCACACATTTTTTGAACATTCCGGGGGTGGTGACACCATCACTTCCCTTGGAAGCCTGTTCCAGTGCCTGACCACTCTTTCAGTGAAGAAATTTTTCCTAATATCCAATCTAAACATCCCCTGGTTCAACTTGAGGCCATTTTCTCTCATTCTGTCACCGGTTACCTGAGAGAAGAGACCAACTTTACTCCACATGCATCCCTCCTGTTGTAGGGCAGGACCAGTGCTGTCATACCACAAAAAGAAATGTATCCAGCAGAACAAGGCTGGATATAGCTTTATCATGTAAAATACATGCAATATCTGTACACCAGGAGAGATAAACACATATCATCCAGTTACAGAGGCCAATACCCGTTCATGCACCAGCACAGGACAAAGAATTCAGATGTCCCATCATAGGCACATATTCAGCCATGTAACAGGAGAGGAGTCCTGGGGTCCTCAAGACAGCTGGGAGTGGGAACCAAGCTGCCACATTAATTCATTTGGCCCCTAATACTTCTCCCATGACCAAAAGGAAAAAAGCAGCCTGAACAGAATGTAGCCCAGTCTGATTGGTTTTTGGATCAAATCAGGGCCTGCTACAGAACAAAAATTCCAACTTGCTTTTGGATTCTTTTTTCATTGCTTGTCTATTAAACCAACCCAGCTGCTGCTCTGTCACCAAGTACTTGCTTCCTCTGCACTGTTCAGACTTTCTTTTAAATATGGTTCTGTCCCACCAATACTCACTCACACATTAATTTCACCTTATTGCCATCAGAAGTCCCACTGAACATTAAGCATACATATAGGTGTTTGTGGATTTGGAGGTTGAATACCAGTCATAATTTCCTAAATGCTGTAGAGATGACACCGTCACTGCAATCTTTGGTACTTGCCACTGGTGGACATAGTGAAACCTGCTGCTGTTCCTCTCTCACTGGGAAGTCTTTGAGTGGAATCTTCCCCAGAGGACAAGACCCTCAAAAGTCATTACTTTTCTTCAGCAAAAACCATACAGATCATTGTTTTGCAAAAACAGTAAGATCAAAAAGCACGCTAGTGAGCTCTAGTGGTTACACAGATGCCTATTGTACACTATGTAATTCCAGATTTTTGCTTTTTTAAACCTTTCAAATCAAGAAGCAATCTTTGTAACTACCAATTTGCCCAGTTTTGTTTTGGTTTGTTTTTTAAAGGGAACATAACATCTGCAATCTTACATTCAAATGCATAGGTAAAAACATAAGGGGCATAAAACCATAACAATACCATTCTGCAGCGCTTCAGCCTTCTCAAAAACCCTGGCTCATCCTGACTTCAGCAGAAAAAGTAGGTATTCATATCCTTTAATTTTGTGTCCCCCCTAATATTTCCTAATAATGAATTGGAATTAATAGACTAAGGGCTAGAAGCAACAAGTACATTTTAGTAAACGTTTCCTAGTGAAAATGCCTTTAATTGTTTGTTTACTATACAAAATCTTTTTCACATAAAATGGATCCAGGGCACAAAGGCCACTGTGGGAGAAAGGTAACGTCTAGATGGAGTGGGTTTTTACCTCTTCACTCTGCATAGAATACAGGTATAATTTATCCCTTAAAATGTTCCTTTCAATAGACATTTTTGAACTAGAACATGACCATACACAGCAGTGCAGGAAAGAGGAGTGTTGCCAGTCCCTGGGTTGGATTATTTACTCATCTGCAACTTGCACCAGTATTTATCTCAGAAGCAGGTAGATGGACTCAACTCACAGGATAGCTGTACCCACTTTGCAGAGGTGTCAACAGGGATGGCTGAGAGGAGAGACTTCACACCACCCTGCTGGAGGTGTCAGGTGCTGTCAGGCACCCACCCAGCTGCTCTCTCATTCCCCTGGCTTGTTGATATCAGGGCTAGGAAACACGTAATGACATAGGCAGGATCTCCTCTATCTGCTCAGAGGTCTTAAATCTATAGACCCAAAAGGAGTCAACCTACTTCTAAAGGATGTGGCGTATACTACTGGCAAGCCACAAAACCTTGGAGCCCTAGAGAAACATCAGATCTCAGGTGGGATACAAGGGTAAGAGGGCTATAGGGCAGATACAAGACTCAGAGAAAAAATTACTTCTGTTTTAACAATTGTATGCTCGTTAAAAGATGTTTCACAGAAAGCAGTCTAGTGCTATCTTGAACTCCTTTCAAAGAATAATATATTTTTTTCTTTTTCCTACTTCCTTTCTTGCCTTTCTTCTCCCTTTCCCTCTTGTCTTCTCATCTCCCCTTTTCTCTCTTCAGCTCTCCTCCTTTCCCTTCCCACTTCCCCTTCCCTGACTCAGGCAATTCCCAGACAAAAGTATTCTGCCAGAATAAAGGTAGCAAGTATTTAGTACTTTCCTGGACTTGTCTGTGGAAAAGTCTCAGAACTTGTATACTTAAAAGCAAAACAGAATACTAAAAAAAAAAAAATTAAAAATTGGAAATTCTGTGAAAAAAAACACCTCTGTTCTTTTGCCACAGATAACTTACACTCTACTTTGTTTGAACACTACTGTGGGCATTAGTCAAATAAAAATATTAAAAAGGTGTGCCAACAATGTTGTTGCCCTGTGGGTTATAGGAGAAATACTCATGTTTTTTCCTGTTCCTTCTCATCAGGAAAAGGGACAGGTGGCACAGGGACAATAAGTGTCCTGCTTTTTAAAGAGGATGACAAGACCTGTGGGTAACAGGCAGCTGTACTCAGACACCTCTAAGGGATGTAAAAATCAACAAGAATGTTTGTGCTACCAAAAATTAAACATTTTCTCTAGGATGTTAAGAATATTCATTTCTCCTCCCACACTCCTAAAACATCAGAAGATTGAAACTCCTTCCTCAGTTGAGTCTGCTGTCTGAAACCCAGCTCTTCATCTGCAGACCTGAAGAAGTATTTACATATCCACAGCCATAAGACTTGAGTGGAAACATTTATATTAACTTCACACAGAGGAACTTGTAAGGAGTAACTAGATGGGATTATCAACACTCCTACTGTTGAGTCTCTGGGTTTTAACACTGGTTTGACCCATAAGTATCTTAACATTTACAAGCTGCTCTAGGAACAGAGCACTGCAATGATGTTACTTTTACCAGTCAGGTGTTTCACTTACTGATTATGTTTTGTCTAACAAGAATTCACTAATTCTGCAAAAAGCAGGAGCAATAATGGGCTCAGAAGGGATTTCGTCCTGGAAACTTCAAGGAGAACACTTGCCTGTGCTGTCTTTAAATCTATGACTCTCCTCACTGAAATCAATGCTCTTATCACCTTTCCCTAGTGAGCTACCTGTTGGCAGCAAAGGAGGGAGAGAAGTGAGCAAGAAAGGACAAGAGAAGAAGGACAAGGTTCAGTCTAACATCACAATCTTTCTTTCCTCAGAGGTAGTTTTATCATGGACAGAAACTGACAAAGCTGACAGAGAAACAGAGAAAGAAATACCGTCCCAAAACGTACCAATTATTTTTAGTTATTTAAATGCCAAGCTTTGGTATACAAAGTTATTTTCTCTGTGAAGTTGGACTGGAACGACAAGGACCTTGAGCAAGTCACTTAGCCTTTGTGAGCAAGTTTTGTCTCCCCACATTCCTCTCCCTCTCTACAAGAGGAGTTAAAGCATTTCCTAAACTCAAAGGCTTTGTGAGGACAGCAAAAATTACAAGGGCCTTAGACAACACCTCAAAGCCAAACAAGTCCTGTAGTTACCAAGAGTATTTTAAAACAACCAAAACCACAACCAAATCTGTGAAGCTGCAATCAGCTGAATTATACAGCAAATTTTCACTGAATATTTGAGAGCAAATATTTTTTCATCTTTGCCAGGCTCTTTATTGTATAAAGTAAATATTCAACATTGTAAAAGTGAATTAGTTTTAGCCATCGTTTTTATGTTACAACAAATTTTTTCGGTATCCATGATAACGTATGCTAACATGTTTCAGCTTTATGCAAATTTAACATATGTTGTCAGTGTGTCAAATCGTGCATATGTTCCTTCATGAAAATATGTCACGCATTCTTATCTTTTCATCAAAAGAATCGAAAGTTTCGATATACTACAGACTGAGGTGGTTTTGCAGTTGTACTTGCTAAAATTGAGTCTTGTAAAATTGAGTCTACAGAAGACAATTATTATTTACCAGGACTACACAATGGGTTTGCACATTTAGTAAACAGAGACCGGTGAATAACCCGTAGGATATATCCATAAGCTAAACATGGTGGAAAGAAAATGGCACCCACATAATTACTGTCAGGTAAAATTTTATTGAAAGCAAAGGCAACCGGTGCCTCCCTGGTGAGCTCCGGTGGCTGCTCGCCCCACCAGCCTCTGGGCTTCTCCAGCGCCCGGGACACCCGGCTCTTCCATGCACTCTGCAACCTCACTTCCAAACACACTTTCCCAGACATCTGCCCGGGGGTCCCGCTGCTCCCCGAGTCCTCCCCGCTGCCCTTCGCCTCTCGGCTGCCCACCCTGCTCTTGCTGCGCTCCCCGGGGCCCCGCGGGGCGCTGGGGTTCGGGGTGCTGCTCAGGGGGGTCCGGCGAAGGGCAAGAAGGCACCCGACCCACACCCGGCACACCTCGAAGAGGGTTTCCTAATCTCTTCCAAAGCCAAACCACCTGCCTGGATGCCCGCCCCCATCTCTGCACCTACCCGTCCCGTCGCCTGCCAGGAGAAGTTCATGGCGTGGATGCTGACGGGGATGGCGGGCATCCTCTGCTGAGCTTTCCTGAAGTCATGGGTGAACGGGGCCATCTTCCCCTCGGACACGATCAGAATGTCCTCTTCGAAGCCTGCGGAGAAGTCAAAGGGTCGCGATGGGCGGCAGCACCCCCGCCGAGCCCCGCCGGGTCGGGCTCGGCTCCGCTCCGCTCCCCGTCCCGCCGCTCGGGGGGAGCGGCCCCGCTTACCGATGAGGACCCGCGCTTGCTGGGCGTCGATCCACAAGTAGAGGGTGTCGGGCTGCCGCGGCGCGGCCCGCAGGCTGCAGAGGCTGAGGGCTCCGCAGAGCAGCGCTGCGCACAGCCGCCCCGCCGGGGCCATGCTCCGCACTTCCCGCCGCCGCTCCCGGGCCCGCCGCCTGCAGCCGCCGCTCCCGCCGCGCCTCCTTCCCTCCCTCTCTCCCTCTGATGCGGCGCGCCCACACCCGCGGGGCGGCCCCGGCGGCGGGGCGGGGCGGGAGCGGAGGACGGCGGGGCAGCCTGCGGGAGGGCGGCGGGGAGATGGGAGCTTGCGGGATTCTCAGGCGTGCGGCCGGCCCATCTCCCGCCTCCCCGGGCCGCGGGTGGGTGCCCTCTCCCGCACAGGCACGACCGAGCGTCGGGGCGCGGCGGGTGACCCACACCTCCTCTGTCACCCGAGACAGAGCATGTGTTGTGCATGAGGTGCGAGCGGTGGGACACGGTGAGTGACCCCCACACCTCCTTTGCCACAGGAGATGTGCCACGGGGTCGTCATGGCCACAGAATCACGGAGTTGTCAGGGTTGGGAAGGACCTCTAAGGTCAGTGTGTCCAACCATCAACGTCCACCCCCCCCTATAATATAAATAAAATATGAATATCTATATCTGTCTCACCATGCCCACTAGACCATGTCCTGATGTACCTCACAACCAGGGCCAGCACATGCCCTGCTTGAGGTGCCAAGTGCCATCATAAAACGTATAATGGCTCAGGTTGGAAGGGACCTTAGGGATCATCTACTCCAACCTCCCGCCACAGGCAGAGATGCCTCTCATCTAGACAAGGTTGCTCAAAGCCCCATCCAGCCTGGCCTTGAACAGCTCAAGAGAGGTAGCATCCACAACTGGTCTGAGCAATCTGTTCCAGAGTGTCACTACCATCATACCAAAGAACTTCTTCCTAAGATGCAGTCTAAACCTGTTCTTCAGTTTAAAGCATTTCCCCTTGTCCTATCACTGGACAATCTCATGAAACGTCCCTCTCCAGCTTTCCTGACAGGGCACAGTATGTCACTGATGCCTCCTCTGTCATCACAGGAAACCTGCCACAGGGTCACCCAGCCTGGCACATGCCCAAGGTGCCAAGTGCTAGGACACAGTGAATGGCTGACACCTCCTCTGTCACAGGAGATCTACCACAGAATCGAAGTGCCTGTGCACCATGAGGTGCCACCTGTCCCACCCCTTTCCCAGTGTTAACCCTTAAGGGCATCATCAGCACCCTGACAATCAAGGTGGCACCATCACAGTCACAAAAGCATCATTGAAAAAATCCATACCCTCTTGAAGAAACTACATTTGCACACAGTGGCCACATGGTATGCACAGTGTTTGAATCAGGGTTTGGGGACACATCACCAAAAGGGCACATGGGTGCTGTTGAGATCCCAGATGGATCCAGCCCAGCTGTGCAAAGCATCTGCCTGGACTGGCACCTCAGGACATAGGGTGAGGCATCCGATGGTGTAGCAGCAACAGCTCTCCCAGCTCTTCTTCCCAGCTCTAGGGAACTGCACTGGGAGTGTGACAATGTGCTACAGAGGGAAAAGGCTTTCACCTTGCTTTTGTCCAAAAGTCTCAGGAACAGTGGAGACTGCAAAATACTGAAATTTTTCTCTTTACATGGCAATTAGAATTCACTCAATATAGAAAGTTGGTAAAGTTGAAAGAATTTTCTATTCAAAAAGTTGTTGGAACAGAATCATGCCTTTTAAAGGAAAAAAATATTTTCTCAGTTTGGTGGTTTCTTTCAAAATAAAAAATTCAAGCCTTTTTTTTTAAAAAAAAGCTAAAATTAATCTGGATAGGAAAAGTCTGAGTAAAAACCTCAGGTTTCTGTCTATACTGTTTTAGAAGGAGATGGAGGATGTTTTCTGCCTCTGAATGTTTCCTGGGCTGCCGCTGTGTTCCATCTCATTCTGTTAGAGTGATTGCAAAAGTTACCTCTGGATTAACTGCCTGAAACAAAATTCTTCAGGTCATGGGAAACAACAAATTGGTCTTGCTTTTCTGGGCAGAGTTTCAAGCAGAGTTTGCCATGTCAGCTTACACATCCTGAAAAAATACCAAGCTGTGTCATTATTTTTCATTTTCATGTGCAAAGACCACAGGCAAACCCATAACAGTGATTTTTTTTTTTTTTTTTTTTTTTTTAAGTAAAAGGTTTACGGTTCAAGACATGAAATAATCTCACCCTCCTGCTGACATATTGTAAGTTTTCTTGTATCTCTCTCTGAGGAATCCTCTGCTGCCATCAGTGGATCACTTCACTATGGCTGCTCTTGCCCTGGAGTAGGTACCTCTCCCTCATTGCTGTCTGTTCGTGCTGCTGAAGATGTGTTCTCAAATTTCTCAGACCAGCACACATGCACACCAGAGAGAGACATGCACACTTTCATACTGTGTGTGTCTATCTCTCTATATACAACACCTGTAATTATTGCTTCTCTGTTGCCCAGGGAGGTGGTAGATGTGGAAACATTCAAGGTCAGGTTGCACAGGGCAAGATGATTTAGTTGAAGATGACCCTGCTCACCATGGTGAGATTGGACTACGTGACCTTTAAAAGTCCGTCCAACCCAACATATTCTATTACTATGAAGCATAACATTAAAAAACCATATTTAAACTTTCTCTATGCAGGTACACATAAGGTACCTTGTGCAGCTTTCAACATTTTTAAACACTTCCTCCCAGCCTCACTGTATTTTACAGGCGGGGAGCTGGGACATGGGGAAGGAACGACTTGCACAAGTTATCCAAGGAACACGTTTGCAGGCAAACACAAGCTGGAATATGTACAGTAATCCTAAATCCTCAGGTGATTCCCTAGTAATCTGTCCAGCAGGAGAAACTTGGTCTCCAAAAGCTGGAGTCAGCGTCGGTAGTCGATAACAGAAATACCCCACCTCTGTATGATTATTAGGTACGGGTGGGCTTATTAGATAAGGGTGGTTATTTACTACTTTTTATTATTTAAGTCCTGCCCGCCTGGGGAAAGAGGAGGGGGGGGGAACAGGGGAATGGGAGCGCTCTGCCCAGGGGCGCCCGCGGTGCGATGTCTCCCTCCTCCGGCCGCATCCGGAACTGCATCCTAGGGAAGGAGGTGGGAGGGGGTGGTTACGGGGGCGGGGGGGATGCGGGATGCAGCAGCATCCCCTTGCTTCCCCCCTGGTGGGATGCCGAGGAGTCGTGTCCGGCAGACTGGATTGCCGAGGACCTTCCTGAATAATCTGAGACAGGTAGAAAGACCAGCATGTAATAGATGTTCAGAAAGACCCCCATGCCCAAATCAAGTTGTATCATGTGGAGGTTTGAGATATGTATACACACAAGAGAAGAGCTGTTAATTATTTTGGATATTTATTACTGATATGGCTTTAGAAAGCATAAAATTATTTTTTTCATGCTTCAAAATATACAAGCAATTTTAAGTTTGTGACTAAAGTGCAGTGGGGAAAAATAATATCTGAGCATAAAGCTTTTAGAAAAAGGTTACCTTAATATAGGTAAGAATTTTCTATATTTTAATACAATTATTTTCACTGTTGTTTGTCACTCAAGGGGACTTTCTTATTATCTCACAAAGGCTGGGAATCCAATTGCCACTAACCTTGAAACATAGAATCATGGACTCAACAGAATCATGGAATCACAGAATGATTTGGGTTTGAAGGGACCTTAAAGATCATCTATTTCCAACCCACTTTCCATGGGCAGGGACACCTCCCACCAGAGCAGGTTTCTCGTAGCCCCATCCAACCTGGCCCTGAACATTCCAGAGAGGGGGTATCCACAACATCCCTGTGCCAGTGTCTCACCATCCTCAAAATAACTTCTTAAACAGTGGCGTTACACTATAAACACTCCAGCATAAAAAAATGCAGCAGCAAACAGCTTACTTTCTGCATAAATAAATAGTAGTGACTGAAACACTGTTCAGTGGGTATGTATTTGTACCTACAGACTATCCTAACTTGTATACACCTCTGTATGTGTTTTACACTGTGTCTTTCTTCTCCAACTACATCTATCGAGGCTTCAGTGAGCCCTGCATTGGTGCTGAGGGTGTCCTGTTGTACTGAGGTGTCTGCTCTCCCCAGTTTCTCTGTATCATAGTACTGTACCACGATGAGATTCACTAAGGATATGGCTTGCAGAGCTTGCAGTCATACTGCCTCCTTGTATTCAGCGTGAAGATCTAGGTAAAAGATTGCTATAGTTCTACATGCTCCCTTATTTAAATGTCTCTTTCTCCTGACTTACATGACATATTTTGGGGGATAATAGTGACTTTTTAAAGTTTTGGAATATACTTGGGAAAGCAAACATTTTGTGGTTCTTTGTTTAATGAAATGGAAAATACAGGTGAAAACAGAACCATATTGTGAATGCAGCTTCAAGATCCACCAACTTCCATAGAAATGCATATATAGTGCCTTTGTAGCCTGCCCTGACATTTGTTGCAAGTGACAGCATCCCCCTGATGACAGCCTTGGAATGAATTAATGAATGGATGGTTTGAACGATGATACATCTAGGGAGGGATATGAAAATCACTGCCTGACACCCTTTTTTTTTTTTTTTAACTGCAGTACCAAATTGCACCACTTCAATTTTATTAGTATTTATTGTAATTTTCATTATTTTAATAGGTTGAAGTAAATTTAGACTGTAATGATTCCAATTTCAACAGGAACAGTGTTCAGTAGCTTTTTTATCTGTTAATCCCCAAACTGCTCAGTGCTATTAGCCCAAAGGTGTCAGCCCCACCTTTTTCTAGGCTGCATGACTTCCAGTTTTGCTTCAAACTGCAAGTTACATTTCTGAAACTGATTTTGTTTGACTGAAAGGTGTGAATATTTCAAAATTATCATCATAATTTCAAAACTATCAGAGCAAAGTAATTTTAAAAAAGAAAAGCTGGCCATTTCTTGATGTTTATTGCATTTTTATAAATCATTTCCATGCAAGTGTATTCCATCTTCATGCAAGTGTATTGTTTCCGTTTTCTCAAATCTTGAGTATAAAATTTTTCATTGAAAAATATATATATCATGTCCTTAGAACGACAGAAGAACATAGTAAAATAGTTACACTTGTTTAGTATTAACATAATTCATGGGACCTTTCCTATTTATAAGGTTAACAACTGGACTTAAAAGTGGAATTTATTCATCTGAGTCGCACTGAAGTATGAACTATGTTCTCAGACACAATGAATCCCAGAGTCTAACTGGCCATTGGAAGGCTCAAAGGGGAAATCTCCTAGTTTTGATTTGCCTTCTTTTTATCTCCCTTGTTTTTTTTTTCAGACAAAGGAGAGCCTCATCCTTCTGCTTTCCACTGCTTAGTGCTCTGAATCTTATAATGACTGAAGCTGTTTGCTGTGTCCCTCTACTGCACATCCTTCCTTTCTCTTTGTACCTGATCTCTTCCATGTTCTTGCTCATTCTTTTTCCCCTTCTCTAGTTACCTGCTACCTTTGCAATACTTTTTTGGGAGATCCATTGGCAAGTGCTATCGGTGGGATTCCAGCTGAGGCCACACCATTGAGAGCATTGTTTTATTTTTAGCCTGGGTTCCTATGGAAACAAAGTCTATGCAGCTACCAATGTCACTGAACTCAGTAGTTTATTTCTACAGATTTTGACTGATAATTGTTGGTTTCAAAGCGTTTTTAATATATTATTGCAAGTAGTTAGTAGTAGAGCAGGAAAAAAGAGAAATCCTTTAAATGTTCTGTCCCTGAGAAAAGTGTAGTCTGTCCCCATGCATTATTACATGTAAGAGAATGACGTGAAAAAAAGAACCCTTTCCCCAGATGTCCCCAAATACAGGGGAAATTTGAGTCCATTATTACACCTTCTCAGAGAGAAAATCAATCATTTACAAGATGCAAACAGTAGTAACCCAGTCTGTGTCAGATTCAGGACCCTCTAAGGTTGCCAGTATTGTTCATTATCCTGCTTCAGCATAAAGAAACTCTCTTTGAGCTCTTTTTCAGCAGTCTCAGTTGCTTACATCTGTTTGGGACAAATCATCTCAGACTTTCTGAGGAGGCACTAGGATCTATTTTTTTCCTCTTCAGTGAACATAATTTTACACTAAGCAACACTGAATTTAGTGGAGTTTTAAAAAGAAAGCTAGAAGATCTAAGCAAAGTAAAAAAAAACATAAAAGGAAAGGAGGAGAGACAAGTGGATGCAATTAAGTTTTTACCTTAGAAATGACAGAAAATATGAAAAACAACTGGCAGAAATTAATCCTTTACAATCATTCCTGCATTATACCAAAGGAAGTAAACTCTTTTATGAAAGCTACTTACCTGAAACATCAGCTTCAGAGAGTTTAACATTGACAATTAATTGAGGAGGTAGTGGGCAGATGTGATAAATGTTGCTCACTGAAAAAGAATGAAATGTATGAGAAAATGATTTGTTGCTGAATGTTGCTGCCCACAAAGCCTTTGATGCATATGTCATACACTGGAGATTAAAAGCTCCAATTCTGCGACTAAGGGATCATGCAAGCTGCTTTGATAGCTGATCAAGTGGGCTGTGATTTGCCTAGCAAGGAAGTTTTTAGCACTTGCAGAATCAAAATTAAAGCTAAAGATATTACTACAGTTTCTCAGTAATCAAAAAGCATATCAAAACCTGTTTGAAACATTCTTCAAAAACCATAGTGGATGTCTGAAAAAAAAACCATCAGAGTGACAGTGCCTTAGGAACATAAAGATAAAATTTATATTGTCTGTCCTGTGGTAGGGAAGAACAGACATGGGAGGGATTATGGATGCCATAGAATGAAAGAATGTCTCACATATGGTAAAGAATATGTGAATTGTAAAGTGGGAAAAAATCACCCTGGGCCATATGTTTCCCACTGGCATCAAACTGCATGGGAGAACAAAATAATCCAAAAATCATGTGATTTTTGAAGCACAGCCATTCAATTGCATTCTCCTGCTGCCTTTGTACACTATTCAAAGCTGGATCCAGACGTGCTATATGAGAAGCTACACAATACTTTGAACAGTGCTAAAGAAAGGGGAGCAAGGCCCAATTCATCTCCCAGATCAAATCTTCCCCATACTGGAACTGGCAAGGAAACAGAAGAACAAGGAGGGGCAGGGCAGGGATCCAGATTCTCTGTTCAAAGTTTCAGTACAATATGAGTCAGGCACATGGGATGCTATCGTAGTCTAAATAAGGGCAGTGGTAAAAAGGGCCAGGATTTCTTTCTCTCTTTTTTTTTTTTTTTTTTTTTTTTTTTTTTTTTTTTTTTTTTTTTACACCCCCATCTTCCTGGGACCACTCTGGAGCTGCTGCTGAGGCATGGCCCCAGGTCCCCATTCCAGAGCAGAACACCAAGCATTGGTCATTTTGGGAGTGGGAGTGACACCAAGACCCTGCATTTCATGTGTGTGGGTTTAGGTGGTGTCAATGACTATGACACTGTGAGGAGCTGCTCATTTGTCCACCCTTCCTTCCCTAGCACATCTTTTTTTTACAGAACACAGCTTATTGACCCTGTTTTTACAGAAAAAAAGGAATACAGCTACATTTCCCCTTGCAACAAACTCCATTGGATTCCTTAATGTTGTTGCTTTCCTTACTGTGCACCCAGAGAGAGGGAAGCATATGCATGGGAAACCTGACAGGAGTGATTTTTAGAAGCCCCATTCAAAATCCATGTGTTGGAGGAGGGTAGGATGTGTGTCAGCTCTGCTTACATGACAAGTAGGCAAAGGTATTCTGACCTGTCTCAACACAAGGGACACTGTAACACATCATTTAGAAATAAGGGAAGTATATCCAGCTACAAATAAGGACAGGTGGATGAAAAAAATAACAAGCTGAGATGATCTGAAACAACAGAGAACTACACCATGAAAATTATGAACTTACAATTAGGGCTTTTTTTCATTCTCTAGATTTGGAATTCTGCTTCACCAAAAGATTATTTTCTGCCACAGAAATTTTAATTTCTCTCTTCCCAAGGCCATTCATGTGCCACTGTTTTCTGAAGGATAAAGTTTATTGTGTCTGCTAAGCCCAATTTCATGCAAATGAGGGAATAAAATCTCTGTGGACTTTCTGCTGCCTCAGCATGGAGCAGACTAAGGATGGGTTTCATGTGGGAGTGGGTACAGAGAACCAAAACACCTGGACTGAGAGCAAAGACTTTTCAGTCCCTTTGGTAATGAAGGATAAAGGAGCCTAGGAACTGAATGCCTGCAATTCTTGACATGCAGGGAAGAAATCAAAGAGAAGAAATACACTAAGAGATGGAGAAGGACAGAGTGTTGGCAAATCAAAAAACTATGAGGGGATCCAATCCCCAGGAGAATCTGACCTGCCTGGCATGAAACACAATAATTACAAACCTTTATATTTTGTTAAAGTTCTTCCATATTTATTCAATGACACATCTGAAAATTACCTAATTTAAATAGGGTATTCTCAGAAAATGAGAGAATTCCAAATCTCTGCAGAAGACTGGTGCTGGTTTTTTACTGAAAGCAGCAGGCACTCCAGAGAAGTATGTGTCTATGGCAGGTAGTGACAGTGGGTGTCTGCAAGAGATACAAAAGGACTAAACTGCTTAGAAAGCTCAGCACTGGGGTTTCTCTTAGTCATGTTAATTACTGGAGATGGAGGCTTGCTCAATAGCCAGGACTCAGAAATATTTTTACACAGGTGGCAGATTGTAGAGAATGAAAAGAGACTTTTTGCTTCCAAACTACACAGGCAGCACGTGAAGCAGAGTGAGAACAGCAACCTTGCAGGATGTTAATTAATAGGTTAACATTCTCCTTCTTTACACAAAGCACATTCTTGAATTGTATAGTTCGGGTAGTACTGAGAATCCCACAGTGAGTATCAAGCAGGTGAAGCAGGGTGGATATGCTAAAACTAATAAATCTGACACAGATTAAGAGAAGGGAGTGATGAAGTATCTGGAATTTGTATGTACCCTCAGCAATCCATTTATTACAGAAGTTACAGCATAGCCAGCTGTCAAAAGGAAAAGAAATAGTAATAGTAATAGGAGATTAAGGAAAAGTTGAAAGTAAAACATGAATTCTGCGAGCAATAGATGGATAATGTGAGCGTTAAAATGTATACATTATCTACATGTATTTAGAGACTTTTGTCTGGCGTGAGTTCTTCAGAAAATCCTAATGACAACTGCAGATAGTTTTTAAAGGGCTCTGCAGTTAACAGAATGAATGAGAGAACTTGTACAGCCAACACAATGTCAATATGAATGATGTAAAACGATATAAAAAATGCTGAACTGTGCATAGTAAAATGTTTCCTAGGGGAAGGAGCAAGGAGTACTAAGTCCTAAAGCATGGCTTCAGTAAATGGTAATTTAAATAGGAAATGCTCCAGAGAGTCAGTAAAAAAGCCATGGGAAGCAAAGATATGTTATAAAAAAAACCCTAAAACCAAATTACAAGGCAGTGATATAAAATAAATGTCAGAGCATCATGCAAAATATATGGAAGCAATAGAAAGAATACAGTTTTCATGGAGCAATTCAGCTTCATACATATATTTATATTCTTTCAGAGGACCAGAATAGGTCCAGATGTATTGAAGAATGGGCATGGAGTTCTCCTTGAGTTTAAGATAAAGGAACCAGCAAAATGCCTGGGTAAGAGCAAAACCAAAATTATGTTTAAGACCTATTGGAGATCGGTTTTACTAAGATTGCACAATATTTTCAATGCTAGAGGGTCTCAATGAAATTGAAACATCATTTTTAGATTATGTACGTTCAGTTGCATATGTAAAATGTAGATTTAAGAATTAAGTGGAAGGCACCATTTTGGTCAATATAAGATACTAATTTGCTGTAGATTTCCATATGTTTATAACAAATTGCAGGTGTACAGTAGGTTGCAGTTGGGCAGGTATGGTACTGAAAACTTTCATTCGAGTAATTAATAATACCTATTGTAGATCTTAGATGGAAAAGTTTCCCTCCTAGATTTTTCTACATGGTTTTCCAATTCATTTAATTTAGATTTGTGTATGATTAATATTTCTAAAAAATAGTCTTATGTGCATCTGAACACGGATACTTGCAAGATAATGAATACAATACAAAAGGCTCATGTAAGAACTCTGGTTTGCCTGTCTTCCCCATGTAACTTCTTGAACCCTGCAGCAAAGTTAATTCATTTTCCCTGGGTACCAACCCACAAAGACCTGTGGGTCTCTTTTTTTGTCCTCTTACAGTGCCTCACCTCAACTGCTACATCTTTTCTTGTTTCTGCTGCAAACAAGGTTTTTGACTTGAAAATTATACAATCACAGAATGCTTTGGGTTAGAAGGGACCCTAAAGATCACCCAGTTCCAACGCCCCTGCATGGGCAGGGACACCTCCCACCAGACCACGTTGCTCAGAGCCCCATCCAACCTGGCCTTGAACACTGCCAGGGAGGGGGCAGCCACAGTTTCTCTCAGCAACTTGTTCCAGTGTGTCCAACCCATGTAGTGAGGAATTTCCTTCTAACGTCTAATCTAAACCTGCCCTCTTCCTGTATTTGACCTTGGGATTGCCCCAGCCCAGTTGCAGGACCTTGCACTTGGCCTTGTGTAACCTCATGCAGTCTGCACAAGCCCACCTCTCCAGTCTGTCAGGGTCTGTATGGCATCCTTTCCCCTCAGCATGTCAACATCAACACATATTTTGGTGTCCTCAGCAAACTTGCTGAGGATGCACTCAATTCCACTGTGCACGTCTCTGACAAAGATGTTAAAAAGTACCAGTCTGAGTATTGACTCTTGGGCTATACCACTTGTCACCAGTTTCCATTTTGATATTGAGCCACTGACCACAACTATCTGAGCGCAACCATCCAGCCAGTTCCTTATCCACTGAGTAGTCCATGCATCAAATCCATATGGTTCCAGTTTAGGTACCAGAATGTCATTTGGGACTGTGCCGAACACTTTGCACAAGGCCAAGTAGATTACATCAGTTGCTCTCCCTTTGTCCATCAGCACAGTGACCCTGTCATAGCAGGCCACTACATTTGTCAGGCAGGATTTGCCCTTAGTGAAACCATGCTGACTGCCACCTGTAGTTCCCAGGCTCTTCCTTTTTTCCCTTTTTGAAAATGGGGGTTATGTTTCCCCTTTTCTAGTCAGTGGGAACTTCACCAGACTGTCATGACTTCTCAAATATGATGGACTGTGGGTTTGTAACTTCATCTGCCAGTTACTTTGAGAGCCACAGATGAATCAATCCCATGAGGTCCCATGGACTTGTGCACCCTCACATTCTTTAGATGGTTTATAATATTCCTTCTAGCATGTTCTCATTCAGGTCTTCTATCTCTGCCTGTTTCAGCATACATCTAAGGGTCTAATAATACATGCCCACCTTGTTTCTACTGATGACAACTTTTAAAATTACTCAGTCACATACTGCATTTTCCTGCAGATTAAGTAGTGAACTGGCAATTCATTTTTTGCCTGACTGACTGCAACACAGGTAATTTTCTTTTAGCCCATTTTCTGTCTGTTTATAGTATATAATAGAAGTAATTCGGTTTCTAATTCATTAACATGCTTTTTCTATATAGTTTACAGGTTTTTTATCTCTTATGAAATACTATTCATGGTAACAAAGTTATTCTGAAAAAAATACAACAAGAAAAAGATGAAGGATGGGCTGGGAAGAGTACTGAAATGGAATTCCTACTTCACTCTTCTATAACATTTTCTTAATGTTACAAGACTTTACAAACATGAATCACTACTTCCATTTGCCTATGGGAGAAACTGAATCACCTGAAAAGGAAGTGATTTGCCACACACAAAGCCAGTGGCAGAGCCAAGAGCAAAGAATAAGGATCTTCATTTCTCACCTGGTGCCCTCATAACATTAACTCAGTTTACAGTCTTCTTTATGACCTTAGGTGAGTCACTTGGGTTCTTTATTCTGCTAACACTGAAGCAAAGGTTTAATTTAAGCCTTTCTTTTAAGATAACAACTGTCTGAAAAACCTTCACTAGTACATTGGCCATAGTATGGATGGTTCATTCTTTCTCACAGGTTTTTTACAGAGGAAGATTTTTTTGTTCAGAGCACTGTTATATTATGTAGTATTTTAGTTTCCCTGCTGTGCTTATTTTGTCCCAGAAAGTTTTCATGAGGACTAACTTTGTCAGGGGAAACCTATGTGGGTAGATGATGGAAAGGGGGAAGTTAGAGAAACCTCTGTTCTGTTGCTCAGAGGGGACATTACCTATGTGCTATGGGCCCCCAGGTTTTCAGCTTTGCAAATACTGTTTTCCTTTTCTGTAGACTTCTGGAACAAACCTGTCTGCACTCCAGATGAAGTCATAGTTCGGATGAGAGGAGAGTTCTTTCCTCCATGTATTTCTCCCTATGCAGTGTGGATAAATAGCAGGAAAACACCTCTCTCTTCCCAACAGCATTCTGCATACACAGAGATTCTCCTAACATTTCCTCTGGGACCCCTCATGAGAATGGCTCTGCACTGTTCCATGAAGCCTCACATTGTACCAATCAGTCATTTCAGTATTTGGCTTTTAATTTGTTTTGTATCCTGCTATTACTACTTTCTGCTGTTCCTTCTGCTTTCTTCTGTTCATTTTACGTTTCTTACTTCCTTTTTGATACTATTCCTACCGTGTCTCCCTGTTTCATATCTATGTGTTTCTTTTGGTGTTCCAGCCCAACTCAACACAGAGGCATGAAGTAATGAGCTGCAGAGCTGGCAGAAAGCATTGGTCTTGTCTGGTTATGCAGGGGTTTTGCTGCTGTGAGGATTTCCCAGAAGTTATATTGGAGCTGGTCCAACAGTTTACAGTAAAGGGACTGCAGTTCTAATGCAAGTTCAGCAAGGTGAAGGCCACCTTTTTTTTCAGGTCAGGTACAATAATTAAGAGTGGTTTGTCAGATGTGTCTCTGGTCTGAGAAAATAAATAACATCTTTGGACAGGATACTGCATGGTACAACTTGGACTTGAAGGATCCAGCCATCATTCAAAGTCTGACAGAGAAGAGTAGAAGCAGATCTCTGGCCTGTAATCATCGTGCAGTGTTAATAGGAAAAGGCCCCATAACTGGAGGACATTACTGTGGGGACAGGGCATCAGTTTCTTGGCATCCCTACCTCCATTTTCTAACAAAGATGCTCAGCAGTGTCAACAAGTGGCCTGGCTCTGAAGAACACCTTACTTTGCTTACGCCTTACTTTGCTTACATTTGGGTCAACCTAAGAGTAGTAGTAGTAGGGGGGAAATGTTCATTGAGGTCATAGCCACCTTCTTCTGAGTAGCAGGCAGGCACTTTACACACCTTTCAAAAGGGGAAAAAATCTGGTCAATTCTGTCATACTCCACCCATACTACCTGCCGGGTGACCAAACATACTGAGCTCAGCACCTCTGAAGGAAGAATGTGGCATTGCTGGGCCTGCTGCCAGGCTGTACCCCACAGAGCAGAAGCTGAAGCAATGGGGCAGAAGCCATAACCAGCACAGTTTGGGGAGCACAGCTATGAAGTGGTGAAAAAAAACTTTCAGTGAGTCATTCCTGCAGAGGGGAACTGAGTGCAACGATGACAACAACGTGTGTTAGGCAGCCAGAGTGTGTCTGGAGACTCCCATGATGTGTGACACAGCTTTGGTCGAGGTAGGACCAAGATACTTGTAAATGGAGATGTGGACAACATCTCTATGTGTAGGCTAAAAATTGGTTGTTCCTAATCCTCCCTTAATGTACTTGATGTTTATGAAACAAAGCAAAGTTCTAGAAATGCAGCATGTACTTTGCATAGGAAATAGAAGTCCTTCTGGTCAGTGGGACCTTGTTCCCATTGTCTATGAGTGGTTCTTATGGAATTTCTTCCTTCCTCTATAGGAGAAATTTTCTGTGTGAGTGGAGTTATTTACAATGGAAATTACACAGCTTAAGGAAATCTTCTGAATTTGCCAGGTCCACACCACTGAGAACTAACAAGAGGAGTGATTCAGTGCTCAATAATAAGCTGAGAGACTGAGGTGTTTGTGGCACTGCTGAGATGTGCAAGTGCTTTCTGTAGGAACATGGGATTTTCTAAGGGCTGCTGGCTTCCTGATGAGGCATTTTGCCTGCAGTTCAGGTGGGAGGCAATGGAGGAAAGTGTGCACTCAAGGGACAGCGAGTATCTCCTTTTGTGTTTACACAGTGCCAGGTACCAGAGAGCAATGAAACTGGGTCAGGTCTCCAAATGCTATACAACCATAGAAGGTAATACCAACCATTGTAACACACTGAATTCAGTGCTTTGCTGCAGCCAAGTGACACAGATTGAAAGAAGAATGGTGGGTATATTCTGAACTTCATTGATTATTTTTACCTATTGTATGTTTTTACACTCTGCTTATTCATTGAATAAACCGAAAACAGAGCTTTGTGGAACAATTTGCACTGCATGATTAGCCTTAAATGAAAATTTAAAATTTAAACTTTTTTTTTTTGGTTCCATGAATGATGTCTCTTCTTCTAAACGTTATTGGATCGATGAAATAAAGGTAATTTTCCAAGACATTATCCTTGGATCAAAGTCAGGGATGTAATTGTAAACAGTGAGTTCTTTGTGGCTACATCTATACCACTCTTCACATTCCTGCCAAACACTAGCAGGTCCCAGGCAAGACTGCCATGTCTACACCCATATTACAGGTTGTTTTGGACTTTAAAAAAAAAAAATCTCATAAAATATATTCAGTATGTCTGCATCCTGCATGGTACTCACAGGCATTTCCTTAAGTAAGAAAGGGACAGGAATGCAGGAAATGAGGCATCTCCATATTCCCAAGGTCTGTGGATTTCAGGCAGATGGGATCTCTTCCCAGTGTTCTCCTGTGATTAAAGGTGAATCTCTGTTTTTTATCATTCTTTAGACCTTGAAAATACTTGCAAGGGATACCTAGTAGATGCTCAAAATCCAGAATAGTGTATTGCTATGACTCTTGGCCACAACAGTGCTGGTAAGGTATTCATATGTAGAAATACCATTGCCAACCCTGGGTGCCAAATGTGTGTTTTCTCTAGCCCGAGTTTCTGTATGTTAAGAGCAGTGAGCCAACACTCTGCCTGACTACCAAGATCAGCTTCACTTTTTCCTTTTCAAATTTGAACAAAACACTCCGGATGTAATCTACTGCAGTACTTTAGAGAATGAATAACACCACTGATTTGTCACCCACTCAGAACTGTCTATTACAGCTTGCAGCAGTCTTCCAGCAACAATTACTGAGACATAAGATAACAGAGCAAGAAGGTTTTAGCGACCAACAGCTGAGTGACATTTTGTTAGTCCTACTTATGAGTACTTTATCCACTCACTCTGAGTAACTTCAGGATGTGCCTCTCAACCATTCATCTGCATTCATGATTTCATACATCTGCCTCTCTGTAACTACAGTTGTTCTGCTGCATTCCCAAGACTCTGGAAAATAAAAACTGGCAACCATAGTACACATCAGCTTTTAGCCACTATTATTTATTTGCTTTATTTCTAAAGCTGTTGTGTCGGTTTTTTTTTTTCCTATTAGCTTTTTTTCCTTATTGTTTCTTTGCCACACTTTGTCATGAAATGTCTTTCAGTAGGTGGCATGCAGTAAGTTCCTGGGGAGCTGGACAGTTTGGGCTCAGTTTTTAACATAAATACACCTGGCCATTCCAGTTCCTGAGGAAAGAACTGAACGTATACAGCAAATATTAGTAAAAAGCTCATAGGTATATAAACTGTCCTTTTAAAAGAAATAAATACAGTTTTTAAAGCCAGACTTAAGGATTTGGAGCTCTGCTTTGTGGATATTCTTTTCAAAATAAAGAGGCAGCAGGAATGCCTCCCACAATCCCATTAAAACCACCAGTGCCCAGGAATACAGACATTATAAAGTGAGACAGGAATTACATGAACTGAACAGGGATGAGCAATGAGTTGAGAACCCACTATTCTATTGATCAGTTTCAGTTATAAAAAAGGCAAGGTATAATTGCAGGAGGGGATTTTGTTGTCCTATGAAGTCTCTGACTTATAAACTAAGAGGGTTCACTTCCAGTGACAAGAACTGCACATTCACAGCAGGTCACCACACACTTTGTGGGAGTGGAACTACTGTGGAACACTTTGGCAGGAACTGCAGTCTGGCAACACGTGGCCTTTTTGTGGGACAGGGGGTATCCACCACACTGTACTCGTGCTGCTGCAATATGCAAACAGTCCAGCACCATGTGGGAAGTGTGAGCACTAGATACTTTGTGGGTGCCCATGTCTTAGCCACAAAAAAGCAGCAATGCAAAAGCAAGAGATGACATAAACCTATTGAGCATTACTAGGATGCCCCTAGGAAAGAAAAGTGTTATCAGCCAGAGATGTATCAGCAAAAGATGTATCAGCAAAATGCTCAGGCTCACATTCAGAATGATCAATACAGAAACAAATGTTATGTACTAGTACTGTTACCCCACTGTTAACTTGAACAAACACGTACTCACTCTCACTAAGGAAACTCCCACGGAAGTTGTAAGGAGGGAAATAAGAATTTAGAAGGGGGACCTGCAAGTCAGTCTGTTCTCACAGAACTAGCAGCAGCAACTGTAATATTTAAAAATTAGGTTGCTTAGATAAAAGCCCAGTTCAGTTTTATAAGCAGAAATTTATTTGATGTTTGTTACTTAGTATTTGAAACAAATGGATAAACTAGGGTAATTATCTTTAAAAATAAATTAACACCGTTTGTTTTCATAATGATTTCTTCCTGTGTACACTGTCTTAAGAGTAACTGTGCCTGGAGCAACCAGTGCCTGCAGTTCTGTGATCAATCTCCACTTTCATTAAAAAGGAAAATTCCTACTCTTCACTAATTCACATTAACATCACATTCCTAAGAGAACGTGAATGTGATCTGAGCACACTTTAAGGTTCAAAAATTAAAAGGTAAGAGAAAGACTAACATTTGCAACACTGGGAGTTTTACAAGAGGATCATATTTCTTTCAGATGTGACTCATGATTTCTAAATGCTTTTGGTATACAATAGTAAGTTGAAGAGAGACAGGGTTCCATTAGTTGCTAGAGTTGCAGTAAGAGATGTGAGCAATAGAAAGGCAAATGCCATTCATAGATTCTAAGAACTTACAGAAATCCATAAACACCCCACATACTTGGAATCAGGAAAGAAAGGTAGAAGAGGTATTAAGATACAATTTCAAATCCTAGTCCAATGAGGTCAACAGAAATATGGCTGCTAACTCCCAGAAGAACACCTTTTCACCCAGTGGAAGAACAGGCAGTTTTCTGAGAACACCAGTCTTTTGAAGATGAGACAGAAGGTAACATTTCCTGAAGGTCAGCATTTACCTTTAAATAAGTATCTACTGCTAGAATCTAGTTAAAATTTGCAGCGTGGAGGTACTGATAGTAATGTGCCATTGATATTATTGATACTGTTGTATACTGATAAAGAAACATGGAGATTTTGGATGGAGAGTGGAACTTTATTTCACTGTCATGCAGAAGATGTATTATTGAAACATTTAAAAATATTTTGGCACCTAGATTTTAAAGTATGACTTGGACTCTGCAGACTTTTCAGTCAGCTGTTCTGTGTATTTACATGCTGTAGTTTTGTAGGAGATGATTCAATTGTTAACAATTTACAGTATTTACTGCCCTCCTGCTGCTATGTAAACAGTTTTATAAACTAACTCATGCCCTTGCTGTAATAAACAGACAGAACATATGAGTTGTATTGGTAAGATGACACCATCTCCACTTCTTGTAGGAGAGAGCACATTCTGCTCATACAAGGAAGGTGTCCAAGCAAGTGTCAGCCAGAAGTACTGCCAGAGCAGGATCTGGTCTGGGATGGAGTGCTCTGGGTCTCTACAGGTGGCCACAGGTAAGCATTGAATGTGGGGAGATGTTGATTCAGACACACATCCCAAATAGCTTGTGAAAGGTGTGGGTTGCCTCTCACTGAGGAGTAGGAGTGGAATGTCATAGGCATTTCTCATGGCACTTGGGATATCAAGTAGCTACTACAGATTGGGAGATAGGTCAGGCCATGTGCATTTACATTAGTGGTTTAATGTGTAACAGTTCACGTTGACTGTAATCTTCCTTACAGATGGAGTTTTGTGCATTCCTCCAATGCACAATACTGCTGTATGTGAAATGGTTTCTCTGTGAGGGAAATAAGGAAGAGGCTGTGCACAGCAGTGCCACGTAGAGAGCACCAGTAATACAGATCCTTGTCTCATGCTTCTCAGCCTCCAGAGGATTATGTTAAAGGAGGTGTAGATGAATGAGTTCCTTGTTCCCAGGTGTGGCTGGTCAGAAATGGAGGGTGGGGTACTGGAGTTAATCACCACTATTTGTCATCCTCATCATTGTGAAAGATGGGTTCAAGCCACTCTTATAGCTCTGTAGATTTGGTTTTATCTTCAGCATGTAGCTGCCTCCCACCTACCTTACTTCTTGCTCTGTAAATGTTCCTCGATAACAAGATTAGCAGCTTCAGTTCTGACGTGAGCAGGGCACATCCACACTACAGTCATGGCATCAGAGTGAAGGGAGGAAGTACAACTGTTCCTGAAGTTGGATCTTGGTTCTGGACCTCTTCTGCACACCATGGTTCAAGGCCAGTCAAAATGGAAACCGCCTCCTTCATTTATGATGCAACAAGGAGTCGCTAATCCCAAAGTTTCTGTCATTTGGGGTGGATAGATAGGAGATTCTGAAGCCTCCACATGAGGTCCTGTGGCTAAAGGACCAGTCCAGGAGGGCCACTGCACAACACACACTAAAAAATGCCAGTATGGTATCTCTTGATCTTGGAGCAATCATTTGACAAGTACACATTTCTGTATAGTCAGACGGATGCTTTCAACCGAAATATATTTGAAAGACTGAAGATTGTATTTTCCCAAAAATAAAAAGCAAAATATATCCAGGCAATTGCAAACCTAATGAGGGCGGTGCTGGGCCATTGACAGGATGCAGCTTCTTCGAGCATTCATTCACGCCCTCACGCTTCATGTGTCTCCTCACAGCTGTGATGTCCTGATGCCGGACTTCTGCCAGAGTTCAGAGCACCCAGGCCATGGGTGGAAGCGAGCAGGCTGCCTGCCACCCTCGGGAAGGAGCACCCATGGGCTCTTCGGGCGTTTTCAGCCACTCTTAGGCCAAATTTTTCACCTGGGAGCGGCGTTAAAGGATGCTCGGTGTTCGCTCTGACACTTCCCTCCTCAGTTTATCCCGCAATAACCAGTCAGGTCAGCGCGGTTCTGGCTGGAGCTGCCTCTCTACCTCCAGAAGCGGACGGGGCTCGCTCCCGCACCTGCCTCGCCGGCGTCCCCGGGCCGCCATCACGGCCAAAACACCTCCCCCACCGGCTCGGGGTGCAGCTGCGGGGTCCCACCCGCCAAGTCCAGGGGTGCCTTCCTCGCCTCTCGCCGCCGGGGATCCTCCGGGGGGTCCCCGCCAGGCCCCGCCGCCTCTGCCAGCTACAAGCAAGGCCGGGAGGCGGGAAGCTGGGGATGGGAGGGGGGAACACGGAGGCGCCCCGGCGCCAGCCCCCCGCACGCCGCCCGTTACGGGTTGGACGGGTGGGGGTGGGGCCCCCGGAGCAGCGCTGCGCGGCCCCATCCCTCCCACTCCTCCCTCTCCGCCCCCTCCTTCCTCTCCGCCCCCTCCTCCCCCTCCGCCCCCCTCGGTTGGCCCCGGCGGCGGCGGGCGGCGCCCGGGGGTGACGGGCGGGTCTAGGCCACAGCCGAGTGCGCACGCGTCAGTTCCGGCGGGGAGAGCGGCGCGGCGCGTGGGTCGGAAACGCCGCGGCGGCGGCGGGGGAGCGGAAAAATGGCGACGGCCGCGCAGCTCACGGATGAGGAGCTCTTCTCGGAGCTGAGGCGCTTCGGTTTCTCCCCCGGGCCGGTCACCGAGAGCACCCGGCCCGTCTACCTGAAGAAGCTGAAGAAGCTGCGCGAAGATGAACGGGCTGGGGCCCGCGGCGGCGCTAACAAGACCCGGAACAGCAACAACAATAACACGGCGGCCGGAGCGGCGCCGGGCGGAGGCGGCGGCGGCGGCGGCACCGGGCGAGCGGCCGCGGGCACGCGGCTGGTGGGTGCAGAGCACCCCTACCTCCCCGGGGCCGCCGGCGGGAGCGGCCGGGGCCGCGCAGCACCCTCTGCCGGGGGCGGCAAAGTGCTGCTGGGCTTCAGCTCGGACGAGTCGGATGTAGAAGCCAGTCCCCGGAGTCAGGCCGGCGCCGGCAGCCGGCGGGAGCGGGCTTCACCCCTCTTCCGCGGCCTGAGGCCCGCCGCCCCCCACGGCGCCTGCGGCGTGAGTAACAGCTCCCCCCCGGAGGAGGCGGCCAGGCGGAAGCCCAGCGCCTGGTGGGGGGCGGCGGCGGGCAGGAGACCGGCGACGTCTCCTCAGGGTGCGAGGGAGCCCGGCGACGGCGCCGAGGAGGGAGGGGAAGAGGACGACGAAGAGGACGAGGAGGAGGAGGAGAGCGAGCAGCAGCAGCCGTGGAAGAACCGGACGGTGAACGGGAACCGGCTCCTCGCCTACGGCGGCGGCAGGGACAAGTACTCTGACTCGGAGGAGGAGGAAGAGGAGGCGGGGGCGAGGGCCAAGCAGCAGGTACCGAAGGAGGAGTCTGCAGCCCGCCGGCCCAGACGGAGCCTCGGCAAGTCTGCTCCATTCATAACGAGCAAATGCGCTGCAGCCGGCGCTGGCGTGATGGAGACGGGCCAAGAGAGGGCTGGCGGAGGCTGTGGTGCGGGTGTAGTCGTAACGAATGACAGGGCGGCGGCAGCGGGGGCGGCTGCTGCTGCCGGGAGTCTAGACAGGGGCAGAAATCTGGAGGAGGAGGAGGAGGAGGCGGTGGCGGCGGCGGCGGGGGGAGGAGGAAGAGGATGTGAAAATCTGGACTCTGGTCCTCCCACCCCCAGGTACCGCGTTGGCCTACCTAAGAAATCCCCTGCAGTATTGTTGCTGCCGCCGCCTCTCACGGACGTGGACAGCAGTAAAATCACTGACCCTCCGGGCACCATTAGGAAAGCGACCAATAATCATGTTCTCAGCGGTGCTTCTGGTAGCTATAATGTTGAATCCAGGATCTATTCAACTACCAATAGCCTTCCCCCGGGTGGAGCCCCTTCCTCCCTTAGACTCAACCACTCCAATCATACGGGTTCAAATCATACCTACCTGAAAAACACCTACAAGAAGAATCTCTCAGAGCCCGAGGAGGAGCTTCTCCAACAGTTCCGAAGAGAGGAGGTATCCACCACTGGAGGCTTCAGTGCACATTACCTGTCCATGTTCCTCTTAACTGCTGCATGCTTGTTCTTTCTGATACTGGGATTCACATACCTGAGAATGAGAGGTTCTGGAGTAGCTGAGGATGTGGGAGCCAACAGTAAGTATTAGGTGAAGGGTAAGAGCAGTTTCTTTCTGCAACTGGATATGCAACTGTTAATTCGCCTTTTGTGTTCTCACTCATCCCTTACTTAGCTCTTCTGGGGTTTACCTTGGTGTGTAATCTTTCTGTACAGAACAGAGCTCAGAGTATTATAAGTATATACATTTAAGTATACCTTTCAAGCTTGTATAGTCTTGCAAGACATTTGATAAACTCAAATGCTGACATTCCCTGCTTTAATCTGTTGATACCTTGTTTTCTAGCATGCTTTTTTCACGAAGCAGTATTATCTGTTTTGTTCAGTGTAGCAGATGCATGGTTAATAGGGAATTGATGAGATAAGGCTTTATGCCAGTCTCACAGAAGTAATCATCCACGTTTTGATACCTAGGATTCCTGCAGGCTAAGATTTGACTGTAGTTGCTTGGTAATAAAGCAGATGTTCATTTATGAGTGCTGAGGCTTGAAAAAGGTGCTGGGTTGAGATGGTGTTACACACTACAACAAACTTTGTGCAGTGAGTGCTGGACCTATTGTCTATTGTTTTCTAGTAATTAGCTTTTTTCTAAACTTAGTTAAGAATATATACGTGAAATCTTGTTGTGCTTTAGTTTGAATAGTAGAGCTTTTTTTTTTTAATCTTGAATTACTTAGGAGCTTCTTTAATATGTAAAAAGGAAATTATTGGAATGGATTTAGAAACTTTGATTTTCTATTCACGAAGCATACAAAAATGGAATCTTACCACCTGAGGGTGGTGATTCACAGTAATTCAATTCTTGGTTTCTCTGAAACGAGCAAGTGGAGACTCTTAACATCAGAAAGAAAAAAATTTTTTTTTGCTGTCTTAATTTCTCATCAGGAGCAATGAGAAATTATGCAAAAAGTTAGTTCTAGGCTGTGAGAGCATTAGAAGGCCCTTGGGGATTTGTGTGTTTCTTGAAATGATTGAGGAAGGTGTGTGGGTTGTATCCACGTGCATATACTTCTTTGTATAGATAGCAGAGGATTTATATACTCCTTGAGCAGGTGTACTGATGTATACAAACCAGACGGTTTGGATTTTGTGGGTTTTTTTCCCATCCAAACATTATGCATTATATTATAGTAGCAGAATAGTTTTTCTGCTTTTTGCTCTTTGTGGGCAGAGGAGTGAAGAATGTAGTGTTCAGTAGCAGGAAGGACTCGAGCACTGCAGTGATTTCATTGCTGTCCACGTGGCTCTTAACTAAAGTTGAGTCTTGTTTTTTGGAGGGAAGGGGGTGAACATAGGCAGGTGGGCTAAAAATAGATACAGTGTAGTGTGACTGTTGGGACTACTCATACTCCTGTTCTGTGCTTAGAGTTGTCCACAACTGCTAGAGACAAGCAGAAGTTTTCCTGTGTATTGATAAACTGTGTAATTCCACTAACCTGTGTTAGATTATTTTTACTAGTCTTGAAATCTGGTTTCAATAGGGAAGATGTCTGTCAGCCTACTGGGGTAAACTGTCAGATTCAGTGGCTGCATTAAAACTGTCTGCCATGCTGATTGGTAGAGCTGAATGTCTCAGCTATGCAGATAGCACGAGTACTGTGGAAAGAAATCCATTCTGAACTTTTTATCTTGGAAGACAATTTCATTTTGAATGTCTGAACTTTCCTGTAGAGCACGTGGGATCACTGTGTTGAGCATACTGCTCTTAAAAAGTTAACCCAGCTTGAACCTAGTACACAGGGAAAATAGTTCTCTTCTGTCCTTTTGCGTAGGGTAGGCTGCCAAGCCAAAGCTCTGGTTAGCCCAGTGTCGCTTGGCAGTTCAATTAAGCCTGTTCTGGGCCTGTTGCTATTCATTCTCTTTTCAGTGGAACCCCTGAAAGTGGATTTCCTGAAGAATTGTTCTGGCAGTGGCACTCAGATTTCATCTGTCCTCCTTCCTCACAGCCATTGCAACTGAACAAATGGGGAGAGGGCCCCTTGAAGAAGTGAACAGCAGGTTTTGTGGGTAGCTCCTTTGATAGGAGGGGGAGCAGGCTGCTGCTTCTAAGTAATGTGGGAATGATCAAGGAATTACCTTGCCCATATGCTCAGCATGTGCTCACAGAATTCTGACTTCTCAAATGGGCATGTGCAGTGAAAATGTGGTAGGTCTGTAGAACAGGTAAGAATGGACAGGATAGGCCAATAAAGACTGATTGTTACTAGGAAGGTAAAGAAGCCTCTCATCTGTTAAATGCTTCCTTAAGCTTAAACACCATCTGAGTGAGTCCTTTGACTCTTATGCTTGTGTGGGTATGTTCTGTTTTCTTTACTGAAGCAGAACTGATTCATTTTTATTAAAAAATAATAGCCTATCTCAAGAAACATCTTTTTTAGGTAATTGGATACTGAGGGGCTTTTATATCTTTTAGATGGCTCTAAAAGCCATCTAGGCTTTTAGGTAACATTTTGTTGGCTGAGAGTAACATTTTGTTGGCTGAGAGTGATTTGGTTGTGAAAAACTGTTATTTTCAACTTCAAACTATTATCATAAAAAATAAGATTCAGTGGAATTACATTCTACCCATCTCCCTAATTATCATAGCTACTGTAAGAAAACAAGAGACAGTTATTTGTATATTTAGATGCCTTTTTATTTTAACTTTGCATGGAATGATGGACAGTGAGCTCAATATTGGTTGTCTTGCTGATTGCCTAAAATGAAATGCAATCAAAATGAAGTGATACTATGTGTGTGACACTAAAAATGTACTACCAAGTACAGCTAATATGGGCACTTAAAGTATTTGTCAGGCTGTAATCTGAGAACAGAGATGTGTGTAATGAAGGAGGCTTAAAACTAGGTGTTGGGGCTCAATTTAGGCCAGGTAAAATAATATGGATGAGAAGTGGAAAGGAGAAGTTCACAATATTATTATGTTAATGTTTCTGCAGTTTTTCTATTGGATAGATCAAGGCTTTAGTCTCACACTTCTTTACTCTGTGATATTGCTAGGATTCTCTCCTAGGAACTTGAAGGATTCTGCAAGATTCTGCCTGTTTAGTAAATTTCTTGGCCCAGCTGGAGCAGTTTTAAGACAAATGTGGGTAATGGAGATGGAAGACTGGATTTATTTAGATTAGTTATATTAGTTATATTTAGATTAGTTGAGCATACCATAGCATGAATAAGAAATCTGTCTTCAAAAAGTTCTGTTTGTAATTAAGAAAAAAAAATATGGCCCCAAAATGCTCTACTTTGGTTTTGGTGGCTCCTTTTCTCCAGCATCCTCATTATTGTCACCTTTTCCCTGCTACTGTGCTGTGCTTCCTGCAGTGCTGTTAAGTGCTGCTTCTCTGTTGTGCTGTGTTTGCCTCCTGTGTACCACAGAGGATGAGAAGAGGGTAAGGAGCAAGTAAAAGTGGATCCATACTAGATGTGAATCAGGCAAATGTGGTGTGCCTGTTGGGGCTGCTTGTTGGAGGAGATGTGCTGTTACCTCTGGTGTTGTGCAGAGGCAAATTATTTTTGCAGAGGAAAGACTCAAATTTTCTGCTTACTGAGTGTCATGCTGTATGTAACAGAAGTATCTTGAATCCAGCTTTCTTTTTAGTGTCTCAGATTCCTTTAACTGCTTCAAATGAATGAGTGTTAGACTTAATTGATACAGAAGGCTGTTTAATGTGGGGAGAACAAATGGAAGGGGCTCAAAAAGAGATGTAATATTGAATTAAGTGGCATTAAAACTTACTAAGCTGTCTACAAGATGTTGAATTCCAGTAATGCTGTGCTAGATAAATAAGAAATCTGAGCATAAATGAAGGATTGTAGACCAATTTCTAGGCCAGTTTTCTCTTAAAGAAGGCTATTTACTGAATTAGAACTTGTAAAATGGGTTGTTGGAAAATACTTTTTACATACATCCTAAGATTTCCTTCATACTGCCCTTATTTACTTAGTGCAGGGTTTATTTACAGGTCTCTTTATTTAAAAAGAACAAGAGAGTTTTATACTTGAACTTATGGCCTATGTGCAGCACCAGGCTGTCCTTCCTAGGCAGTCAGCTGAACAAAGCTTTAGCAGGAGAGGACTGTTGGGATGAGTTGGATAAATGTGGTGTTATTCTAGACTAGACTTTAAAGCCAGAACTAGGTCTTAATTTTCCTTTTCTCCACTGAAAAGTATTCATTTGAAGCTCGGTTAGGTCTCTAAACTGCTTGTTAGGAGAAGCCTTTGACTGTCAATTTGACTTTGTAACTTCTTCTGTTAGCATTTGGTTATTTTCAGGTATGTGTCAGAGCTCACTTACCTTAACCATCTGTCCCCTTGATACTGTTGTTTCATTGTGTGGTTACACAACAAAATGTTCTGCATGGCACATTCAGCAGTTTTTATCCCAGGGTCTATTCAGTATGGTCAAGCTGCATAACACCCTACATGTTCAGTATTCCCATATTTCACAGCACAACTTCATCAAACCTGTTGTCATCTGAATGTATAGATATTGTTGCTCATGGAGAGCAGAAGTCTAGCTAGAACTAGTCTGAAACCTCTCAATAGATGCAGAACAATGGAGCATTTATTGTGAAAGAGAAGTTTCAAATATAAAAGGTCTGATTATTTTTTTTTTTTTTTTTTTTTACTGTTGTGTGCTGGTTTGGTTATTTTGATTTTCCTTAGTTCCCAGAATATTTTCTGGGAAATGGTAAAATATTAATCACAAAATTTTCTGTTTATCTCTGCCATTTGACTGATGCTTAAAAATTCAGTGGGCTGTTGTTTTTCAGGTGTCATGCTTCAGAAAACAAGAGAGTATTTGTACAGTTGGTTGAGTGACAGAGTTGGGTGGTGCATGGGTGACAAAACTCTGTAGAGGCCTCTTTAGGCTATGGAAATCCACATTATTAGGGAAACCACATTATTAGGGAAGGGCCAGTCTGGCAGTTTTGCTTGTGCTGTTTCTCATTCTTGCAAATTCCTCGAAAATAGTTTCCTGTTACTTTTTAAATAAGAAAATGATTTATGAAATTCCTTGATGAGATCTTAAGAGGAAGGTATGATGTCAAGCTTATCCTAGTCTATTTCTGTATTGGTTTGCACCTGATACAAGATCCAAGGAAGCTTCTGGAGATGAGGCATAGTGTATTTCAAGGAAAAAGCTGGAAAAAGCACAAAGGCACTGTGGGTATCAGGTTTTTGTTGTTGTTGTTTTTGGGTTTTGTTGTTTTTTATCCTGAGAAAGGAACTTCATGCTGTCCTGGGGAGATTTTACCTAGCTGGAAAAATGAGATGCGAAGCAGATTTCCTTCTGGAGGGAGAAGTAATCTCTTACCTGGAAACCTGTGTAATAGTGCTTGTTCAAAACCAGGTTTGGATAAAAGTGTTCCTAAATCACTGTGGGAAGTGGGGAATCTCAGCTGTATCTAAGTGATGTATCCATGCTTGGGTACTTTATATTTTGTATGTAATAGCAAACACGTGTTCATTTTTACATAAAAAAAAAAATCAAAATGGAGTGTTGAACATTTGAAAGAGCCATACTGTCTGTTCAATGTCCTTTGAGATTGTAGGTTTTCATTTCTTACTGAAAACCAGAAATGCCAGCCTTAAGTACTCCTAAGAGCTCCTTCATTCAGAAGGGGCAGGTGTATATGCACAGTCTGACCTGGTGATCCAGGTGTATTGTGACCAGTGTCTGTTAGGTCTGACATCCATCAAAGGTGATATTCCCTGCAGAAATGCTGTAGACTTTTTTTTTTTAGCTTGATTGCCTTGAGCACCAACATCTCTGTGTACTTTGGAATTGGGCAATGTAGTGCCTGATGGATTTTTGTTTTATAACTTTAAATACTTTTTTTCTTCTCTCTTTCAACTAAAGGTGTTGCTTCTGAAGTAATAACAAGGATGTGCAGATTGAGTACCATTGCACATAACGAAGGGGGAAAAGCTAACAATGGATGTTAAATCCAGACCTGGTTTATTCTACTGTATAGGATGTGTGCTATTCAAGTCATGCATTTGGAAGTAGAGCTAACTGTGGAGGGAAATGACATGACAGCATCCCTGGGAAGGAGCTGGCCTGGTTATTTGAGGACCAAAGGCCAAATAGTGTCTATTTGTCCCTTCTGTAAGGGAAGGAATGTGTGACTTGTAATGTTCTTTGCCATTCAGGAGATGGGAATGTACTGAGCTTCTTACAGAAAGGGTGGCATCAGACTATCTGTATGGCCACCTCTGCTTCCTTAAGCATGAGATAAATGGTTTAAGGAAGGGAGAGTTAAGATCTTGCTTGGAAACTTTGTTTTATACTTGAAGCATCTAGCTTTGTACTACTATGTAGTGACTTGCATACTGGAGGGTTCTCGTGTAGCTATAAATAGCTGTGTTGAGTTTGTATTGTCCCCAGTGTTTGGGACATCAGTAAGAGTCACTTGTTCTTTCTTTCCACCCTCTTTTATGCTGTTTCTGTATAGGAGAGTTTCTTGCCAAGATCACTTCTGTCTCCACTCTACATCCACCTGGCTCAAAAGTGCAGACAGCATTACTAGAAGAGTCATCAGTTTAATCCATAAGCTGATGATGTACCCTGTTTAATTAATAAACAATTATTGTAACAGTATTGGAAGTCTTAGTTCAAGCAAACTCTTCAGCTGAATAGAATAGCCAGTGGCAAGACATATGGAAGTGTAATGGTGATATGTGGCTCTGTGGTAGTCCAGTTGTTCCTTTCAGATAATAGTTTTTATTTGAACTTGCCAGTACATGCTGCCAGACAAGTGCAGCTGGTGTGGTAGATGGCAGGGAAGGTTACTTAAAAGTCTTCATGAGGTGAGTGACAATGGAAGTTAGCAAGTATTGCCTACTTTTATTCATTTCAATTCAAGTGATATTATGTCTTGAATTACTACTGAGCCTGTCCTGGTTTTTAGGTGTGCAGATTTCTCCTATGTGTGCTGGGCAGTTTTCCTCCTGTTTAGCTAAGAAAGGTACCTCTGGTAAGCTGACTGGTGCTTCCTCTCTGAAAGCTCATCTTTGTCATGACAGGAGAACCATTAGCAGCTACCTCTGTGTGTTCTGCATGCAGTAAGCTCTTTTTTCTCCCCAGGGTACACCAGAGCACCTATTTTCAGAGTTTTACTGCTGTGTTCAGGCTCTGTGTAGATCACTGTTAGGCAGTTCTGCTCTCTCTGTGCAGCAAGCAGTGATAAACCAATGTGTGCTGAATGGTTAAGAGGACAGAGGCACAGCAGATCCCCAGTTTTAAATATGAAAAATCCCTATGTGATCTTTATCACAACTTTGTTAATATCTTTGCTCATTATTGAGTCTGTTAAGACTTCTGTCTGTGCTCTCAGTTTGAATGTTATCTTTGGATGCTGTAACCTGTTCATATTATTACAGTATCATTGAAAACTCTTCAAGACAGTAACCTTCCTCCTTGTACAGAATCAGTGGAGTCTTTTTATCCAGTCTGGGCCCTTTGGCAGAGTGACAGAAGGTTTGATACTTAATTGTAGATTTCTAATGACACTTTAACCTTTTGTGTTTTAATAACATTTGTGTTTTGAGCTTGCTTTCCATCTTTTACTTTGGAATTCAAGGAAAGCAGACCACTTGCTAATTTAACATTGAGCTGCTCATGCTGACTTTCAGGGTGGAGTTTCCCCTGCTTTTGAACTTTGTTTCTTTCTCCAATTTGTGTTCACCTATTGAAGTTATGGATGGTTTTTTACCCGATAAGGCATAAGGACCTAATATAGTTAGGAGGGAGCACAGAAGAAGAGGGAAGAACTATTAGAGAAGCCTATTCTGATTCTCTCATGAGTGAAGGTGTTTTATACTCACTGTAAAACACTGGTAGGTATCTGGAGTCTAAAGTTTCTCCTGGTTATGTTTTGCAGCTAGTGATAAAAGCAGTCTTACTGTGTTGTAATTTTTTTTCCTACGTATAAACACTATGTCATAATGGAGACTGTTTGTGTAAGAAATGTAGTATTACCAAATTTTTACACTGCATTCTTCTGGTTTATTTTTTCCTAATAGAATGCAGACAGCTGTTTCTTCCTTGAAATATGTTTTGTAATATCATGTAAAAGAGCATGTGTGCAACTTCTGTTGCTATAAAACATTTCCTTACACTGATAGAAATAAAGCTGGAAATGAGGACACTTAGTTATAAGAATTGTTTTAATTTTCCAGAAATATAGATAATAAAAATGGTTTTATAAATAATCTAAATATGCTCTTACTTAAGGTGGCTCTCGTACTAACAGTGAAATTAACATAAGAGGTAGAATTTGGGGGTGTAGAGCAGTTCCTGGGTGGGTGTGACAGCTGGAAGTACTGCCAAGTGTTTGGTGACTGGCACTTGATACTTCTGATGACACTTTTCCACTGAGCCCCTAGTTAGGGGTATGGACACTGCCTGAGTCTTTTCTGCTGCAATTTCTCATCTGTCTGTAGAGCTGGGGACTTAAAATGTAGTATTATTTTCCTGTTCTCAAGTTTGTTCTGTGTCTTGGTGTGGCTTCACTGTTGCTTGTTTACATGTTCCTTCATCTGTTGCGTACAGTTATTTTCAGAGTCTTCTAGGAGAAAAAGTGATTTCCATGCTTTCTTTGTACACTCAGGCAGGCTGCTCTTTCTGCATTTTGAAACAAGCAATGTCTGTCAGTCGTTTTGCTTCTTCCCTGAGTCTTGCTGTTAGTGATATTTAGGAAACAGATCAGAAAGAAAGGCAGTCTCTGTCTTAGAGATCAATGTTACGGTTTTAGTTTGAGGTGTCAGCTCTGTTTGAAATGGAAAGCTTCAGTATAGTAGATTGTAGCCAGCAACAGTATTCATGGATTGAATGTAGTAATAATATAGTGAAAACTTCCTTTAAAGTCAGCTCTGTCTTGGCAACTGTTTCAGTTCTGGATTTATTTTATAAAGCTTTTTGCTTAAGGCCATTCTTAAGAACTGACAGCAAAGTATCCTGTTGCAGTTTTGCAGTACTGGGTTATCTGGAGGTGCTACAGAGATTAAAGTACTCTTTTAAGCACAAAACTTCCAATTTCTAGGTTTTTGATCATTCGTACAAGTACAAGACTGAAATGAGTATTTTTATTCTAGTTAAACCAGACATGCTGATGAGCAGCTCTCCTAAAACACTAGTTTGCCTTAAATATGGACCGAATTAACATGACTCTTAAGAGCATCTGTCAATATTCAGGTCTATTCTAACTTGTATTTGAATAGACTGGAGTCTATTAAAGGGTGATACAGCTAATACAGAGGGAGTTTATTTTAAGATGCAGTGAAAAACTCCAAAGAGAAATCCTGGTACTGCCCACCCTTTTACCTAAAATAACAAGGACTTATTTTCAGGGCTAATAAAAAATGTCTGAGCCAAAGTGTCTGTCACAGTTATATGATAGCTTAAGTTCTTTTAGGGAAGAATTTTATGTGAAATTTTATGAAATAGTTTGGTTATGTCATTGACTCTTCTATCACTTCTTCACAAGCAGAGAGCATTCAAATTATTCTGATGAAAAATTATCAATACAATCTTTCTAAACAGAGACAGTCAAAAAACTGACTTGATGGAAAGATTCAGCTGTTGTAAGAATTTTCTAATCCTTGTGGCAAATTGTCCTGCCATTCAAAATTGACATTGCCAAGGACTATTCAAACTGTAATGGTGTACGGATTTGGAACTACAAAAACTTTTTCCAAAGCACACAAGAGATGATCTGTAGTGAAGGAGTTGCTGAGCTTGCTGTATATATGACTGTCTTAATATAAAAACACAGATTTAGCCTACTGATTCAAAGTGGTTTCTACCTGAATTAGTGCAATCTGGAGGTGCAGGTCCTGCAAAACCACTCATTTGTTTTGAGTGTTGGGTAATTGCAGAGAAGGAAATAAAGGCAGGATTATTTTATTTGAGCTATTTGAAAGATGAAGCTCTGGAGTAACCTACTTCCTTGAATAACTTGGGTTTTTTTTGTTTGTTCAGGTTTTTTCTTTTGTGTTTTGTTTTCTGGGGTTTTAAGGTTTAGGACATTTAAGGGATAACGTTTTAGAATGGTCCTTGACACATGTGCTAGTAGAATCAGTCCTTTCAGTCCTTGATCCTAACATTAGTGAAAAGTTACAGATCTGTTAGTTCATGTTGAAATTACATGGATTGTAAAATTACCAAGGACTGATTTCTTACGTCAACTAAAAAAGGGCTGGGCTCAAGGCCCATTTTGGATAGCCATGCTTCCAGTATTGTTGCTTCCTGTTAACAATACACTATCCAGCTAATGTGTTTGGTTTGGGTTTTGTTGTTGTTGTTTATTTTGTTTGTTTGTGGGTTTTTTGTGGTTTTGTTTTTTTTTTTTTATGAAGAAAGCATTTTAATGAAAGCAGTAGGTTATCTGCTTACTCATCGTATCTTAACAGGACAAATTTTAGAAAAAATACTGCTTCTGTTTTGGGATTAATCTGTTTGTCACACCGTGGGTGAGGAGGAGAAATGTTGTACTTTCCTTTTTGCAGTGAGGAACATTCCTCTTTCTACAGGAGTTGCTAGCTTGGAAGTGTGTACTGCAGTGTACAGTCTCTGAATCCTTGTGTGGACAGTATTTGGCCCTTTTGGTATCGTCACATTGAGGTAGGATGTGTTTGCAGGGTAATTGGGATCATTCTTGTTTATGCAGCTGTGGTTCTACAGCTCCTTTAAGCTGCATTGGAAAGTTTTTTTTTTAAACCTAAAATCAAATTATCTGTATGATCAGAAATAGACTGTGACATTGCAATGCATCTGTTGAAATGCTAGCATAATGCTCAGTAGTGGTCAAGAAGGAAACAGCAGTAGGAGTTTTTTGTTTTTTAGGAAGGGAACTTAGAAGAAAGTATATTGGGGAGGATATATTTGAAAATACCAGTATGGCATTAATAATTCATGGTGTTCCTTTATTTTGAATAGTGTCCAACTCCAGTCCCCAACCTCAGGATGCAGCAGAGGTGCAGGAAGGTTCAGAGAGTAGTAATATGGTCAAAAGTACAGTCTGACTTTCATAGTAAGGAGAAATAGGACTTTTACATGTGGAAGAGTGATGACTGAGGAATGAAGTAAAGGTATGAATATTATAGAGAACATGTCTGATTACTCATTGTCTCCTCTAATACAAGAAGTTTCTCCAGTTAACAAGTGGCAAGTTCAGAGTAAGCACAGAAACTTGGTATTTCACACCTACACGATTACGTTGTGGAACTGGGTGACTGTATGTTGCTGAAGCTAAAAACTTGCTTGAGATAATGTGTGAGTAGACAAATTGCTAGGGAAAAATCCATCAGAGCTTAGAATTTAGGGGGAAAAAATAGCCAGTCGCTTGTATCTGTCGGGAAGTTTCTGTGGTTCCATCTTTTTTTATGACTGGAAAAATACTCTGTTGAAGTATTAGCATATACTTAACATTCTTCTGCTCTGGTGCTCATTTTTACCACTGTTTTGTTGATTTTTTTCCGCCTCCAGTTAGGGACAGATATCTCTGAAAAGAGTAGAACTTCTTTCTACTGCTAGAGGCAGGATTCTGGGTTAGTTTAATCCTTGGTTTGTACCAGTGTGACTGTTCTTTCATACTTCAGTATTGATGTTACATGTTGAAGTGTATTGAATACTGATGCTGCAAGAGTGATAACACTGCTCAGGGCAAGGCACCACAGCATGTAGGAAATAGCTGGAGTGGAAGAATTAGCTACTTGGCATCCTAATATGGTGACCAGAAGGTAACTCAGTGCCTTATTTTGGTACCATGATAATGGTGTGGTTCTTCTAGCTTATGTTCTAAGCAAAGGTATTTTTATTTGTGCATGTCTTCTTTCTATCCATGAAGATGTGTCCATGTTTGGAACTTGTACTATTAAAACTTTGTAAAATCTGACTTAAGTTTTCATGGATGTAAGCAATTAGACTGAAACTTTGTTAAACCATGCTTTGAAAAAAAGGACAACTCCCATTTTGTGCTTCATTTGTTTTACTCAAGAAAACTAAACCCTTGTAAATACTCTGTCTGCAATTGTTACCAATGTGTTAGGGAGGAAAATGGGTGGTGGTGAGTGGTTTTATTTTTACTTTAAAGATGAAAGCTTTTGTATTCTAGAGAAAATTACCCGTGTATGTTGACACTGACTGTACTTGTATTCCTAAAATTGAACATCTCTTAGAGATGGCCTGGTAATGTGCATTCGTGTTGACAGCTTTGTCTGGAATGCTTTGGAGCTGTACTGTGACCCTTGACTTTGTTTTGGTGACTTTGTGTTATTTGAGACTGGCCTCTTCTGCTATTCTGAAGAATTCTAGTAGTCTCAAAGTCATAATTTACAGGTTTTTCTAGCAGTAATGTGTGTATATTAGTTACTTCTAAAGGTCATTAGTAGTCTTTTCACTTAACCAGAAGAATATTTGTATTCTGCTTTGATTTCTTTCACAGGCTTTTTGGTGATCTTATTTTCTTGTTGTTAACTGACATTTAAATAAGATCCCTTCTTAAAAATGGAATTTATTCAGCATATCCCTTTTCCTTCTGAAATCAGGCTTCATGTTAAGATGATGTCCCTTAGTGTGCTTGTGTTTTTTTCCTTCCATGTCTAGCCAAAGCATCCTATTATTATTACACCTTGCCTAGAATAAAGCTCTTCTCCCAATGTATCAAATATTCCAAGAAGGATGTTTCCTTACTTTAGTGGTTTGGGGAGCTGCTATGGTTTCCTGTGTTAAGTTTTTGAGGCTTTTATTCCATGAAAATACTCTTGCATTTTTATTCTGCAGCTACTATGGACGTGTGGCCACATAAAACTGCCACGCTTCTCACAGTTTTGTTGCTGTCTTGGGGAGTTCTGTTGGATGATGAGATTGCCATGTCCAGGTAGTTTGTTGACTGTTCTCAAAAAAGGAGGGATGTAATGTGGTTGTCTGTGGAGAGAAGACCCCCCGGGACAACAGTCAGGAGATTCCTCTTTTACAAAATTATCTGTAGTTTTTAGCTTTTTAGTGTAAATGGATGCAGATTTGATCTTTGAAGCTCATAAAAATGTGAGCTTGATAGATTACTTTCAAGTCTGGTGATTGTTGCTGTATGGTAGAGATCTTGAACTCTTTTTGAGGATGAGCCTTTTCTTTCAAGGCTCATCCTTCATATCTTACAATATGTCCACATAAGAAACGGGTCTTCTGATAGTTTTTAGTTATTCAATTACTGCTTAGTCTGGTAGAATAAAACCTTGTTACTCCTAAAACTATACCTACATATTTAAAGACCTATCAAGAAACGTTTTGAACCAATAATGATGTGATGTATTGAAATGCCTTAGACATGTTGGAATAGGTGAAAACTTGAAATCTGTGGCTGGAGCAAGTAGGAGGATTTGGTAAGAGCTTGGATCCTGCCTGAAAGAAAGAAGGGTGGATTCAGAAAATAGAAATTACTAAAGTAGTTAAGGAGTGGCCTTATTAAGTCAAGTTAATCCAGGTTATGTAGTAAAGACATGCAGATTGATTAACAGCTGTTAATTGCATATGCAGCTGATAAATTGCTGCAGTTGCATATGACATACTTGCTTAACACATCAGGTGTCCTAAACTATATTAACACCTTATATAAAAAGTATCTCACTGATTGACTTGCTGTAACATCAGTAACTTCAGAGGGATATTGTGGAGATCCTATAGTGCCAGTTAAAAATCATGAATTACAAAGGCTGATAAATTTTTGTAATAGATAACTTTGGAGGAGAGGTTTTTTTTTGGGTTTTTTTTTGGGTTTTTTTTTGTTTGTTTGTTTGTTTTTTTGTTTGTTTGGGGTTTTTTTGTTTTTTGTTTTGGTTTTTTTTTGTTTGGGTTTTTTTTTTTTGTCACTTTAACCACTGTATATTTGTGAAGGAGAGGTGAACATTGACATCTCATCTGGTGTGCTTTGTACATTCAGTCTTTTATCTAAGTGTCAAATTGCTCTCGTATGATACTGACTTTACACTGGGATTGTGATGCTGGGAAAATGTAAATAATAACACCACCGTTGGCTTCCCTTAATTGCTGTAGAATGTGTATGTAGAGTTACAGCTGACAGTTTTCAGTTTGTATCTTTGCAGACAGAGAAGCAATGCATTTGTTTGTTCCATGGCTTTCATCAGTGCCAAAATGTGTTTGTCAGGTATATTGAAATCTACATGCTCATGTGTCTCGTGCCCCTGCCTCTTCCCTGCCCCCTCAAATCTAAAACCATATTATTAAGATTTTATGTATGCTCAATAAGATTGACCTTGGGAAGAGACCAGAATTACATAATTATCCTGTCTGGATAACTAATGATCAAACTGGGAGGTTGGCAGTCATCTAGAGCCTTGGCTGTGTTTCTCTAATCCTATTTTAGGCTACTTAGATTAAAAGTTTAGTGTACTGGAAATATTCTGCTGAGTTAATGAAAGAAATTCATAGAGGCTTTGTAAAGTTGGTAGCTTGGTAATCTAGTAGGCAGTGTCTGAGAATTTGCTTCTGTAGAATGAAATAATGAAGTGGTGTAGGGGTTGGTTTACAAGAGTGCTTGAACATCTTCTGCTTCTATCAGTTTTAATTAATCTGGTATCTGAAGCAAGTATTCATATGCCTGAAAACCAACCCCTGTGTTCAGATGGTGGGGTGGGTTTTTTTGTTTTTTTGGTTTTTTCCCTCATTTGCTGTGTCAGAGGAAGCCAAAGTGCTTATTGCTGTTGGGTAGGTAACACATTTAATTTTCTTCTGAGCTCAGGCATGTGGGCAAACCAATGTATCTGAAGTTTAAGTCTAGCCTTCTTCACTCAGAAAGCATTTCCATTGCCCCAGTGTTTCATACAGCATTTGTTGCTTTAAATCATAGAAATGTGTTCCTTACCATTGCTACATGTAGGAACAATGAAATTTTGATCATTCTCACTTCAAACTTGCCTTTCAAAAATAAAGTGGAGTGGGTCAGCATCTTCCTGCTGCCCACAGTGTTAAGGAAATTTGTGCTGGTAATAAAAAAATCACATTGTTTCACAAAATTCATTTTTTAAAATATAAAATGGTTATATAATTTCAGTTTCTTACCCAGATGTGATTATACTTGGCGGTGGTTAGGAGATCCCTGGTTTGTAAGTTTGTCCTTAGTTTCATTCATATCCTTCATTTCTTCTAAATGAGAAATCTTGCCACGAATTTGATTTAGTGTGTCCACCTTTATTTCTCCCTTTTCTCACTTTTAATTAAGTGATCAGTGTAATAGTAATGGTTATGGTTTAAGAGTGAAGATGTTGTCAATGAGCTGACTGTTGGGGAGGCAACTCCTGATTTGTGAATATCTTAATGTGTGGGGGAGAGCCTTGTAAGAAGGCAAATTGGTTGGTGCTATCAGAGGCTCTTGCTGAGTTACCTTGGGATGCAAACAGGAATGCTGTGTAAACAGTTGCAACACCTGGGGTGGGTGTAATTACACCATGTAAATGGAATGGCATGTTTTGGACACTATTTAAGATAGTACTTGTCTTTTACTATGCTTTGATATAGAAAACTGAACTGGATTTTGAAAAACACAAAAGTCTTCCCAGGCTGACATTTCTTCCAGGGTCTCAAAGCAAATGCATCAGAACTAGAAGTAATGGAAAGTACTCTTTTTTCTTTTGGAAGATCTGTACCTTTTGTATGAGTGTATTTGGAGCAGTATGCTCATTGTTCTTGGTGTGCTTTCAGTACCAGTATGAAGATACTTACAACCTAGAGCTTTGATTTTGTTTCAGGTTTCCTGGGATGCTTTTTTCTTTTGTGTTTGTGCTTCATACACTGTGGTCTATAGAAGCTTCACTTTCTGTTTGAATAGCTTGTAGAACTGCCAATATCTGTATAAACTTAAAAATGTGGGTGAAATGAGTTTGTGGTTTAGAATGCAAGACAGTATTTTAATGGTGATTGCTTCCTGCCTTGGAGCTACTTACCAGCTGGTCAGTCTTAAAAGGAAACATGCCACAAATTACTTGTCTGATACCAACTTCTCTTCCTTGAAGAATATATTTTATAGCCCAGAGGAATACAGTAGATAGACATACACTTTCAGGAGCTGTGGGAAATGTTTTGTTTTGAAAGGAAGCAATGGTCATGTTGTCACATTGCACTTTACACCTGAGCTCTCTGTGTCATTTCTTACTCTTTTCAAATCAGAAAATGCTGTTGAGCTTTAGAATTTTGTGTTGCGTGGATTATTGCTTAGTAAGAAAGCCAATTAGTTTTCCTTAAAACTAGACACACACAAAAAAAGTAAAACCCTAAAGTTATTATTTCAATGTAATGGCTCAATTACATTGAAATTACAATTACAAAAACAAGAATTTGGCAATGACAAGCACTGTCTTATATTGAAATAGCTGTGAAATGTGCAAATACACAAGATTCTGGTTTAACCTAAACGCTGGTACAGTGCCTTACCAAATGCAGAGTTAAGTCAAAGGTTAATAGCTGTCTAATTGTTATTTGTTGTATTATGGACTTCTTTTTACTTAAAGATTAGTGTTGTCACAGTGTTTGTATGCCTTTCCAATATTTCCAGGCTCTAGAATGAATTTTTTTTCCTTTCTTATTTTGACAGTCAAGAATCCCTTCAGTGAAGAACTGAAAATAAAAGTAAGTAAAGCCACTTAATATTGAGATTTTAGTCTGTCAGATGATTGTATGACAACAATGTAGAACTGTTCAGAAGGATCCAGTTTCAGAATGTTTTGTATAAGATGAGTGTGCTTCTTGCAACTGTAATGTGTTAGGTTTTTTTCATCTCAGACAATATAACTAGGATTAGAAGATTTGGTTGTTGTATGCTGGTTGCTTTATATACTAAGAAGAATTTGCATTATTTGTGTTGTAGAGCTATGAGGAAAAATAGTGTTGTAAATTTTGAGACTAAAACTTATGAGTTTGTCTCTTACCATTACCATTTGGCCTCTCAACCATGAAAAGACAGCTAGTGAGAAGAGATGTTGGACTTGAAACCCTAGGATCTTATTTAGTGCCATAGAAGAGCAAGAATTAACCTCCTTAAGGAAATGGATTTAAAAGATTGTTTTTTTAACTTCGATTCTATTCTGTTACTTGTTTCTGTATTCAACTCTTTAAACTGGAATATCAGGATAACAATTTTTAAGATATCACCACTGAAGGTATCTGTGTTACTCTTAGTTCAGCAGCATGTCTTGGTGATTCTCCCCTGTAAGTTACAATTATGGAGGCTCATGTTCATGTTTGTTTTGGGAACTAGGTTAATACTAGTGGCATATGCAGGAAGTATCAAGAAGATTTGGTCCACAGCTTTCTGGGGTTTTTTGTGGATGGTGAGGGTTTTTTTTTTAATAGTGTGTGTTTGTTTTTAATAACTAACTTGTAGATGGCAAGAATCTTACTTTGCTATGAATTTTATATGGGAATACAACCAGGTGGTACTTTAGTGTGGCTTGTGTAAAGTTTTGCTGCGCATTTATTAAGGACAAAATTTCATGTAGTAGCTATCAGAAAAAAAAAAAAAAAAAGTCTGACTTCTTTTGGGTTATAGGTTATTGCACTGTTCTCTCAATGTTGTTACAGTAACTTCTGAGTTCTCAGCTTTAAGGGGCAGATCCATCAGTATCCAGGTTGCAGCCTCCTTTAGTTTCAGTCAAGTTCTGAAAAAATTAACATTGTGTACACTTTGTTTCAAAATTTACTGCTTGAATCATTGTTGATATGTGAAACACTACAGCTTTTCCACCTGTATGTGTAAAAGCATTTTTTTCTTCTCATGGTATGCAAAGAGTTTTGGAGTAAATGGAAGAAAATGCATTTCTTCTAATGCTTCTTTTAACGTTAATGTGTTTTTCTGATTCTAGGAAGATGAAATAAGTCTCATGATGAACAGCTTATATGCACTTCATGATAAATTGGCACAAGTAGCAGGTAACACTTTAAAAATATTACGACTAAGGAGTGTTATGGCAACAGCTACAAAGAAGTCTGTGCTCAGATAGTGATTTGCAACAACTGGTATATGCTGGGGCCCTGATAGCCATTTATAGTTACATTTGGGGAAACCAGAAATCCTATTGCTAATTCACTTACACTGCAGTTTTCACCACTGCAGCACCTTTTGTTATAACATCTTTTAGTTTACCTGATAGGCTGTTGAATGTTGTGATCCTGTATGCTTTTGGAGTTAATGTCTTAAAGCTTAATAAATCTAATTAAAAGACTTAAATGTTATCCTTTCAAGGTAGTTATTTCATTATGGTGGAAAAATGTCTGAAAAACAATATTTCAAAACAATCAAAAATGGTTACTAATACAGTGAATGGAAGAGGTTGAAGACTGTTTTGTTAGAAAAAAGAGTCCAATTTAACCATACTGATTATACAGTAATGAAAAGTGGTATATGTGTAATGTGCCAGGCATGGTGGTTAGGATTAGGATTTATTATTGAATAATCAAAGTAAAAAAACCAGTGCTTTTGCCTAGAGTCATAATTAACGCAGGTTTAAGCTGCATAGATATTTACACATCACAATCAGGAAGTGATAAAATTAAGATTGCAGCCTGAGTGCATGCAAAATAATAATTGATTTAGTCTTAATTTTCTGACTAAACACCTTGAAGTGTCAATTACATCTTGTTACTTTGTTACCTGTTTTCAAACTTTCATATTTAATAGAAGGTGGTAGATACTTCTGTCCTATAAATCACTGGGACCAAAAGATTTTTTTTTTTTCCATGTGGGGTAGCCACCCTGTGGTGTGTTGGGATGTCTTTTATGAGCCCTACTGCTTTCTGAAGTAGATGAGTGATTTGTGTGAAGTGGGAGGAATGGATTATGTATCATATCATATATATCATATTGAATGGTTTCTGTGGTGTTGGAAGGGACCTTAAAGATCATCTAGGTCCAACCCCCCTGCATGGGCAGGGACACCTCCCACTGAACCAGGTAGATCAAAGCCCCATCCAACCTGGCCTTGAACACTCCCAGGAAGGGAGTATCTACAATTGGGTGACCTGTTCCAGTCTCACAACCCTCAAAAACAAAGAATTTCTTCCTAATATCTAATCTAAATCTACCCTCTTCCAGTTAAAAACCATTCACTCTCATCCTGTCATTCCATGCTTGTAAGAACTCCTTCCTCAGCTTTCCTGTAGGCCCCTTTCAGGTACTGGAAGGCTGCTGGGAGGTTTCTCTGCAGCCTTTGCTTCCCCAGGCAGAATAACCCCAACTCTCAGCCTGTCTCTGTAGGAAAGGTGCTCCAGCCCTCTGATCATCTTCGTGTCCTCCTTTGGACTTGCTCCAACAATAGGATGTCCTTCTTATGTTGGGGGTCCAATAGCTGACTGCAGTACTCCAGGTTTGGTCTCATGAGTCGATTCTACTTTTCTCCCTCTTTTGAAAAGAGAATAAACCAGCTTGCTGCTCCTTCAGCGTGACATCTGGCCCTCTGGTGGCCATACATTAAACAATGCACTTGTCTGGGTAATGGGTTCAGCACCTCATTTGTACATCTGTGAAAGAAAGGGAATTTTCTTCATTAGCTGGGTCTTACTTATGTGCATTTGCACTTACAAAAATGTTAAGCTGTCTGCCTTATGAGAGGAATTTTCGTTCTCCTTTCTTCCTCAGGTCACAAAGGTGTATTAATCTTTATTAGTGTATTCCTGGCCAGGAGAATCTTCAGTACTTATTTTCAGAAAAAATATAGCTGTGTTTTCTGGTTAGATGTCCCCCCCAAACTGAAGCTGTATTGTGAGATTACCTGGTTGCTCAGCAGGGTAGCTTTCATACAGCTCGAAGAATGACCTAATTCATCTGTACTTAGTCAGAAGTTATTCTCAATGCCATTTGTTAAGGTATGAGAGGATGAAGTTACCCATCCACTTTTGAATGGCATATTGATGTGGACCTGGCACAATGTCTGTTTAAAAATCTGAATTTTTTTTTTTGAAACAGACTTTTAAAAGTCTGTTTAAAATTCTGTTTAAAAGCTGTTTAAAAGTCATAGAACAGAGAAAGCTGCTGGAGAGATGCAGAGTTTAAAAGTTTTTATCTTGTACACAGTGCACCATTTCAAAACAGAGAAGTAATACAGTTTTATTAGAAGTGATGCTTTTCAGGTCTCTCTGTCACAATTGGAAAAGTTTCTTGCATTTCATACTTGGCTATGAATCATTTGTTCATGTTATAGCTATTAATATTAAAAAGGCAGGCTGGAAACTTGCAGTACTCCGTTCTGGACTACCATGAAAATGGTAATTTCAGAATTTGGTTTCTGGACCTCTATTTTATTAAACTACATATTACATTTTTATCGAGTGAGTTTTGTGCCTTGTGAAATTCAATTGGAGAGCAAGTGATGGGGCCTTTATTTTAGAAAATAAAGCACAAAGTTGTTTGAAGGAAGAAAAAATCAGGGTAACAGTTTGTTAATTTTATTTGGCTTATTATACAGTGTTCTAGTTGCAGATACCTATTATGTGCTGTGGTTTCCTAATGTGATATAAAATGATTTAAGTGTCCTATATAAAAATAGATTGCTTTTAATGCATCACTGTTCTCAGAATTACCAGTCTGCCAAACTTATGGTGAGTAACACTTAGCTCAGAAGAAACTAGAGGGAAAAGCAGTATCTACTCATCCAGTTCTGAGTTTGTGTTCCTGTGTTCTTGTTTAATGGTTCAGCTTTTCTTCAAAGCAGCAACTTTTTTATAGACAGCATATATTTCAATGCCTAACACTTTCTTCTAAAAAATATGTGCTTTATTTAAATTAGTCTTAATTCGTGTATTCATTTACTGGGTGTCTTGATCTTTCATGGAAGGGAATTCAATAGATGACATCCATTTTCAGTCAGGCTTGCAAAAGGAATTAATCTAGCCACTGTATCCACAAGAAGCAGCCAGCTACCCATGGCCATGGCCCTACTCCCTTGTACATAAAAATTTTTCATTTGGTTAGAAGTTTATTTTGTTTGGTGTTCTCCATGCTGTGCTGATCTATCAGATTCAGACTCTTTCCTTCTGAGCCAATGGATGGCACAGGTCCTCGAGATGCAGGGGTGAATTAGGCTTCTATATACAATAAAGCTGGAAGAAAATCCTGGCAAAATGTTAGATATTCCTTAATATTAAAGTGTCAGCTACTATAGTTGATTGCTGCCACAAGCTCTGTTATGTCACTCTCCTTAATCTTTAGTTTTTCAGATAATTGATACCGTGCTGTTTCCAACCAGTGATAAACTATTTATCAAGTTCACATTTTCCACTGTTGGATTTGCCTTGGGGAAATGATGCATTCTTGTGTTGCTCTCACAACAGTTATTCTGCTGCTTTTCTTCTTCTATCCACTTCAGTGCCCTGCTGCATGTAACCTCTAATCATGAGGTTAACCTGCTAAAAAAAAATGGTTTATGCACTCTTCACTTTTGGTTTTGGTTGCTTATATCACATCAAGCTATAAGCTGAGGATCTGTGCTAAGTCCATGTGTTCCTTGAAGTATTAGATTCCTACTGTGTTTTGGTTCTGGTACATTAATTGAATACTAACCATTGTATAAAACATATTTAAAAATTCTGAATATTTCTGCTAACTGTATATGCTTCAGCTCATAAAGTAAATGTCCAAATGAAAGTCAGTTTCAAATATTCATACAGACTGCCTGCCTGCACGGAAAAGCAGACAGAACTTATTTTCTGTATTGAAAGCAATTTTAAGAACACACTGTAATGTTTTTTAGAACTGAGTGTTTAGTTAATTTTTGTTAGTATTTCTAGGAGAAGAACTCAACTTCTTATATGGCTTGCCCAAGTACACTAACATAAGGTAAAAGGTGTCATTTTGTTCTTTACTGAGATGTGTTATTTCTCACCTCCCTGCAGGCACAAGTAGAATGATTGGCTCTCTGACTGTACTTGAAATTGAAATTGTCTGTGCCCCAGAAGTTTGAGCACTAAGATCCATGCTTTCTCTGAACTCTCAGTAGACATTTGAACACAGTGGCAGTTTTAACAACGAGCTCAGGTGTCACTTGCAGCAGACCTGTGTAAAGTTTTGTTGGTTTTTTTGTTGTTTTTTTTTTTTTCGTCGACTTAAGTTTTATTCCTAGGTAGGGCCTCAAATGGAACAGTTGGGAAACATTTTTGGCTCAAACTATGGAAAGTGGGTTTCCAAGCCAAGTAGTTAATGACTGCACCAAAGTTATTCAAAGTAAGACTTCATTTGAAGAACCATTAGCTAAAGCAGTGACTGAAGTAGCATGTAGGAATATCCTACTGTTTGCAATGAAACGGAAGGCTGTCTGACCTGTGAATTGCCTAACTTTCTGCAGGCTTTCAAATTCATGATTTTCTCAGAAGAAAGCTGTTAAATTGTTTTCAGCAGTAATAGGTTGGAAGGAGAAACTACATCTCCAACAGCTTCTTATACAGGACTGAAACTGTAACTCTGTTTAGCTTACTTATTTCAAGAGTGGGAGGCAAGATGAAAGTGATTTTTATCTGCACGCATACACCCCAAGCACTGAATGAAGATAATTTGAACTAACACACCTTAGACATTGTCAGAGCCTATGCAACAAAAGTGTTTATAACTGTGAAACTTGCTCAGAGGAAATATAATCTGAAAAAAAATGTAGAGGCAGTACTGTAAGGAAGCAAGCTGTCTGCTGGTTTTTGAAGATGAAACCAGAAGCTGTGAGGTCAGTGTGTTGGCTGCATTACCATATAAGCATTATTCCTGGAAGAAGGGAAGTAAGATTAGAATTTAAAACTACTATAGTAATCCAGTAGTATTGATGATCCAAAAGGAATCCTGAAACTTGGTTTTTAGAATTCATTTTTCATATTCTGGTCTTCTGCCTTGTGTGTTTTGCTTTTTGTCTCTGTATTAGCTTTACCCTTTCTACTATTTATTTCATAAATGGATATCCTATTTATCTAGATAATTAAAAACAAAAAATCCTAAACAAAAGCTCCTAAGCAGAAGGGTCTCATCCCCCTTCCTCTCACAAGGTGTTTTGTTCAGTCAAATGATGACTGACATGATTTTTTCTGTATTGGAAAGAGCCCGGGAAGACCAGGTCTTACCAAACTAGAAAAGTTTAAGTAGATGAGTGCTTACCACACTTGCTCATGTCATACAAGTTAATACCTGACTGAGATGGTACCTATGGCTTCTAAAGAGATACGTTTTGGTTTTGCTGTAATTATTCCATCAGTTCTAGATTAAAACAGTGTGCTTACACCACAGACTGTATGAGTATGATCTGTAGTTATTCCAAGTCTGCTGATCTTGAAACATTGAGTCACTGATGATTACTTGTGTAAATTTACAGGTTGTAGAGTTCATGCTGCACAGAAGGAGTGTGCCTAAATTACATACAGGAGTAGTCCATAACTACAATTCTGGTGCTGGCTTCTTTTTGACAAAGGTGGTGTCAGTTTTCAACAGTGATATTTGTAGTTCTGCTGTTTTGGTAGGCTCAGGCACTTTGAAAGTCTAAGATGTTGGATGTTAATTATCGAGTGAAACAACTTTTAAAGTGTAATGTCTTTGCTGCTCAGTGCTTGATAGAAAATGCATGCACGCAGGCTTAGTTCCAGCAGCACTTCAAGGCCAGGTAGCATATGAAAACTTAAAAACAGTGTTCCTGTTTCTTTATAACCCAAAAGAAGAGAAGAACATTCCTGTTATGGTGATGTGCTTGTAAGGCCACATTCTCTTAAGTTTCTGTTAAAGTGTATTGAACAAAACCTTGCTTTAGCAGTCTAGGAGCTTTTACTTCATAGAAACACATTTCTTTGGAACTTTCTATTGTGAATGAGACAGGAAAATGCTTCTCCATAATTTGCTAATTATTATTATATTTCCTACTTATTGCTCTGATTGCCTCCAATGTTTTCATATGTGTAAGGAATTAACACTTGAATTTCCTCCATTTAAAGGGTATTCTAATGTGGAATAATTTCAACATGAAATACTTCATGAGAGTATAAGCAAAGGTTTTATATTTTGTATGTGCATAAATATCTTAAAATTCCCTAGTCTTGACATTGCTTTGGGAATAATACAGCTTGGCCTAGATTCAGGATGGTAAAGCAGGTGTAACCCTGAGCCAGTGAAAAACTGGATTTGTTTTCTATGTTATTGTTTTGGCATAGTAAAATCAGAGATGCTAAGATTTTATATTTTTTTTAGATCAAGAAAAAAGTGATTTTCCATTACTTGACAGTTCTTTAAAAATAATGGTCTAGTGATAGGTGAAGCTGATGTTAGACTTCTTCCTTTTCTGTGTTAAATGGTCATATCATATTTTTTGCATGAATCAGGTACTTTTATGTTTAGTAAAAAAAATCAGGCATATGGTGACACGTGGCTGTCCATTCATATAGTACCTTATTTCCTGTCTACTTTAGCATACTTTCCAAAAGAATTAAAGAGTATGGTAAAGTTTTAGGCCATATTGGTTTCTTTTGCATGCTCAGGAAGGTGATGAGTTGTTGTGGTAACTTGAACCAATCTAAAGTGTAATAACTTTTGTAGTTCCTGCAATACTGTTATGGATGTATTGCAATTGGAACTAACTTGATCTGTAGAAAAGATAATATGTGTTTCAGAATAAATGGAAACTATTTGGAAGAAGTTCAGTCAGGGTCCAGCAGCTGTTGTACAGTCCTCTCCTTTTGATACTACCTTACAGTACCTTTTCTATTTGCAGTGTAAATACTGAAATATACTATCTGAGCAGTACATGAAGTTGTATTGATGTAAATATATATTATGAGCTGTGACAATCTTCAGGGTTTTTTCAACTTATTCTGAAGGAGAGATTTGTCCAGAGATTTTTCTGTACACTGATTGGAACTTGTGAGAATTTTTGCACTACTGTTGCTTGTGTAGATTGTGCTCACTAAGTTTGTGATTTTATTTTAAATACAATGCAATAATAACTAGAGTAAAATAAACAAACGTTTGATTTTACCAGGGGAACATGAATGTGGCAGCTCTATTCAAAGGAATCTTACCGTCCAGGAGGCAGCTGCATATTTAAAAGTAAGCAAATTATATTTTTCATTGGTTGTATATAAGATCTGTATAATTTGCAATTTGTAAAGCTTAGTTTCATATCTAATGTATTGACTAACCTTTGAGTTAGGATTGGCTGTTATTTAGAAATGTTTGGAATTGGTGTCTTTTACACTTGCTACTTAAAATTTTTATTTGGGGATGTAGCAAGGTTTTGGGGAAGAGAGAAAAGTGAAAAACTGGCTTGATTGCCATGAAAAGTGTGCTTCAGTGGCATGCTGTTTTTATCCTTTAGTTAAAACACCAGGACATAATTTTCATTGATGGAGATAGTTGACCAACAAGAAAATAATAAATTTATGAAATTCAAATTCTAGGTCCTTCTCCAGAAATCAGTATACTGTGATTTGAGAGTCAGTAGAAAAGGATGCTATCTTCCTTTCTTTGGGAGGGGAGAGGTTGATGTGTGGGGCTGTGCAGTGGGCCTGACAGGCAGCAACTGCATGGAGACACTAATTGTTGATGCTTTAAATAGAAATGGTCAGAAAAGGCCTTTTTGTAAATTTGATAGGTGTGCAGTATTGTGAAATCTCACTCTCTGCTGTCATTCCCTTGCCTCACTCCCCAAATAAAAGATGACTTGACAGCTCGTCTTGACAGCTGGAGGGTTTATTTTAGCCCATGTTGGTGTAGCCTTTGATGGAAAACTACTTGGAGCTTTTAAAAGGCTGAGAGCATAAGATTTCTTTGATTGGATATGGGGCAGGAGATAAACTGGTGGGACTTTAATATAAAAATGTACAGAAGTTTTACATTTTGTCTAATGTTCACATATTGGACAAAAAGGGGCAATGTTAAGAGCATCCTGAAGAAGCTAACACTGGTTTATGGTTTGAAAGGATACTCTGTTAATACCAACACATTGTGGGAATACACTGGAAAAAACTAAGCTGATGCCAGATAACTGATGGTCCAACCTATCCATTGTGCTGACAGAATGAAAGTTACATTAACATATTTTAGCTTTCATAGGAAGATACTCAAATTTCATACGAAAATTTGTAATTTTGTATGGTCTCATTTAACCATACATTTCCTCATTTTGTGACTCCTTAACAGAATTTCAGTCTTCAGTAATAAAAACCCTAATATTTTACTCTCAAGAGAAAATAAAATAGTTACTATTTTTTCTTAAGTGCTTATCCTTTCATTCTGAAGTGATTACATTATGTGAGATTCAAAGGAAAGATTGAGAAATCTTTCTGGAGAGTATAATTTTAAATACTGTAGTAGCTTCCATTTTTGCATTTTTCTGCAAAAGAAGAGGCGTGACAGTCTCAGCTTAGCAGTGACTTTTCCCCAATGGTAGTTGATACCAACAAATTTTTAAAAAAATAAGTCAACTTGTATATAGTAATATCAGTTCTTGAACTGCAAAGACTGCACTGTTTGCAAAATATCAATTAAGGCTGATATTTTTAAAAATTCAAAAAGGGGAAAAAAACCCCAAAAGGCACTTAAAGGCCTCAGCTTTTACAGGATGTGTTTCCATCTGGGTTTCTATCTAGGTGGGAGTTTCACTCTTGAAGAGATTTTCAATGACTGCCACCTAGTGGCTGAGTTATTTTTTCTTGCTGTAAGTTGGAATTCTTAATAAGACAGTGAGTGAGGCTTTGCAAACAGCCCTAAATTTGAGGTGTGACAGCTACTCGTAGCATGTATAGATTCATGTTGTGTAGTGAACACTTGAACAAACTCTGGAAAACCTTGCATAGTTTCAGCTACTGTTCTGTCCAGTATCTGAATTTTATTGCAGCATGATAACTTTTTTGTTGTTATTTATTATTAATCATTAATAATTGTCTTTTGGCAGAATATAGATCCAGAATATGAAAATGTACTTAACACAGCATTACAATGGATCTTGAATAGTGGGGAAGATGTTGGCATAAAGTAAGTGGTCTTGATTTCTTACCCTGACTTCTTTTAACAGAATATATGCCTTTTCACAAATACTGTATGTTTTTCAATAGGTGTCTCAGCAATGACCCTAATGAGATGGATGTCACTAATGTGACAGATGTGAAGTATCTGGAATCCACTAGTCCAAAGATGTCTTTCAGGTGTCGTTTTCGCCGGGCATTTGTTAATGTAACTCACAGATTATCAATATTACTTTTGGGTAAGTTAATTAAGAAAAAAAAAAAAATCTAACTTTTTTGTTACAATTTGCATTTGTGTAAGTGCACAGGGAAAAGTAAACAACGTGTTTCTCTTAGAGTTCTTATTCAACCATAAAACTAGAGTTCCTATCAGTATCTTTATTACAGTGAAGTTTGCTTTGCACTTCTGTGGCACCACCATGTTTTTACAGCAGGTTTGATATCATCTCTTGCTGTAATCAGATGAACATATTACTTCTTTAAGAACTGTCTTTTTTCTTGCCAAAGAAATACCTTGTGGCTTTCAAAAATTCTGGGTTGAAATGAAAAAGTAAAATGCTTAGAAAGAAGCCTTAATTTTGAGGATATTTTGCTGTTCTGGGAGCTTTGGAAACATAACTATAGGGTTTTCCTAGTTTTAGTAAAAGTTGGGATACCCAATATATTTGTCATGAAAAATTCAGCGTGCAGAGACTTCACTCCTTTCCATTTGGCTGGCTGGAAATACTGAAGATGCAGAGTTCACCTCATGCACTGAACACGTAATTTTTTATCCCAGTATCTTAATTTCATGCTTAAAGCAGAAGACTTGAGGTGTCCTTAGCCTTTTGGTGAACTAAAAGAATCGAAGGCAAACTGTGCCTTGCTGCCCTCTCTCTGCTCATAGTGCATATGGGGGCTGAACTGGGATGTCGAGATGGAACTCGGTGTCCAAGTCAACCATTGGTCTCCTCAGTCGTGCTGAGCAAATTGCTCTATGTCTCAACTTCCCCACTTCTAATGAAGGTTAATATGAAGCACCTTCTCAGATCTTTTTATAAAGGTTAGATTTATTGTTATCAACCAACACCCGGTTCTGCTTACCACGGTTGTTGTCCCTCTGTCTTTATCAATTAACATTAGCCTTGTGACCACTGGTGTACAAAACAAACTATAATTCATGTAGATGTGGGATTATTTTTTTTCAGTTGTTAAAAGATTGTGGCTGTAGTGGTGCACTCAGCCTGAAATAGGAGAAGGAATATGATTTTTATTTTTAGCGTATGCTGCTGATCTTATTAACTAGATCATTGATGGTTTGGGTATAATCTTTAAAATAATAGAAAACGAGCACAGAGTACTTTTTTGTAAGAGGTACAGATCTGTAGCTGAACTGAAGCAGACGAAGTTAATTAGTTTTGATTGGCATTTCTGAAGCATGCAACTTGTCTATGAATTAGTGAATATTTGCATTTTTAAATCTTTAACGTGTTCTGTCTGAATTGTAAGTTTTTGTTAAGTTTTGACATGACCTTGAAATTTTCCAATATAATACTCTTTCTTCACAAATAAGTAAAATTTCAAACCGTGGTTATGGGATACCAGGCTATTAAAGCAGTTAATTATTTTTCTGAAGGTAGCTTTTTCAAAGTTTTAAGAGTTTGTGTTGTTGTCTAAGTAAAAGATAAAATATTGACAGCAAGTACAGTGTATTTCACTAGCTCTGAAATTTAAAGCACTTAAAGATGTTAGCTTGCTCCGCTTCTGAAGTATATGCTGTAAACTTGGTTATTTCACATTGCTTCTTTAACAAATACTGTTTAAGAGTATTATACTTCTTAATGCAGGTATAGCAGTGGTTTGGGGAGTCTTACACTACATGAAATACCGTTGGGCAAAGGAGGAAGAAGAAACAAGGCAGATGTATGATATGGTGGTAAAAATCATAGGTATGGCTTCCTGAGTCACATCTGATAATCTGTATCAGCTCTGTATAACCTTTGAAAATACTGGCATTAGTTCAGATATGTTTGCTGCCTGTTAAGTTTTCACTCATCATGCTGTTAGAGTTCTTGGTCAAATGTATGGTTCCAATGTTTAGTTTCTATGTCTGTTTTTGTTGTTCTCTTTTTTGGTTTTTTTTGGTGGTTTTGTTTTGTTGCTTGGGGTTTTTTTGAGTCCTTATCCTTTAAACCTGACCAAAGCTTTTGGTACAGAGATTGTAATTTATTACATCAATATGGCTATAATAAATTCCCATTGACTTGGTGGTATTCTGTTTTACTATCAAAACCAAAGATAAATGCAATGTTAGATGGCTAGAGGCAAGGTGATGTTGCTTTCTGGTTTTTTCAGCTACCTTTAGCTAAAATATCCACTCCTAAAAGTTGTGTTAGCTGTCAATTCCATCCTTAATGGCTTTTCCTAGAAAAAGCATCTTTTTAATTAGTCAGTTTGAGCAGAAATTGATACTAAAATAAAATGCATAACTGAGTTTGGAAATTCTGCCATTTTACTTGAAACCACAGTGTTTTCAGTAGTTTGTGCTTTTAATCTGTTTTGGGCTGCATTTTTACTTAAAGTCTTTCAACTGTAGCAGTCATAGATACAGAGATGGTAGACAAATTGAACCTGTATCCTGTCCTTACCATTTTCCTGCTTTTTTTGTTTCCAAATCAAACTGGGTTTTTTTTATGATGAAAGTGCTGTATTTTGAAAGGTGACTGTCTTTTTACTAACAGGTAAAAATACCAATCAGTAGTAACTGCAAAAACCTCGTTATTCCAAAGTTATTTGCAGTCCTTTTTTCTGAAGCTATTTGGGATACTTGGGGATAGTGTGTGGTTAGTTTCCTTGATTTTTCCTTCAGCATGATTAGGAGGAAAAAATGCTTCAAAATGCCAAAACCACCTTAACTACTGAAACTGGGAGAGGTCCTCAAAGACCTTCATTCTGTTCATTGCCAGAATTGATATTTTTTTAAATGTTTGCATGAGCTATGCAGTTACCAGTTTTTCTTGTGGTGTCCTCAGATGTTCTAAGAAGTCACAGCGAGGCATGTTCTGAAAACAAAGACTTGCAGCCTTACATGCCTATCTTACATGTGCGTGATTCTCTAATACCACCTCAGGACAGGTATGTTCTCACCAGAAGTACTGAATTTCCTTATGTGTAAGTGAGGAAAAATAATAAATTACTCAGTTAACTACGTTAATTTCAGTAGGTTGCACAGTGAGATATTTTGGAGGTTCTTATTGACACAGGTGGGGGGGGGGGGAAATAACCTATTGAATTTCCCTTAGATGCTGGATGGCAGCCATGCAGGTTGTTACAACGCTAACTTTGTGATTCTTGCTTCAATTTTTAAGGAGGAAAATGAGAAAAGTCTGGAATAGAGCAGTTGACTTTCTTGCAGCAAATGAATCTAGAGTTCACACAGAGACCCGGAGAATAGGTGGTGCTGAATTCTTGGTTTGGAAATGGATGCAGCCTTCTACAGCATGTGACAAAATTCTAGTAATACCATCGAAAGTGTGGCAAGGCCAAGGTATTGAAGTTATTATATTTTGCAAATATAAGTTGCTTTAATATCTACTTCTAACTTCTAAACAGTATTTTGTTGCTTAAACATGAAAGACTTGTTTTCTCTCACATGGTTCATTTTTATGAACTGTCAGTGCTGTTTCTCTGTTTTCTTGTTGTTCTTAGACATACTGTTCTTCATAGACTTTTTCTGTGCTTTCACTGTCTGACTTGTTTTCAGGCAGAATGAGCTTTTCTGTTACAGCTACTGCAGAGGGCAAGTAGCCAAAATGAGTTGCATGTTCCTTTTCATAAATTAAAAAAAAAAAACCCAACAAAAAACCAGTCACTTCAGTTGGTCAAATTCTGACGTGCCTTATACTTACTGGATATAAGTATCTGACAGCAGGTAAATTGGAGTTTGTGGACTTGAGTTTCCTACTGCCAAGTTACCAGCTGGGTACATTTAAATGCAGAGTTTGGAGGAAGATATTCTTGTTTATTTTGAAAGGGAAACTGCTGGGACAAATGACTCTTCAATCATCAAAACATGGATTTTTTTCGAGCATCTCTCCTAGTAGTTTGTTCTTTCTGTCATAAATGGTCTCTCTACACTGTACATTTGTATTTCAAGTTCTGTGGTACAGCAAAGCTTTTGCTTTAGTAGAAGAGGCTGTTGTCATAATGGGTTTTACAGTAGTCTGTCACTTTCCAGCTTTATCATGGAGACAAGTGGTGAGAATGCAGTGGTTCTGCCATTTGTCTGCAGTGGTCATCTTTTTCTAGTTCTTTTTCTTTCTGCCTTTCTTCATGTTAAGCCTCAGTGTTCAGGGTTGGGATTTTTTTGGTCAATAAAAAATTGCATCTTTAAGACATGAGGTCTGGGTTGGAATAACACAGTCAATGTCTGAGTGTGAAGGGAAATGTTTAGTGAAGTGTTAACTTTTTAAGAGTCTGTCTTGCCTTAATGTTCCTCTGTAATGCTGTACTCTCTCAGTTGGGACTGAAATAATTGCTGTGCAGAATCTTAATTGACCAATGAGTTGATAAACTTTGGTGAGGGAGGAGGGTGTGATTGCCTCTCCAGCTTTCAGTTGGCATTTTAAATCAGATGTTATCAGCATTACTTCTATGGCATTGACCTTGATGATGAAAAAGTCTAGTTAAAAAAACAACAGGATTTCAGCCCTTACTAGTCCCACTTAAAAAAAATTCCTACTGGCAAGCAACTGCACTCTCATCTGTATTCTGGAGTATGCTAACTTTGGTCTTAGTTTAACTAATGAAAATAGTAATAGGCTTCATTCTTTTGCTTTTACTGGTATACATTTTTATTTGTAAGAAACAACGTTTTTATTGTTTCCTATAAAAAAGGGTAGAGTTTAAAGCTGCTCCTTCCAACATGATGATTACCTTTCCAAAGACAGAACTTCTCTGTGGCCTGGAACATCTATACTGTAGCAAGCTTGATCACCCAAGTAAAAGTATGGCCAATGTTCTGATTTTGTTCAGCAGCACTTATATGTTTTTGTAAGTTTTAAGTATGCTGTCAGCACTTGTGTCTTAAATTTTTACTTCTCTGTCAGCTTGAAAAAACAGGTATTTTGAGATATTTTCAGATACTTGGCGTGTTATCCAACAAGTCTCTTAGTTTTGGGACCCATTTCTTGCTTGTCTATGCAAAATCTTATGTTGGAATATCATGAGGTATATCATGAGGTATTTGAGATATAGATCTCAAAGTTTACACTGCTTTTAGCATTTTATTCCTTATCTTAAATTATTCATTGGAAATGAGGGCTGTTTTTAAAAAAACAACCAACCAAAACAAAAATGCACAAAATAAACAAAAACAAAGACAACAACTAGAAAAGTGTGAATTACTGCTACAGGCTTGAGGTTCTGCAGTCATTGTCTTGCAGTAGGAGTAACATGGCTTTTTGCTTAAACAACTATATTGCATTATTTCAGTTTCTCAAAATTTTAGTAAGATGTGAACAGTAATTTTACTGAGAGATGCAGAGCCTTTTCTTTCTAGGACATTGTGCATTAGGCACATGCAAGTGCTCTAGGAGCAGTGCATAAGAGGTGGATTTCACCAACAGCTGTCTCTGTTCCATCTCTAAGTGCTTGAAAACCCATTGTAACAGTATTATATTGAATTCAGCTTCTGCACTCTCTATATATTAGAACACTGAATCTTGCATATAGTTTATTGTTCAGTACAAGCTGTGAAACATGACACTCCAGTTCTGGAATTTCTCATTTACTGCTAATTTGCTTCCAGATTTTCTTATTCTGTTTCACTGCAGTATAAATCCCTCCAAAACATTCTGTCCTTCACTAGAAATTGGACTGGGTTTTCATTTGGAAGACTTTCAGTGTGTGATGGCTCAGGTTCTGGTTTGCTAAATAGAATATACATTCAAGACTCAATAAAACAGTAATTTCTAATACTTAATTGAAAGATATCTACCTTAGTAGCTACTGTTAGGTACCATCTGAATTTGAATACCTGACTGTGGCTTTTAGCTGCATGTTGCCAAGGGTATGTACTTAAACTCTGTACTTTCTGTTGAACAGGATTATGTTAAGGTCTATCTTGCTTCAGGTCTTTTAATAACAAATTTCCTACTTTTCTTATGTTTGTAGCTCAGCAAAAGTGTCTGAAGAATTGAAATCACATGCTTTGACTCTAACAGAAGGTCTTGAAAAATAGGGGTGGTGGAAATGACATGGGTCATTTGGGCTCTTCGTATATTGGTAGTCAGCAAGCAAAGGCAATTTTCACATGATTCTTTCTGTTTTGGATTCCTTGTTTTCATGTGACTGTTCATATAACTCACTTTTTTTAAGAAATTCTGTATATATGTGCCACTTCCTTAAATTTGGTAGTATAAATCAAACTGAATAGTTTGTTCTTCAGTTTTGATGTTTGAATATAGAAGTACATAAATCTAAATACTCTTCAGGACTGCTAGGTCCTGAACAAACTCAGCACATATAAAGTAATGAATTCTTAATTTTTTTTTAACCTTCTGAGATCTGGTAGTGTTCTGTAGTACAGCATGATACTTAGAAGTATGTGCATTTGAAGAAAGCCTCTTGACCTGTCTGTGTGTACTAGGATATTGGTAGCTACCAGAATGCATTTTAAATGTGGGACCTGAGGAGATCTAGGTTGTACTGTCTGTTGGCATCTGGAGTTCAGGCATCACTGTTGCATCTTGTCAAGTGTTTCAGGATCCTGCCTGATAGACAGTTTTTTGGATTTTGTTAATTTGTTGCTTTTTTCTTTCATTGAGTCAGAACAAAGTCTTGTGTAATTCCTTTGTAATATTACCTATTTGATAGGGTAGATGTATCTGCCAAAAAAAAAAAATAAAGGTAAGCTCATTGTAGGATGATGGACAAATGTATTTTGAAAACAATTGACTTGAGAATTGTCAACCTGAAAAACAATCTTGGTTGTGCCAAAGTAAAACTTAATTAAATCAGTGGGAAAACATCTATACGTATCTAGTGTGTACAGTTGGCTTTTAAAAGAGCAGATGCTATTGTCCTATTGTGTATTTGATGACTGCACCTCTAAAGAAAGTAGGTAGGGAGAGAGCATCAATAGCTAAAGTTCCTTGACAGCTCTGGAGATGAGATAAAGAGGTTCTCTGAAGTACCACATCTAGGATGATATTTCATCCCACAGCATGGAAGATAACCTGTTACCTTGTGTGAATGACACCCCTCCTCTCTGGCTTGTGAGAATATAATCCTTTCTCCATGTTAAGGAAGGAAGGGGAAAAAAAAAAAGAGTGCTTTGTTCTTACCTGTTGCAAGAAAACTGGATTTCACACTTACTGTAAAATGCTGTCTTCATCCCATGCTGGTCTTCTATAGCTGAGCTTAATAAATCCCAAAGTCACATTCTCTTCTCTTAATAACATTTCAGTAGTATTTTGGTTTCAGTCTCTTTCCTGTTTACTGAAGAAGTTTGTGTTGTGTGAAAGTGCTTATGCAACGAATAAGTGTAACTACCTAATAAATTAGTCTGTGGCTTAACATGAATAAATCTTTTCTTTAGAAACATGGTTGCATATACTTGAAACAAGTCTTCAGCCCTATCAGGTGCATCAAATCTACATCTAAAGATCTGTTGGACTGTCTTGTGGTGATACTGGGGAATCCCCTTAGCAATAATACAGTAGAAATGCAAATATAGAAAGCTGTACTACAGTTTCTTAAGAGATACTCATTTTGAAGTCTCTGCAAGAGCCACTTCTATCACATTCCAGGCACATGGTTACACATGGGTACAGGTTTCAAGCAGCTTTAGCTACTGCTGTTCTTTGATTCTGAAATCATAATCATAGCTGGTTTAAGGTGATAAAACTAAGTACATTATGATCGACATGCAAAGTAGCTTCCTTTTGTTGAAGGTGCTTATTAGTCCCCAGGGGAACTATTAAAACTCCTAAAAATCTTCTTGTCAGTTACTTGTTGCACGAAGTTGTGCTTCTGCTTTTCTATTTCATCTCCACCTTTCTAGCCTCATCTTACAGCTCTTGGTGTTGAGACTTCTTTAGGAAAACACTTGAGGCACTTAGGTAATTATGGTGTAGCTTAGCTTGCTGTCCTGGAAGAATGTCTACATCTGCCCTTATTATGAGGAGAGTATTTTCTAGGCTCCACACCAGTGTAAATTTTCAAGTAATCAGTACTGTGATCTGAATAGGTTTGTCAATTTAACTTGCTCTTCTGGAGGGAGGGGGTGAATTAAATGTTATAGTTGTGTTACAAAGTTTGAGATGTCTGTTAACTATGCTGCACTGAATTTTGCAGTACAGCATTATGTTTAACTTGGCCATTTCTTCTCTCTTTTGGTTCAGTATTTTAATGCTTATTACTGTTGTAGCACCCATCTAATTTACCATGACTGAGACATTTTTGAGAAAACAAAATTCATCTTTATTTTCATATGCTGCACTGCTCTGGGTGTGCTTGCTCTATTAGTAGGATGTTATGTTAAGCTGGCAGCAGATTAGTCTTGTGCTGGTGGTGTGTTCTGGCTGAACTGGCTGAAGTCATCTCTGCAAGCACCTGATACCTTTCAGTCAAAAGGACATCAAGAATGCTAGAAATTGGAGCAGGCAAAGCTTGGGTTTTATGAGTACTACACCAGGGTCTGAATTCCCCATTTAGTTATTTTGCATATCTACTGCCTTAAACAACAGTGGGTTTTTTTGGAGTTCATGAACAGCTTGCTGAAATATTGATCCTCTGGGCCTAGAGTCTCTGCAAATAACCTCACCATTCTTTATCCTTGGATTAAAACCATGTGCTGAATAAACCTAGCTATTAACAATCAGCACATAATTTCCTCAACCCCACGCCTTTTCAGGTCCAGGTCCATGACTAGGCCACCCCAGATCACCTTCTCCAGTCTGGTGTGGTGCCCCAGTGTACAATATGCTGGTGACATTTCACCCCACCTTGATCTGCTGGAGTCAACCTACATAAGTAAGGTAAGTCCATTTATTTTTCAATGTTGCTTAGTTCTGTAAAGTTTTTATTGTATACCCTGTGTATAATTTTTAATCAAGGGCAAAAAACTTTACAAAACCATGTGCTATTGAAAAAGGACTTGTCCTTAAACTATAGGCAGCTCAGAGATAGATGCAGTGTCACCAGCATATTTAGTAATCCATTCCCAAGAGAAAACAGTTGTTGCAGATGTCAGTGGCTTGGACTGCTGTGTGTCTATATTCAAATAAAAACTGTTGTGTTGTAAGCCAGATGGCAGCTCAGCTCCATGCAGCCACTTCTTACTCCTCCACCCCTGCTGGGATTGGAGGAGAAAATACAACAAAAAGCTCACAGGCTGAGCCAGTTGTAGTCATGATTAAAACAGACTTGACCTGGGGGAAAAAATCAATTTGCCAGCAATCAAATGAGAGCAGGATAATGAGACATTAAACCAAATCTTGAAAACACCTTTCCTCCCTTCTTCCTGGGCTCAGCTTCTGGTTTCTCTGCCTCCTCTCTGTCAGCAGCACAGGGGGCCAGGGAATGGGGGTTTCAGTCAGTTCATGCCACATTTTCTTTGCTGCTTGTTCCTCCTCAGGGGGAGGACTGCTCACACACTTGTGCTTCATGGTGGGGTCCCTCCCACATGCTGCACTTCTTCATTAACTGCTCCAGCATGGGTCTTTCCCTCAGGAGACAGTTCTCCATCAACTTCTCTGACATGAGTCCCTCCCAGGAGGTGCAGTCCTTCAGGAACAGACTGCTGCGGCATGGGCTCCCCATGGGGTCATGGCCTTCTCCAGGAGCAGCCCCTGCTGGGGTGGTTTGCTGGCCCTAACATGAGGTCTGGGTCCTCTGTGGTCTGCAGTTCTGTATCTTCTACACTCTGCTCCTCCATGGGCAGCAGGGGAGTGTGCTCCTCCTCACCTCCTCTCCCTCCTTTCTCACCAACTTTGGTGTCTGCAAGGTTGTTTCTCTCACATCTTACTCCTCTCTCCACTTCACACCCTCTAGCAGTTTCCTTTTTCCCTTACTGACTATGGGCACATACACATGTTGCAGGGGCACATCCACCTTTGCTGATGGGTTTAGTCCTGATCTGACTTGGAGCCAGGGCATCTTGCAGCTTTTCACAGAAGCCATCCTACCTATAGCCCCTCCCTGCTACCAAAATTACCCACACAGACCCAACACAGAACATTTTTAGTTATTTGGGGAACTTGAGGTAGGCTCCATATTTGATTTGTAGGCCACCTTTTCTAATTTCTAGTTGGTAATTGTAATTTTTTTCCTCAGAATTTTACATAAGGAGCAAGGTTGTCTGTGTGATATCTGTGGACAGTGTATTTTCTTTTGGTTAGTGCTTCAGGTGCAGTGTCTTTCACATGACTGCATCTTTCTACACAACGTGGTTTTTGTTTTGGTGACATACAGAAGAGCAGCACTGTTCATGTATTTTGGGCATGCTTGCAATATTTTATAAGGTCCACAGTAAGCACAGACCTGTAGTGTCATCTCTCCAAAAATGGGACTTCTAACACTTGGAACATGACTTCTTGAATCTGTCAGACTTTTCTGAAGTAGGGATTGCAAGGAAGAAGCACTAATATCAGGTCAGGATATCTCAGTCTTGCTGAGATATTCAATTTTATGTTTAAATTCTTCAATCTACTTATATCAAGTCTTCAAAATAAAACTTTAACATCTTGCAATTTGTTTTACCAGGTTATCCCTTTCCATTTCTGTTGCTGTTTTGTTGTCCCTTCTCAAGGCATGAAACTACCTTATCTGAATCTGAAGGGCTCCTTTACTCATTTTCTCGTGGTGCAGAGTTAATGTTGCAACTCCTTCAAGTAGAACTTTTGAACTTTAGAGGACTTACTTTAGAACTTCAGAATTAATTTCATGGGATTGTTCAGCTTCAAAAAGAGTTACTTGGTTATTTTTAATTTCTTTCTTCTTACACCTATTTTATCTTCTGGTGTGTTTCATTTCAGATTTTTGCAAGCTTCTGATCACGTGTGCAGAACTTTTAGGGTTACAAAAGCTCCATCCTTGGTAGGGTGCTCCTTAACAGTTGTTACTGCAATACAGATGCAACACAACATCCATCTAAGTGTCTCCCTATTTCTTACTCAGATGAACAGTAAATTGCCCCAAAAGCAGAAGAAATTAAAATTCATCAGACAGTTTAAAAATTAATAGTTAATTTGCAGCTTAAAAAAATTTGCACCGAATATTATCTATCTTTTCATGGAGATGTAATGCAAATACTTTCTCTTCAACTATATGGTATTTATTTAAATATTCTTGTTGCCTTCTATGTACTGTGGCCTAAAGATTTAGGGTAGTACATTATCTCCTACAAGAAGCCGTAAATCTAAAAAAATCAGTTACATATAGTTCATTTTCTTCAGTGCCATAGAAGACTAGAGATTTAAATTTGCCTGAGGTTTTACTCTATATGAAGGAAAGTATTCTTTTGAATGAAACCCCAGAAAGGTATTAGTTCATGAAGTTGATGCTTCTTAACTAAACGGCATTATACCTCAATAAATACTATTAATTTTTTTTTTTGTAGCATTTCATCTAGATAGAAGAAATTCACCACCAAACAGCTTGACACCATGTCTAAAGATTCGCAACATGTTTGATCCAGTTATGTAAGTAAAGCCAGTTATTTATCTATTTCTGTATTCTTTTGGAAGGGTTGAGAAGAGTGAGAAGGGTTTGGAAGAAGTAAGTAAGCATTAATTCCTTAAAAGAAACAAATGTGTTAAAAAAAAAAATTACAATCTTCCTGTTAATATTTATGAGAAGGCATAATCTAATCTTACTGTCTGTAAGTTAAAAAGCTCCTTCAGCCTTCTGAATCCTGATATGTCATCTTGCTTCTGTGACTTCTGGGACAGCCAAGGGGCAGAGGCCTTTATGCTATTTTCTTTCCCTGCTCTTCTTCCACTGCAGTAGGAAGAGCCTAGGAGTGGCCTTCTCCTTTGAACAGCAAGTTGTCTGTCTGAGCAGGTCAGGCTAAATGAGTTTGCTTGCAGGTTTAGACAAGAATGTGATGGCAAGCTGCTGGAAGAGGAGAACAAAATCACTCAAATACAGATTATTCCTTCTAATTCTGAGAGCTGTATTTGCTAAAGTGCACTGTGGTATTCAGTTTAGTGAAGATTCAATAGCTAAAGTATTAAATCTCTCCTAGTGGCATTTAACAGAAAATTATGTCAACTTTTGGAGAAACAGAACATAGTGGTAAAGGATACACTTGCTGTGCATGTTTGATTAATTAAATATTTCATTGTTTGCACAGGGAAATAGGTGATCACTGGCACCTAGCAATTCAAGAAGCAATCTTGGAGAAATGCAGTGATAATGATGGAATTGTTCACATTGCTGTTGACAAAAATTCACGTGAGGTGAGTCTTTCCAGTAACAGCTCAGTGCCTTGTTTATCCTTGTCTGTTGGACTGCAAAAAAACAAAAAAACCCCTCTCTTTCTCTCTCTCTCTCTCTGCAGGGTTGTGTATACGTCAAGTGTCTTTCTCCAGAATATGCTGGAAAAGCTTTCAAGGCATTACACGGCTCTTGGTTTGATGGTAAGGAACAACAGGGGTTTATAAGAAAACATGGGTAGAAATGACAGATGATGTTTGACAGGTGCTGTTTGAGTACTTTTAAATGGTGGAATGTTTTATGCCTAAAATATCGAGCTATAACAAAACCAGAATTCTTTTAGCAGTCATCACATGGCAAACTAATTTAAGTGTAGTGATGTGTTTGCGTGTATTATTTGCTGAAGCAAAATGAAATAAGGCTGAACTCGAGGGTTTCTCTCTCCCTGTTTCTTTGCCTCACAGGAAAGCTGGTAACAGTAAAATACCTGCGACTGGATCGGTACCATCATCGCTTTCCCCAGGCTCTTACTTGTAACACTCCACTGAAGCCATCAAACAAACACATGAACTCTATGTCACATCTCCGTCTGCGGACAGGCACAACTAATTCTCAGGGAACTTCCTGAGAAGAGGTTCTACAACTGCTAGGACTGTTACTTGCAACAGGAATTTTCCTGTTTGGCTGCCGTCTTCCTTTTTTAGTGCTTTTTGTATGTAATACTTTAATGAATTAAATAAAAGTTTGAACGTTCCAGAAATCCCGTTCCCCAAGGGACTTAGCAATGAGGCAGTAATACTGAGCTGACACAAAAAAATTAAAAAAAAAAAATAAAAAAAAAAATTGCTTCAGGAAGTTTTCCGGGGCTATAGTAAACCAATGCATTTAACTTTTGCATGAGGAATACTGAATTCATTATACATTTGCAGATGTGGTGACTGTATTTTTGCACCAAGAAGTGTTTTTGATAATACAAAAGCATGGAGAAAAGACAACTTCCTGTATTTCCATAGTTTCCTGTGAAATAATCTTGTGGGTATTTTGTAACAACCAACCTACAGTTCCTGATGGTGAATAAATTAATTTTTTTTTTTTTTCAGTCAATAGTATTTTATTTTTTTTTGTTGATGTATAAGAATCTTTTTCTGCAGTGAGGGTATGGGGAAAGTTAATCTGGCATTAGTGGTTGCTTCTAAGTGTGAGGGAAAACAAACTGAATGCGGATGTACTAGATTTTGTATATAAATGTAAATGCTGGTGGTGGCAAAAATGGTTGTGTTCTGTGAGGATGTCTGCATTGGAGCAGTGAATAAGCTTCCTATTTTATTCAAAGCCGAATGTTTTATATGGTTTTGGCTGCACCATGACAAGAGGCCAAATACCTTAAAGTATTAGATACAGGTTAAAATATCTTTTATAGGTTTTATATTAAAATACCTAACTATGATTTTGTGTGAAAAGGTCTGATACCAATTGTAATGAATTCAAATTTGTGAGCAATAAAGAAGCAATTGGCAGATACTGGAAAAATATTTTGTGAAGAGCTGTATTTATTATTACAATTGCCAGGGCTGTGACAAAATACCATTGGGATTAAGTGATTTTCCCAATACGTTGTAACTCGTTTTAACAAACCTGATAATACTTTAAAGGGTACATACTTGCTTGCAACAATTTTGGCTGATGTGAACTAAGAGTACAGCTGACAGTAAACTTTGTGATCCCGAGCTTGTGAATTCAATGATGTTTACACAGAGGTACCAAATTGTTGCTGAGAAGCATAGTTGCAAATCTAAGATTATTGGCTTTACTAATCCCCACTCATACAAGAATTTTATCTGTAGAACCTGAATAGCCTGAAGGAGGTGAGACTGGAAGCACACCAGTCCCACAGATTTTACTGAAACTCACTTTACTTTGTAGATATGATGGATTTGCAGCATGAACTTGCACAAATAATGCACGTTTTTCTTACGGTTAAGTAAACATGATGCACACTGTTCTGCAACAGAAAATCCTATTGTGCCTTACCATTGTGCTTTTGTGGGCACCATGTTTATTATTGGAGAGTTTGTTAACCTAAAAATTTTAAATCCTCAGTTTTATGTCTCAGATGCTAATGAATGAGTATATATAATATATAATCAGCCATGCAGAATTCTACTTACCAAGGACAAGTACATATTTTTGATGGGTAAGTAGGTTGTGCCAGGTCTGGTAGATTTTGATGAGTTTTACTATATACATATATGTATATGTATAATATACATGTATATGTATTATATATATGTATATAAACTAATTTTGTTGTATTTGATGTGCATCTAGTGATTTGTTAACCTGACCTTAGTGACCCCATCTTGTGACCTGTTGCAAGAGTGAATGTAAAAATAGTTTGTGGCATTTTAAAAGGTTGCCTCGATGCAAATGCATCTATCTTGCTTCTGAAATATATTTCTTGTAAACACTGTACATTATTATTGTAATATGTACTATTATGCAGCTTATTTTACCTTAAACTGTTAAGTTGACCAATATCCCTTCCTGCAAGACAGATGGGAATGTGTATAATACCTGAACATTTGAGAAAAATCAGATGTTTGTTGTAATTTGTCACCCTGTCCTGTAAAAACAAAAAACCAAACCAAACTCGAATTAAAAGTTTATTAGGGGTTTTTATATGTGTCTCACCTTCTAAATATTTGAATGCCTCTCTGCCTCAAATACTTTTTTCATTTGGGGGGGGGGGTGAATGGGAGATTAATGCATCATGGCCCCCAATCTGTTACTGTTTGTTAGGATTTGAAGCTGAAGGGTGGTGGTGCTACTGTTCCCAGAAACACAGAGCTGAGCTTCAGTGAAATGTCTGGAATTTGGACACAAACTGCAGAGCCTTTACCTTGATTTCTAAGTCTAGGGGAATGTCTGACCTGTTAAACGATGGAGGTGAAGACTTGGTCTTTTTCTATTTTGAGATAGCAAAGTTTTCAAAGGTGACAGATCAGCAGAAAACGTAGGGTTGCTTTTTTTTTTTTTTTTTTTTTTCTTTTTTCCCCCCCCCTCCTGTCATTACGTGTATACTGTTTTAAAATTGTCTACATGACAAATGGCATTGTTGAGCTTTGGGAGCGGAAGATCAGAAAGCTAAGTCCGTCATTTAGAAACATTTGCCCAGCTCGCTTTTAGCTCTTGCCGGGGAAAGGGGAGCAAGAGGAGGGAGAATTTCGCTGCAATTCTGTCTTTATTTATATATTTATTTTTGTTAGTTTTTTTGAAGATGCACACGGTGGGCATTAAGAGCTCCCTTAAATTTCGCTGCCTGACATGAAGTTATCTCGGTTACTCGGTTTCCGTCCCCGGGCGCCCCGCAGGTCGCTCAGGACCCTGCCGGGCCGATTCCTCTCGGGACGCGGTTCCTGGGGCCCTGCCCGCCCCTCCCCCTCGGAACAGCAGGAAAATTACTTTAAAAACCAAACAAACAGAGGGCCGAGCAGTTTCTCGGCCGTTCCGCAGCGCACCCTTGAAATGACAGCGAGCCCCAAGCCTCCTGCGTCGGAGGAACGGGACGGGGTCCCCGTCCTCCCCGCCGGCCCTCAGTGCGCTGGCCGCCCCCCGCCCTCCCGTCCCTTCCCGTCCCGTCCCGGGTGTCTCCCGGCTCCATGTTCATATTTGGCGTTGGACGCCGGTGCCCAGGAATTTCCCGTCATGCTCCCCGGGCGGCGGGCCCGTGACTGCCATCCCGAGGGGGGGGATGTGGGGGGGTGTGGGGGGGGAGCCGCGGCCGCTCGCTCGCTCGCTCCCTGGGGCCTCTCCTCATGCGCGCTGCGCCCCCGCTCCTCTCCGCGCTCTGCCTGGCGCTGGCGGCCGCCGCAGGAGCCGCAGGTAGGAAGGAGCCGCGCCGCCGCGATGGAGCTCCCGGCCCTCCGCCGGCAGCCGCGGGGAGGGGAGGGGAGGGGAGGGCGGGCCGGGGGCTGCGGCGGGGGCGAGGGGAGGAGCGGTGCGGGGGGCCGGGCCGCACCTGCCGGGGCTGGGGCGGGGGGCGAGCGGCCCCTCCGGCAGCGGGGAGGCTGGGGTCGGGGCGGGAGGCGATCCCCGTTTCAGGGTGCGGGCCCTTGGCAGGGTTTGCCCTCCATCCCTTCATCCCTTTCCCCCCTCCATCCCGTCCCTGTGGCCGCCGCAGCGGCTGAACCCGCGGAGAGGGCGCGCAGAGCCCGGGCTCCGGGTGTCCTTTGCTGTAGGTGCTGCTTCTGACTGAGAAAGGAGGTAAATAGTTTCTGGGATGTACAGCAGAATAGTTCGGCTCGGTGAAACAGAGCTGCGCCGGGTGCGTAATTGGTTCAGTTCTGCTGCGGTCGCCTGCTTGCTAAAATTGCGCTTGGTTGGTCAGAAAAGGAGCTTAAACTTTACATGCGCTTTCGGAATTTGGTCCCGTTTTTCTAAGGGAGCGCAGTGCTCTCTCCCTCGGTCGTGGGTTTGTTCTGTGTTACACTACTGACAAATATAGCCAGAAGAATGCAAAGAAGAAATGTATAATTTATTTCTCGTCGTCCCATTTCCAAGCTAATGTTACTGTACTTTGTGCATTTTAATATTCCTGGAAATAGAAATGAGGCTCAATTAAGCTTCCTGTGATACTTGACAAATTTGTTACCAATGCTGACTCTTCTGCTTCAGTTGAAATTCCACTCGTCCGTCCCCTATGCATAAAGACTGCCTGGAGATGCAGTGATCTTTAGGGATAGCCGTGTTTCAAATCTTACCAGTGGCTGTCCCACGGGTAAAGGTGGATGCCTACTGCTGTCTGGCGATAAACATCAGATATTGTGAGATCTCTGTGAGAGTTCTGAACTTAGCACAGCTGCTAGGAAAGTACAGACCCCTACATCCTATGTGTCATGCTTTTAGTTCTTTTTCTCTTAAGCTTCCCATTGTTACTACTGAAATGTGTCCTGAAACTCCTCTCTTGAAAGGTGGATGTCAGAACGAGGTATCTGCAGTGGGCAGAGGCTTCCCCTTACTGGTACGGTTTGTCTGTAAATGGAAGAGCAAGCTCTATTCCCACTATGGCACCGTGCCATTCATCCAAATCCAGGGTTTAGTGCTTAGAATTTATCCTGTTTGTGCTCTTGCCCTCGCTGAATTGACACAAGTGCTTGCCATCCTATTTGCTGACGATTCCCAACTTTTTATTGTGCTGCTGCATGCTTTTGCAGTTCGTCACAATTCCTTGTCTGCCAAATTTGGTTGGTAACTGTGCCCTTTAAGTCTGGTTCTGGAAGTAGTTTCCATGTGGCTTGTCATCTTAATCAGACGTTTGCTCATAGTTTCTAAAAGGATCGCCTGCCTTGTGTAGACATGGCTTATTTTAGAACAGTATTTCTTAATTGTCTTTTAAATTTTATGTGGGGAATTAAATGTAAATAGCTCAACCGGAGTTACTAAATAATCCTAGAATTCTGAGATGAATTTTTTTTTTTTTTTTTTTTTTTTTTTTAATAATGTCTGCATTGATTTCTTAAAACCACTAAAGTCAGTGGAGTCAAGCCACATGTAGTTCAGTCCAGAATGTGGTTGGTTGGTCCTTTTCCTGTTTGAGATTCCTCGGGTCTTTATAATACACATTTGAAAAGATCTTTTAGGAGGAAAAAAGAATTCTATTTTACCCCAAAAGCCCAGTCTTTAAAAATAGTGCCTCTCTGGATGGGGTAATGTTTCTATATTTGGTAGCAAAGCCATATAAAGCAGTTGATCCTAGACAAAAATAAGATCTTTTGACTGAATGACCTTGCTTATTTTTCCAAGTGATGGTGGTTATTTGCTTTCACAGTCATTTGGCTTGTACAAATTTTTATGTGTGTACCATGAAAGCTCCTTACAGCTGTTCAGTAAGGGAGACTTGCAGTTGAGGAAGGTATTTGGTACTTTGCCCTGATATTTATGAAGAGTTGGGAGGATCTTGTTTACCTACTCAGGTTTTGTCAGCTTTGTAAGGTAATACTTGTTTCTATTATCATTAGAGGTTCAGCCTCTTTATTACATTAGAAATGCTGGGAAATGAGATTTTCCTTTTAGGTGGATTGTTAAAGGTTCCTTTGTTATTCATTTCAAAAGATGGGAGAATAGGAGGGAGAAGGGGGAGAGACAAGATTGCTCTGTTAAGGATTTAATCTTCTCAGCCAGAAGGTTAAGAAGTCTGCCTGTCTTCATCTGACTGGCATTGCTACAAGCCAGCAATGCAGTAAAGCCATCCAATTTTGAGACAGTTCTGTTGAGCTGCAGAATTCAGCTGAGTGTATCCTCATTATGGAGCACTTCTTAAGCCACACACAACATTGTATTACTGATAGGTAAGCAATATGAGCTGCTTCCCCCCTTTCTTTCCTCTTTTTTTTTTTTTTTTTTTTTCTTTTAATTAAAAGCTGTATTTTTTCAGCAGCACCCAGGCTATGAACTTAAGCTGTAGGGGCTTTAGGTGATGGGGAAAGTGGGATAAACTACCAGCCTAATTATAGCTTGGTCTAGCCCTGATTTGTTTATGGGTTCCTTTAGACAAAAGACTCCCCAGAAAAGAGAAAAAAAAAAAAAAAAAAAAAAAAAAAAAAAAAAAAAAGACCCTCAAAATTCTGGTGTTATTATGGTAATGTGTTTAGGAATTAATGCAGAATAAAGTTGGGCATGGATTTTAGCTTTCCCTGAGTAGCTCTGAAGTTGGAATGCTTATTTTGGAACAGACTCCAAGGCTACATAGAAATAGGGTGTTTTTTGCTCTGGAATAACTGTGTCCATACATGGAGTTATTTAGATGCTACTTTTTCTACACAAGCTGAGGGTCCTTAAAACATAACAAAACAAACAAAAAAATCTGCCAGCTTTTGGGGTTGTTTGTTTGGTTTGGTTTGGTTTTGGTTGGTTTTGGTTTTTTTCAGTGCATCATGGAGTAAGCAGTAGCTACAAGTTAACTTTCCCTTCCCTCACTCTTGTTGCTTCTGTAGGATTGTATCACTATTTTTTCAGGTACTTCATTTGCCTCAGAAGGATCCTAAGTTCTCAGTAAACTATTAATATGTACGAGCTAAAAAAAAAACAACAAAAACCAACCCCACAAAACTAAAAGATTTAGGTCTTCCTCTGTGGAAATTTGTGAATGTATAACCAACTAGCAGTGCATTAAAAGTAATTTCCAACCAAGCACTGAAGAAAAGGAAGGGAGAATGTATTACATTATTAACTTCTACCAGAAGATGAGGAATGTTGTTCTGGGTGTTAAGGGGGGTTGTTGTGACCTTGGACTATGAAGACAGTGATCCTTATGTTTTGTCTGAAAATAGGGTGGAAGAATTCTTTGGGAACCCCATTGATGATGAAGAAATTGGAAATTTTAATTTACCTGCTTATCTCCAGCCTTCTGATTCTTGTTTAGCTGCTCGGTTCCAATAGCATTATCTGCAAACCACACAATCTAGCTACTGGTACTGGAAATAAAGAGGCTTTTATTTGTAAGGACTTTCAAGACCGGAACAATTGAGCGACACCACCCCAAGACGGGCAAGAACAATTCTTAAACTTATAAGGTGCTCACATGATTTTTCTGGCTTCACAAACTTAACTTACAGTTCAGCATTATTTTGTAATATGATTAATATTGTAAGGACTTCTTTACTTAGGGTAAGCAGTGGAAATGTTCTTTTCAGTGAGTCTTGCATTTAAACATGGTTCAGCTTTTGAGTGTTCCTGTCTAAGGATGGGAATTGTGCAGAGCTCCCCAGTTTGCTCTCTCCTCCCAGTAGCACCTGAACATTGGGATTAATGATTTCTTTGAAATGTGGGCTGCAGCTCAGCAAAACGTACATAGTGTGCGAACTCATTGTTCTGTTGGGAAGTGTTGCCACATCCAAGAAATCTTGAGACTAATGTTGTGTGTGGCATTTTGAAGTCTGTCCCTGGAGGTCTCTTTAAACTCCGTGTTCTTCCAAACAGGGACAACGCCTTTGTGTTTCACCTGATGGAAAACAAATCCCTGCTATCAGGGAACAACAATAACGCTGGTGGAAAATCACTGCCAAGTGCCACAGCTTTCACTCTGACCACACAATGAAAAAGGGGAAAAAAAATAAATAAAAAAGAAAAAATCAAAAACCAACACAAGGAACCTTAGCAGCCTCCCAGGGAAGTGATCAGTGCCAGTCTTTGCCAAAAGAAAGCAGCCCAGAAAGTGCTCAGTCTGGCTGAGGGATTGCCCTGTTCTTGTTCCAGGCTGTTCCCCGGTGTGTGGTTCTTGGGGAAATCCGCAGGCGAGGCTCTGCCTCCCGCTGCACGCACAGGGACTGCAGGGGATTTTAACCACTTCAAGGATCTGTGTGGAGGGTTGGCTGAGGTGAGAGCTGCGTGGATGTCCCTTTCAGTTTGTGCAGTGAGTGTTTGACAGCTTAGTGAGTCTGGCCTTGGGTTTCCTGCAGCTGTTTCAAGAGCAAAGCGTTGGTTTGGTGTAACTTTACTGCACTTGCTCCAATCAGCTGAGAACTATCATTAACCACCTGGTTCAAATTGTCACCATCCTGCTGCTGGGAGGAATCTTGTTATTAAATATAAAACTAATGCAGATCCCTCCTCATGTGTCCTGATGACGAGCAGTCACAGCTTACACCCATTTGTACATCCCCATTTGTACTGCAAACATGGATCACATGTGGGTGATGCAGCAGTGCATTGATCCAGCCTTAATGATCCCGAAACCAAGGTTGCAGATCAGGTTGGTCAAACATCTCTTCCTTCACACCAGTGTCACTGTCAGTAGCCTTAGCACGAGTTTGAAGAAGGGAATAGGACAGGAAGGGATACATCTGCTGCCAGCACAGGCACAGGTGGAAAGCTGAGGTGGATCAGCCAACTGTGTGAAGTTAGAGCCCCAAGATGCAAAACCAGAAACTCTACAGATAAAGTGATTTGTGTTTTCTGTGGCTTTATCATCTGCCCTTGAATGCCTGCAGAAAAAGAAAATCAGCCCTGTTGGTCAAAGCCTTACTTAGCTGCTTGCTGTGGGAACTGTACCTTTAGACTATCCTCATGTTTTCCCAGTTTTTTTCAAGATTAAAAATCAGTGTTTCATTAGGTCTTTTGTATATATGGTGGAAAGATCCTCTGTGCTGACAGCACACCTTTTAACAGCTCTTTTCATAAGAGAAACCAAATTGTCTGTGTACCTACTCATCCTGTGTGCTTTTTTCCTTAAAAGCAAGTACACATAAGGGACAGGATGGGGCCCACCAGATGCTGCTGGTGTCTAATTTATAGAAGCTGGCATCCCTCATCTGAAAAGACAAGGCAACTTTGTTACTTTGCTCTGAACTTAAGAAAGGTGGAGATTTGGACCAAACTATTTAAGCAGTTGTTGAACAGTTCTGGGAAGGACTATAGCAGATACAGCCTGTGAAGTGCATTAAAATGTGAAATACAGTAGCTGTCTGGGGCAAAACAAGATGGTTTTGTTGCTCTGTTACATACAAAGTGGTACATTTTATCTAACATAAGTCAAATAAGAACTATGGCATTAATATAGACAGTGTAACAGCTGAGTGATATAATGCTATTTACAACAAGACGAAGGTTTTCAGAGCATTATCCCATCTCCACAATCATTCTTGTAGACTAAACAAACCAAGCTCTTAAAATTTTTTTGTGGGGTTTTGGTTTTCTGAACCACTCTTTTTTTTTTTTAATTTTTCCTCTGGACTTTCCCCCGGTTGTCTCTGTCCTGTGCTGGGTATTATCACTGCTGCTGAAGAGAGCAGATTTCCTTCCCAGCCTCTACTAATAATATGTATTATCCTTTCAATAAACTCCAGATTGTAATTTGCTTTTTTTTTTTTTTAATTAGTTTCCCCCTGTTGGCTCTATTTATTGTTATTGTAACCTTGACATCCTTTTCTGCAGTACAGCTGCTGGTCTGGTATTCTTCCTTTTGGTTTTGTGCATTTGAGGATTTCTTTTAAAGTCCAAGTGTAGTTCTTTGTGCTTGACTGAACTGAAGTTCCTGTTACTGATTTTTGACCATTTCTCCAATTTATTACAACCATTTTAAGTTCTGCTCAGCTCTTTAGAACACTTCACACTCGTTGCAGTTTGGTGTCTCTGCAGCTTTAGTAAGGCTACTTGCTGGGGTTTTACCTTAGTCAGGAGGAGAAATGCTGAATGAGCATGGGGATTTTTCCAAGCAGCTCTGCACCCACGTTCTAGGACCTTGATCTAGAAGGAAAGTGCTTTTCCACTTTGTTCTGTCAGTATTTTATATTTGAGATCTGTTGCGTTCACTCTTTTTCCTTCCTGTCTGCATAATTGAAGGAAAAAAGGAAAGTATGTTGGTTGGTGGGGTTAGATTTTGGCAAGTCCATCTTGGAGGCTGATTGCTTTCTGATTTTCAGTTGCCTGTGTATGGATTGTCTAGTAATTTGTTTCAAAAGCTTTCTGGGTGTTGAAGGCAGGCTTATGGCCATGTAGTTCAATTATATATCCCTTATAAAAATATCCCTTCCTATATATTATAATCTTTTATCTTACATTCCTTATATTATCCCTTATATTATATCCCTTATGTTATATCCCTTTTATTATATTCCTTATATTATTATCCCTTATATTATACCCTTATATTATTCGTTATATTATCTTATATCCCTTTTTACAAACAGATTTTGCCAGTTTACTCCTAAGGCAAAAGCCTTTCAAAAATCCTCCAAGGTGCTTACTTTTTTCTGAACAGTCACCCCAGCTTCTTTTCTCCATAACCATAGGATGAATGTCCTAGCCTAATTTCAGCATTAATGTGCCTGATTTCTGGTGGTCAGTCTTATATTTATCTGGCTAAAGCACAAATTTTGATAAAGCTCTCTCTCCCAAAAAAAACACCCAAAATAAAACAAAACAAAAGCCCAACAACAACAACAACAAAGAAAGCAGTCACTGTAAGTACTTTAGATGATTACCTCTGTTTCTTAAAAAAATCCCTCAAATGTACTGCCATGGAAAGTCATCTCGGTGGGTGGACTATTTCCAAGCAGTCTGTTGAGTGTGTTACTTTCTTTGCACTAGGTTACAAATAGCAAAATTTCCAGATGGTCTTAACTGATCGTAGCTTATGGTTTACTATTTTTCTTATTTGTTTTGCCTAGCAACTACATAAAACTTCCAGACTTTTAGATCTGTTCTACCTCTGACTATCTATTTAAGCAAACATGTACATGTAAGAGAATCTTTTAAGTAAACCTTGGGAGGGGAGTGGCCCTGTGCTGGGGAGTTGTGCTGAGGACTGCAGAGGCTGTCAGGGCCTGGCAGAGTTGCTGAGGAATTTCTAATGTGTCAGTGAGAGTGGCGTGAAATGTCAGGGCCAAGAGGGTAAAGAGGGATTCCCAGTGTTTTAATTGTGGGCAGCACAAGCCCAAGCAGGACAGGAGCAAACTGCATTTTGGGGCAAGGCTTGATGAAGCTCCTGACAGCAGGCTGTGGCAGGAGGGGGCTGCCTGTGGGTTGGGTGATGCTGCCTCTGCTGAAGGAAGTGGAGCAGATGTCACTTATAAGAACAAATTATTCAAAGAAAAAAGTCTGAATTTATCTTAGAATGTAGATCCAGATGGGGAGCTGAATTAAAAAGCCCCGAGTCTAGCAAAAGGCTGAGGGAAGAAGAGAATGAACTCGGTGGTTGCCTTCTTTCCTTGTGACCCTACAAACTAAAAGAGCTGAACTGAGGTGTGACAGTGCTGTGGGCAGAGGCAGCCCTGGGGTGTGGGGCTGGGGGGGTCTGTGTGGGGCTGAGGACTGCTGCTTGCCCTGGGGTATGTGGCTGGGGGGCTCTGTGTGGTGCTGGGGGGGGTCTGTTTGAGGCTGGGGGCTGCTGCCTGCCCTGGTGTGTGGGGCTGGGGGGGTCTCTGTAGGGCTGAGGGCTGCTGCCTGCCCTGGGCTGTGGGGCTGGGAGGGTCTGTGTGGGGCTGGGGGCTGCTGCCTGCCCTGGGGTGTGGGGCTAGGGGGCTCTGTGTGGGGCTGGGGGGCTCTGTGTGGGGCTGGGGGCTGCTGCTTGCCCTGGGGTATGGGGCTGGGGTACTCTGTGTGGGGCTGGGGAGGTCTGGGGGCTGCTGCCTACCCTGGGGTGTGGGGCTGGGGGGCTCTGTGTGGGGCTGGGGGGGGGCTGGGGGCTGCTGCCTGCCCTGGGGTATGGGGCTGGGGGGCTCTGTGTGGGGCTGGGAGGGTCTGTGTGGGGCTGAGGACTGCTGGCTGCCCTGGGCTGTGGGGCTGGGGGGGTCTGTGTGGGGCTGGGGGCTGCTGCCTGCCCTGGGGTGTGGGGCTGGGGGGCTCTGTGTGGGGCTGGGGGGCTCTGTGTGGGGCTGGGGGCTCTGCTGGCTCAGGCACCATCAGGCAGGCAGAGGCAGCATTGCCCCTGCCCACCATGGGTCACAGGCCAGGGCTGGTGGGGCTGGCCCAGGAGATAACTGCAGTATTAGCCCTGTTGTATGTTCATTCTGTCAGAGTGCAGGATAAATTATTTGTGTTTTCTGTTTTTCTTTTCTTTTTTTTCCCAAAGGTAAGTGCTTCTTGCTGTGCAGGAAGGTTTTGCATGGTTGCTGTTATCTCCCAAGTCCAGCTGGCAGGTGTAGCCATGAATATGTTCATCTTTCAAATGCATTTAAGGCAGGCAAATGTGGATTGAAAAAATTGTAAGGCTTAGTAAATATTTCCAGTCAAATAAAAGAGGTGGGAGAGACACCATCACATACTGGACCCTTGAGATAGGATTAGAGAGACAGGAAATAATCAAAGCACATTTTAAAGTAATATGTTTCACTAGAATTAATACTTCCTCTGTTTGTGAACTGCAAAATAGTTTTAGGATGCCTGGAGGTGCAGATGCTTGTGCCACACATCCATTGTAATTGTATTTAGCTCAGAAAAGCCCCCACAATGCTGTGTTTGTACATTTTTAAACTGCACTGGAATGAAAGCTGGAATTCAGCTCACACGGATTCCGAGTAGCATTTTTCATTGGAAAAAATGTTTGTCTTTGGACATTTTCTCCTGTGAGGAGAAAGATTCCCAAGTAAATTATTTTATCCCTCTCATTATCTAAATGCCAGTAAGTGTACATATTATCCTGAATATTTTTGAGTCACATAAAACTTCATGAGGCTAAGGAAGTCAAGATTTGTTTTAATAAAACAGTGTTACAGGAATTTTAATTAAAAGTATTTGATAAATAACTCACCTTGGGCAGTGGTTTAAAAACAAATAATATTTATATTTGGATCAAATGTGTTGCTTTTGGGACAGAAATAGTTTTCTTTGCTCTGACTTTTCAGTCATTGCACTTCAGTATTAACTCATCTGATTGTACTGGAAGTTCAAAGACTTAAAGTATAAAGGTAAATACCCTTTCCTTATTTGCCATAGTGTTTTCTCACTGCTGTTTGTAAAAATGAAAGTACATTTCTGACTAGGGAAGACCTAGGAGCTTCTGTTTTACTTGATGGAATTTTATTTTGGTATGGGTTAGATTTATTTCATTTTTTTTTCAACTGCAAAAGAGTTCTTCAGCTTTAGGATGCTGATGTTATTATTACAGTGTGGGAGCAATTATTTTTTTGTGCAGTATCAGAATTTTTTCATATTACAATTCCTTTAAACTATTTTTGGATAAAAGGCTGACGTTTTCTTATATATTCACAAGGTTGCTCTACATACCACCATGACACAATCTGTGTGATCAAAGGTACATTTTTAACCAGTGCTTTTATCCTGTTGACATATGCATAGACTCGTGTGTTGTGAGGATGTTATTTGAAGGATGAGAATGTTTAATATCTAATTTTATTAAAGGGAGATGGCTCCTCTCTGTGGTGATGAGGGGTATTGGTTTTTAGAGAAAGCCACGTAGAAAATTTCCATGTAAGGGAGACTGCTGGGGAGAGATTGGCAGCTGTGATGTCTTTAACTCAAATTGCTTTTCCAGTAGTTGGGATGATAAAAAAAGGAAACAACCAACCTGAATTGGTCTAAAATAAAGTTATGCTAGCAACACATAATCATAATTACATTTTATAAATCACATGTTATACTCATTAGCTTTCCTCACAAAATATGAAATGATACTCAGGTCAGGATCACAGTCTGATCTAAAAATTGTATTTTCTCATGTAGTAAATTATAAAAATGCAGGGAGATAATTCTGCTTTCAACTGGTTTGTGCTGAAGAACTGAATGGTGAATGAAATGACAGGCTGATGTCTGGGTAGGATGTAGGTCTGCATGTGTCTTGTGCACTGTAAGTTTATATTTCTAGTAGGGTGCATGGTGCTTATAGGCATATTATGTGCATATGAATGTAGATATTAGCACCAGTCACATTCTCAATTGAAAGAGTTTAAAAAAATCTTCTTAGTGGCATAGACTTACTGATTATTTGTTGGTAGTTTCCTATATATACTGTAAAACCCCCCTGGAATTTGATCCTGCATTGGGGATGCTTTAGTTTGATGCTGTGGCAGGAAACATTGTTCCTTTGGGATTTTTTTAATTCCCTTATAGGGAATTTACTCTCAGAGCTCAATAAATCGGAGGCCATAACCCTCGCTGAAATCTTCAGGGATCTTGTTTCCTTCACTGGACAATTAAGCCTCAGCATTATGTTTCCTTATAGTGCCTCATAAAACATAGTGATCATCAAATTAAGGTCATGTACCCTTTCTGGAACCCAGCTTCTCTGTGCAGCAGAAGTGGCAGCTTCCTTCACACCTCCCACACCCCAGCCCATCCTCAGGGCAGGAGCTCAGCAAACTGCTGCAGGGCAGTGTTCATGCCTCTCAGTTTAGGGATATGTGAGACCATTCTCTTTTCAAAAGTGTGTACTTTTACCCTTTAAGGTTGGAAGTGCTTTTAAATCATACTGATTCTTAGTTGGAGGCTTTGTTTTCTAAAAGATTCTACCTAAGAGAGATGGCTCATGCCATGTAGTTTCTGTGTATACCTTTGAGTTATGAAGCACTGCATAACACAGTTTAAAAGGACTCAAATTCTAAATTATGTATTTGTTGAATCTTCAAAATTAGTCATGTTGGGTTTATTTTGTTGTTTTCTTCTTTTTTCTTTTTTTTTTTTCTCTGAGAAATTAAAGTACAATGAAGTCTTTTCGGAAGAGCAGAATAGAAAATCTTATTGTATGTCTTCTCTTCAGTGCTAAAAAAGAAGGTTGTGTTCCACCTCCTGGAAAGTGATGCATATGATTTTTTTCTGAATTAAAAACAGAGAATAGAAAGCTTGTTGGTAAACCCCCTGTGTTGGTAAACTTGACTAAGCAAATGTTGGTGGAGAAGGGAGAGATACCAACTCAAATTGACCTGACAGTGAAAATAAGTATCATGTCTTCAGTGCTAGGGTACCTTTTGGGTAGCCTTGTTGACAGCAGTAACCCAGAAGTACTCTAATACTTTGGGTTTTTTTCTTTAGTACCGAAAATGAATTCTTTATTGGTGGGCAGCCCAGAAAGTTTTGGGGCTTGCCAGTAGGAATTGTTAAATTAAAAGGTGATTTCCAGAACACTTGTATCTCATCATCTGAGCACCAGAAGCAATTAAATCTGTACCACTGTGCCGGAAAGGACTGCCTGGAATAGAAAAGATTAGATGTTTTTCAAGATGTTGAAAGGATTGTGATTCTCAGGAAAGACCCTTTTAAGATTATTTTATGACCGTTGCAGTTATAAACTCGCTGCCATAAAAGGAATGGGCTGTATGTTGTTGGCAGGCTACCAAGTCAGGGAAAATGAAAGTGCAGCTCAGGGCTATTTTAGTGCATCAGATCTGGGAGGAGCAGGAGTGGATGGGGGGGGGGAATCCCAATCGACCTATATTTACTCTCCTTTAGGAAATATTGCCAGTTGTAACTACTGGGAAGCAATCTTCAAGCGACAGATTTGTGAGTGCTTGCAAGGCTCAGAGACTTGCTGGTTTCTGCCTTTAGCCAGGGATCCTCTTTTGTCCCAGGCTTGGGGACTCCTTGCTTGCCTGTCCTTGGGGTCTCTCTGCTTTTTCTTGTCCATTGCCCACACGGCTTGCAAATTCTTGTCTCTACACTAATGAAGTTTTACACCCCTCCCCAATAACCAAGTGGAGTCCCTTGAGCTAGAGTACCTCTTAACTTCTGTATGAAGTTCTGTATGAACTTTTACTCAAAAAGCTGTCAGCCCAGGGCTCAGCCAGGAGCACTCTGTGCTGGGTTAGGAACTGTTGGAGGCCCTCAGAGAGTGGTGCTGAACGGTGCTGATCCAATTGGTGGCTGCTCACCAGTGGTGTCCCCCAGGGATCAGTGCTGGGCCCAGTCCTGTTTAATATCTTCACTGATGATTTAGATGAGGGGATTGAGTCCACAATTAGCAAATTGGCAGACGACACTAAGTTGGGGGGAGTGTGGATCATCTGGAAGGCAGGAGGGCTCTGCAGAGGGACCTGGACAGGCTGGAGAGTTGGGCTGATTCCAATGGGATGAGGTTCAACACAGCCAAGTGCCGGGTCCTGCACTTTGGCCACAACAACCCCATGGGGAGCTCCAGGCTGGGCACAGAGTGGCTGAGAGCAGCCAGGCAGAAAGGGACCTGGGAGTCTGGATTGACAGGAAGCTGAACATGAGCCAGCAGTGTGCCCAGGTAGCCAAGAAGGCCAATGGCATCCTGGCCTGTATCAGGAACAGCGTGGCCAGCAGGTCCAGGGAAGGGATTCTGCCCCTGTACTCAGCCCTGGTGAGGCCACACCTCGAGTCCTGTGTCCAGTTCTGGGCCCCTCAGTTCAGGAAGGATATCGAGGTGCTGGAGTAGGTCCAGAGGAGGGCAAGGAGGCTGTGAAGGGATCCAGCACAAGTTCTGTGAGGAAGGGCTGGGGGATCTGGGGGTGTTCAGCCTGGAGAAGAGGAAGCTCAGGGGAGACCTCATCACTCTACAACTCACGGAAAGGAGAGGGTATCAGGGGGGGGTCGCTCTCTGCTCCCAAGCAGCCATCAGTAAGGCAAGAGGGCATGGACTTAAGCTCTGCCAGGGAAGGTTTAGGTTAGATAGTAGGAAGAAATTCTTTATAGAGAGGGTGATCAAACATTGGAATGGGCTGCCCAAGGAGGTGGTGGATTCTCCACCCCTGGAGGTTTTTAAGAAGAGACTGGATGTGGCACTCAGTGCCATGGTCTGGTAACCACAGTGGTAGTGGATCAAGGGTTGGACTTGGTGATCTCAGAGGCCCTTCCCAGCCCGGATGATTGTGTGATTCTCTGATTCTGTTGTTACTTAAAGGTAAATTAATTAACTCCCTCCTCCCCTAATACTCCATGTAACACGGAAGTCCTCTGCATCCCCACTGTACAAACCCATGTCCTTTGGCTGTTAGGAGAGGACAGGTACCACTGCTTTGCCATGTGCAAATGTTAAGTAGTAAAATAAGGAGAATTCAGCATTGCAGTTCCCTCCTCCAGGAGGAACTCCTCCAGGAGGAGCAGTTGCGGAACAGGGAGGCTTTTAATTCACTTTTACCCTTCTCACTTTTCAGGAGGGTAACCTTTGAAAACCCCTTTGTTTTGATTATCTTCTCAAGTCTCAGGCCTTTTTAGTTTGGCCCTCAGACACACCTGTGGGCTTTTGTTACACCAGCACACCAGCCCTTTGTTGCCAAACTGGTTTTTCTGTAGCTGGAGAAGGGAGCAATGCAGTGGCCAGTTCAGCATACAGAGAAGGGATATGTTCCCGTAAGGGTTTGCAAGCTTCCCATCTTTGGCAGCTGATGCTAGAGAGAACATTAGCTCAGCTTGGTAATTAAATTAAAATTAAATATAGTTTTTTGTTCTCTTCTCAGATGTAGTTGTTTCTTTTATAAGTATAAATCACTTTTCTGTTCTGGATAACCATTGTAATATAAATGCAATTCACCTATAAAAAGATTCACCTCAATGGGAAACTTACATGCAACCTAAGGATGGAATGGGGAGGGTGGTTAATCTCTGAGGTTTTGCTTGTCACTGCATCACAGACTGGGTGTCAGGATAAGCAGATGAGAATGTTTGTTCCCACTGTAAGGAGAGCAGTGCTCCCATGCTGGCTGATCTTTCCTCTTTTCCTGCTTTCTTCTATTTCTTTTATCTGATCTCAGCCTCAAAACTTTTCTTTTTCCTCCCCTATTCCAGCTGTTAAAAATGACGAGTATAGAAGATTCTGCTACTGAAGCTTCCCAGCTAGAATATGGAAAAGATACATCACTAGCCTTGGTAGGCTGGGCAGTATCACCCCATTTGATGTGATAAGGAGGGCTGCCTGGGGGGGCCTTCTGCACCCCTCCAGCTTGAGCAGCCATGGCAGGGCTGTGCTTGCTGTGTCCACCTCCATCCAGCCCTGCTTGCTCTGCAGGTGTGAGAACAGCCACTGCAGGTCCTGTTGTGAGACACTGAATTTACTCCTCTGTTAAGCACTTTTTTCTTTCCTTAGCAAATGAACCATTGAACATTTGTAGCTGAACCTGTCAGTATCCCAAAGCATACAACATTCAGACTTGAGACTTAATTGATACTGATACTCTCACACATTTGACTGTGCATTGAAAGGTGTATTTTTTAGGTTTGAATTTCTATGATAAATATACTTGATTGCTATGAGAAGCGTTTAAAACCAAAATCTAGTGTAAGGTTGCATGAAAAATTCAAGAAAGCAAAAGGTTTTGAATGTCATTTTTTAAGACTCCTCTCTTACAGCAGTACTAACTTCAAGTTTAAAGCTTGACGTTTCCTGCTTTTCCACTTAAATATTATGAAGTATGGCAGTAATTACCTCTTTTATCAAGGCACAATGTAAACTTCCTAAAAGTCGACTGGATTGCCATTCAGTTTGCACATTCCAGCACAGTCTCCAGCCATGGAGAACATGCTTTAATTGGGAGGGTTAAAACTGAAGTGGGAATTTAGGTGTAATACTTCTGATTTCTGTGGCTGTAACTGATATTGTATGAGGGGGGGAAAAAAGTACATGCAGACAAGCATGCAAGTTAAATGCCACGATAGTCTTGTAGATCTGCAAGGCGAACATAACTGGTTTCTTCTAAAATGATTTTTGCCTCTTTTCAGTAAGCCTTTGAGAAGCCTATAATTACCTGGATGAAGTTTTGCTTCATGTTGCTAGTTTGAAGTATTTTACTCTCATCAGCCAGTGAGCTTTTGCAAGGTATATTAGTAGCAAATCACAAACTTGTGAAGACATCTTGTTTGCATTATGAAAATTCAGGGCCTAAAATCTCTCTTTTAAGGTGATTTTCCGAAATTTTTGTGAAGTACTTTTACAATTTTGTGCTGAATGCTTCAAATACATCGAAGTGCATTTAAGTGTTCAGTTGTCTAGAAATATAATTATAAAAAACACAAATGCATATTCGCAGAGTGTGTTGTTTTTTTGATGGCTGAAGGCTGCTGCCTCATCGTTCTAGCAGGCTGCTGGGTGGCCAGGACAGAAAGGATTAGTCCAGGTAGAGAGGTGTATGAGTGTGAGGAGAATGCTTTGTGCACAGCAAAGGGTGCTAGTTTCAGGATCAGAGATCGTCTCAGATTGGAAGGGGGAACTGGAGCTCTTCCCTTCCCATTTCTTCAGTAAGTAACTCGGAGTCCTCATCCCCCTGCTGTAAAGTTTTCCTGTGTTCCAGTCTCCTGCCATAGCTGGCAGCTTGGTGATGGTTATTGGATCAGACTCCATTAAACATATCATAGAATCATAGAATCATAGAATTGGCTGGGTTGGAAGGGACCTCAGAGATCATCAAGTCCAACCCTTGATCCACTACTGCTGCAGTTACCAGACCATGGCACTGAGTGCCACATCCAGTCTCTTTTTAATTATCTCCAGGGATGGAGAATCCACCACTTCACTGGGCAGCCCATTCCAATGCTTGATCACCCTCTCAGTAAAGAAATTCTTTCTAATGTCCAACCTAAACCCCCCCCCCGGCACAACTTGAGACCATGCCCTCTTGTCTTGCTGAGAGTTGCCTGGGAAAAGAGACCAACCCCCCCTGGTTCCAACCTCATTTCAGGGAGTTGTAGAGAGTGATGAGGTCTCCTCTGAGCCTCCTCTTCTCCAGGCTGAACAGCCCCAGCTCCCTCAGCCTCTCCTCATAGGATCTGTATCCTTATAAGCTATTAAGCATTGCCTTTATCATCTCCACTTCCCAGTCTTAGCACACACCATGACAAACCTAGGACATTTGCCTCCATCTGTGAAGTCCCAAAAAACTACAAAGTGCAATGCAGGGAGCAGGAGAAACTAAGGGATTTTGGCATTAATAGAGAGTGTGTCAAGAGAGAATTACCAGGGAGCAAATAACTGTTTAAGCACAGAAATCCCTGATACACTATAACACTTGCTTATGTGGTTCACTGTAGGCTGCATTTTCTGTTCTGTGTTGCCTAGTGATTGGGCTGTTTTGTCTGCTCAGTCTGACTCTCAGCAGCTTTAAAAGGTGAGCAAAAGCCAAATAAATCCAAATGCTAAGGCTGGAATAAAAAAGTATATTAAATATCCCACTAAGCTTTAGCAGCTAAATGTTTGGTTATGGTTTGATTTATGTAAAATAAATAAATATATAAAACCTTTGCAAAACAGCTCTGAATTTATTGCTGGACTGGAGGAACCTAACAAAACAAATAGCAATTAAAATGAAACTGTTAATGTAATGCTTGAGTATAGAAGACTCACAGGCCTTTATTTCTTCTAACTGCTGGTTGTTTGACTTTCTCCAGTGTGGCAGTTTTTTTGCTCTCTTGCATGTTCCAGCAACATAGAAATTCCTTACATAAGAGCCTGGCTCTCTGGGTAGTGTGTACCTATCTCTAATTGTTTCCTGCTCTCAAAATGGGGCCAGAGACTTGGGGGTGGGAGGAGGCAAATTGGAAAAAAAGTAGAAGCCTCACACTATTAAGGTCTCATTATTGAGGCAAGAAAAAAAATGATTGTTCCCTGAAGAATTTGTGTTATTTTAAAATTTACTAGTAAAGGGCTAGAGTTTCACATTTTTCTTGTGAGAACTGGTATCCTCATGTAATTTTAGGAACTCTAGAGCTGTCAGGAAGAACATTGAATATGGAAAAATTTAACCAGTATTGTTGTCAGTTCTCGAGACTTTTGATGTGTTGCTTACAGCTCTTAAAAGCAAGCTGTGATAATACTAGCATTTAATCTCTCTCAAGTTGTCCCTCCCCCAAAGAAATTTCTCTAGTTACAGAGATTTAGAAAACATAACCTGAGTACACTGGAACTTCTTCTGAAAGACAAAGTTGATAGACCCTCCCCATGTTACTTTTAACAAATTTATATTTTATTTTGGGGCTGAACCTGTGATTTCTAAAGGTTTGCAGATGACACTAGAGAAGCTCTTAAAAGCTGGCAGTGCTTTAATATGTCAACATTAGAGTTGCCTGAATTATAGTGTGTATTATCTTGGCAAAAGCCTCTTGAAGCTCACCTAATGACAGAGTTACTGCTATATTTTGAATGCTCTGTGTTTGTAAGGTTTACAAGTAATCTCTGTGTCCTTCTTGCCAGAGCCAGATAGGTGAAAGGTCCACCCTGTCCTGTGCTGTGTTAGGTTGAAGAGTGAAGTGTGGTGATGGGCTCCAAGAGGTCTGGTGACACTGAAGGACAACACTGGAGGAGCCAGTGGTGTCCTGGGTGTTGCAGGCAAGTTTATAAAAACCAACCAACCAATCAAACAAAACCGAAAAAACCAAAACCACCCAGCCCACCATAAAACAACAGCAAGTGATGTATAAAAAAGCAGCATCCCCATTTTCCAGATGGTTTTTGCTCTTCATGGTTTATCTGTCCTGTCAAGAAAGTGGCTGGAGGTGGTAGGAAAAGTGCTATGTTCCCTCAGGGCCGGGGCAGGTGCCTCCAGCACCACCCTGGAGTCTTGGCTTAACCTGGAAAGGTCAGGGTGTGGAGAGCACAGGAGTTCACACCACCCACAGGCACATTTCCAGGATTGTTTTTTCCCCATTTTTCTTGCTGTGCTCCGGCTGTTCCTGTTTTGTAAACCTGAGACGCGAAACGCGGTTCCTGAACTTGTCGAGGGATGTGGCCAAGCTCACATCTGCTGCAGAAAGAGCAGGAGAAAGATTTTTAACCTGTCACAATAAAATTCCCCCTCAGCCTGGTCTCTGTACCCATGGAATCGGCTGGTGGGGTGAAGCACCTCCGAGCCAAATGTGTTGATTGTAGTAAGTTTGACTTTGCTCTTCTCTCTGCTTGCTCTTTACAAGTGGTTCTGACCCTGGGCTGTAAGCTCCCCCCAGCAGGGGTTTTGTTTGTGTGGGTCCCTTCCTGCTGGAAACAACTGGGCATTGCTGTAAGGTACAGAGTAAATTAAAACAGTGATCAAAACGTCAGCAATAAAAGCATAAAATACGTTAACTGAGCGTTCATGAAAGTACTTTATTGCAGTTATGTTTTATTGGGCTTTCAGGACTTATATATCCACCAAGCCTTCATGAATGCTTGAGACTAAATAACAGCATTTTGGTGAACACTGAAATATTTGACGTTTTCAAGAGGTCAGGATCTATTTTATAACCCTCGAGGCATTCAGATAGTTTCCTTTAAGCTGTTTACACTTGGCGGGAGTTCAGCTCCTGGTGGAGGAAATCCGGGGAGAGTGTTGGCATGGGAGGGCAGCCCAGGGTCACGGAGGCGCAGCCCGTCTGTGGGGCAGGGAAGCGGCGTGAGGGAAGGCAGCGCGGTGCATCCCTGCCTGTCAGGTGCCTGTGTCTGGCTGCTATGGATGCTTTAATAAAGGTGTGTAAGGGATGACACAGGCAGGGTCAGGAAAGACCTTGCCCCTTGGCGTGCCAGACCTCCCGAATGGCCATCGGTGGCTCTGAAACGGCCTCTCCACAAAGCCACGCTGCAGCGGGCAGGCGGGCGGGCGGGCGGGCAGTAGCCCAGGTGTCATGGCGGCCGAGACGCCGCCAGGCCCGGGCGGTGCCGCTCCAAGGCCGCCAGGCGGCGCCATCTTATGTGAGCGTAGGGCTGGGGGGGCCCTGGGGCACGGCACTGTCCTGCGGCCGGGAGCGCTTCAGCGGCGAGGGGCTGCCACTCTGCGCTGCCTTGTGGAGGTTGTGCGTCGCCGGGCGGCGAGGCGTAGCTCTGTGGTCCCCCAGTCTGCTCTGGGTTTCATTCTTTTTTTATTATTATTATTGTTATTTTTATTATTTGTGAAAGCAGCATGTTAATTTCTGTGTGGCGGCTCTCCTGCCCCGCAGCACCCACCGCCGTGCGGCAGCGGCAGCACAGGAGGAGGCGTTCGGGTTTCGCAGCGAGTTGAGTTTGGAGAAGTCAGGGTTCAGGCATGGGAATGCAAGTAGGCTCCCGTCAGATGAGCGCCAGAGCGGTTCGGTTATAGCTGTGGGACTGTGTGCTCGTTCTTCAGGATGAGAGCCTGGTCAGCTTCTCCCGGGTTGGGGAAATGCCCGGGACAGCCCCTGCACTGGGGTCACTGCTGGGCCCCGCAGCCCCTGTGCTGTGGCACTCGAAGAAGAACGAGGTCACCAGGGAGGAGGCTGGGAGTCCTATGCTGCTGCTTATTATCCACCTAGGGCCTAATCCTGCTTCCATCAGGGTCCAGGACAGCTTCCTTACAGACTTCGGTGGGGGTTTGAGTCCGGCCTCCAGCAATCTTACAATAATCTTACAGTAATCTTAAAATAATCTTATGAAGGGAGCTGTGGCAGTGAACAGCTGGGCTGTGGTGAGGGAGCTGTGTTTCCTCTTTTCCATCACGGCTAAATGAAACAATTAATGCATAAAATTCTTCCAAAATAAAAGCTTGTGACTGCCATCTCTCTGTCTGCTATATTTAAACTGGCCAAAAGATTGTTTAAATATGTCTCATGGACAGTTTACAATGCGAATTATTTCCTGCCTTTAAAAAAGTGAAGTTATGGTTTTGAGATACCGTTTATTACGATGAAATGTCACGTTCCTCAAACAAGTCATCAAGAAGAGCAATTTTTAGCAATGACTGATTTCCAGCATTCACCATTCAGAAAAGTTGCAGAGTGTGATTTTATTTTAAATAAAATAAATAGGAAAAGCCTGCACCCTTGATCTGTCTGGCATTTCTTGATGTTCAGAGTGGGATTCCTGCTGCCTAGCCGAGGTCCTGAGGTTTCTACCTTTATACTTCTGTCCTTGTTACCAGATAGGCTGCTACCATGAGTTGCTTTCATTCAGGTGTCTAGAGCTACCCCCCCCTCTCCCCCTGGTAGAAAGTTGTTTCGCTGAATGCTTTGTAATATATATACAGATAGATATATCAAACCCTTGGCAGGGGTGTGTCAGAAATGGGCTAAATGTACTAAGAAAATTGTTTTGAAAATTGTGCTCCCATGTGGTGATCTCATAAAATTAAAGCATTGTTTTTTCTGTGAATGTATGTTAACATTTTTGATGTTTTAATTTGTTCTCATCTTTTTTTTTTTTTCTTCTTTTTTTTTTTTTTTTTTTTTTTTTCTTCCCTACTCAGCTCTTGCCCCTGTTCTTTGCCTCTGGTTTTGTTGGTGAGGATATCACAGTGATGTCTGCATTCAACCTGCTGCATTTGGTGACAAAGAGCCAGCCAGTGGCCCTGCGAGCCTGTGGGCTTCCCTCAGGTTGAATGGGTGCTGCTTGTTGTGTCATGCGTAACAAAGGCCCTTTTAGGAATGGGTGTCTCTGCTGCAGGAAACCATGTGCTATGGGTTGCTCTGGTTTATTTAAATTTACATTAAGCCAGAAGTTTGGTTTTTTTTTTTTTCCTAACAAGTCAGTGGCTGGGGTGAGGGTTTCATATCCTAGATTTTAAGGTGCATGAAAATTCTCCCCAACTTCCTCGTCCAATGTTCTCAATTTTTACATTATTTTCCTCATTCTTTGCACAAACAGTGGAATGTTACTGAAAATTAATTGTGTTCTATGCCACTTAGAATTTTTTTTAAACAATGCGTGACAATTTAGCATATGGATTGCTGTGAAATCATAGGACTTAAAAATATTTTCCAAAATCTTCAGCAGTGCATTACAGTTAGATTACATGTCCCTTTTTACATTTTTATTATAGATAAAATACATTGCATTGAAAAATACATACAAAGTGTTTGCAGAATTTAAAATGTGATTCTTTAATTCCTAAACACCACATATTCTTTAGTTACATGGCACTTCTCTAAAGAAATACATGGAAACATGCAATTTAATGCCCAGATGCAGTTGCACTTTCATATAATCTCCAGGTTCTGCTGCTAGGTCTGGGCTGTGGGTGCCCTAAGACACCATCTTTGTTAATTGGCTATGTTGGTTATGTTGTGAAAACCTTGAACCTATTTTGTGTTCCACTTAAAAAGCAACAGGATCTGTAATGTCTGCATAAAGATGTCAGTGTACAGGTTATGTGAGAGAAAAAAGCTGCACTTAGCTGATTTTGACTGTTACTAGGAATTTTCCTGACACACAAATAAAAAAGATGCAATCCTGGCTGATTGGTATTGGAAGCATAAAAAAAAAGAACCTGCTTGGGTGTTTGTACTACACTCACAATTGGTTCATAAAGGTGCAAAATCTTGTAAGCACTTTTTCCCAGAGCTGGACTTAACAAGCATATGGAGGTGATGTTTTAAAGATTCTTTTTTCAGTGAGACAACATCAGTTTTCAAGCTGTTGGATTTTTCTAAAGCTGATTACACTTATTTGAACTAAATCTGAGTCCAATTTTTGCAGCATTTGTGTTCTGTTTCCCCCCACATGTGCACAAAACTCCCATTAACCTAGATAGGAGCTGCAAAAACACATATTGAGGAAGAGAGAGAATAGCCCACATTGTGTCAGCCTGACCTTGGTTTCCTGTTATATTTGCTGCTGAGCCAGATTTAAAAACCTAAAATACAGGGTAAGCAAATTTCCTTAGCCCTCATTATGCACCTTTTGATGCAGGCTGATATTGCTGGTGTCTGCCTTAAAGTGCTGGCACTCAGTCTTCTGGCCACTTTGTTCCTGCTCTGAAAAGGAGATCTCAAAAGTTGGCCACGTAGAAACACAGCCCATGGGAGGTTTTGCTGCTGTGTACCTGTTTGCAAAGCATTACATTAGCTGTCTTTTCAGTTGTCTTTCTGGCATAATCCAGCAGTCATATTTTGGAATAAAAAGCTCACAACACTACAGTTTATTCCCGTTCCTTTGATCCATACCTGTGCAAACAGTAATAGATTGAGTTCCATTGACTGGTTACTTTTTATCTATTTATTTATTTATTTATCTATCCATCCACATATAATAAACTCCAATTCATCAGCTAACACTGGAATAATATACAATCACATATCTCACATATTTTTGAGAGTAATCTAAATTCCCGAGATGCTTGTAAATTAAACGTAGGCTTGCTTTGCCTCTGGTTTGGCTTTTTGTCTGTGGCGCATTGAGGCAGTTGCAAGTAAATGATACATATATCATGTATCAAATTAAACATGGGGACAAGACCTTGAGCCAAAATCTGCTTCTATGCCACAGTGCACTGTGGCTTTAACTTTTGAATATACAGAAAACACCCTGAGTTCTCATGACCTTTTTGTAATCCTTTTGAGTTAGTACTTTTCCCACCACTCCGTTCTATGTGAATTGCAGCCCTGCTGCAACCACCATGCTATGTGCCCACCAAGTATGGACTGGTGTGGAGTTTGATCTTCTTCTGGTTGAATGGCAAATTCCATACAGAAGGAGACAATCTAACCTTCTGGTATCCCTGCCTGCTCAGCGTGAGGGAGCCAAATGCCAGGCAGAGCTGTAAATTTGGCTTTCAAATACAGCTTTAAAATCCATGCAGTTAAATATTTGCAGGACAAGGACGTGGATGAAGGCAGCATTTCAATTTCTATGCTTGGAATGCCACCTCTGTCCTCCCGTTAAGGAACAAAGTAATAAAATGCAACATTTACTTTATATTTAATATAAAGTTATAGTTGTAGATCAGAAATATTTTTTTTTTTTTACAAAAGTCAAATGAATTGGCATAAAGTCATGAGGCGTCTTAGAACAGGCCCAGCCTTCTGCCCTTTCTTCAAAACACTGTTTTGTAAGCATGTACAAGTTACACTGGATCTGTTGTCCTAGTAAAGTGTTTTTACTTGCTCTTTTTCTCTTTGTATGTTAGCACCTGGAGTGCGGATCTGTTCTTCCAAATTGTATTTTTAAAATAATTTTTGTCTGAAGTTAGGACTAAACGTTTCAATGTGTGCAAACCCAGCGCGTGGTTTGCCCGTAACTTTTTTTTACAGCAGACGCGGAAAACTCCGAGCCCAAGCAGGTGCTCCCAGTAGATGGCACTAAGCATATGCTGTTTTGCACGCTGAGCCATTTGGCAAGCTTCCCATTTTGGAGTCATTCATACATAAAGTACACCCTGAGACCTTAAGAACATTTACAAGTATTTAAAGAAAAGCGTGAGCATTGTGGGGGGAGAAAAAAAAAAAAATCACATCAATCTGTGTTTTTACACAAAATACATTCACGGTGGTTCCTTCATTTCCAGTGGTCACTACACCTCCAGTGTGTCTGTTGTGATACACAAGTGTTGCTCCCTGAGCCTGCTTTAGTAGAGTTGAATGCTCCAAATTTCTTTGGAAATTTAGGATACACTCAGCGCCTGCCAATTCACAGAAATTTTATCTTAAAAAAAACCAGACAAACAGACAACTCCAAACCACAGCAAAACCCAAAAAAACTTCTAGTGTAAAAACTACTTCAGCTGTTTTAGTGCATACCAGCAAGTAACTGGTACCAGTAATGATTATGCAGATTCCATGTACATGTTTTCTGTAGCAGACCACCAAGCTATAAAGTAAAAAGGTAGCTTATTATGCTTTGCTGTGTATTTTCATTATATGGGTTCTCATTTCTTGAAAAAAACACTTTATTTCTTTAACGCTTTGAATGTTGTGCTGCTTACATCACATATTTTGCATGAGATAATTTGGCTTTTCCTCTGCTGGAGATCAAAGAAAATTATGGTGCTTGTAAAATTAAGTAAAAGTAATGATGAAGAAATTACAGGGGTAGACTTAAGTATTTTTTTTTCCTGTATGAAATAATAAAGTGCTAGACAATATTAAATTGTTGTGAAGTGTTTAATTAATCAAATAACTACTAGTAGGAAACCATACTTTTCTAGGATTAGATTAAACTACAATACATCTGTATGAAGATGGTGCTGGGCATATGGTATAAGTCTTTAATAAGTTAATGTCTACACTATAATTTCTTATAACTTGTTTTATTAAATCTTTGTTAATTTCATGTTTCAGAGTAATGTCTTTCCATAAAATAGAAATTAATGGTTAGTGAACAAAAAAATTTGTAGGTCTCAAAACTGGATTTTTAGTAGTAATCTCTTAACACAAACGATTACTTTTAGGAGAATGTCTTGCAAACAGTTACACACGTGAGTTATTACAGTGCATTTGTCCCTGTGAACTCTCAAACTGCTCATGTCAGTGAAATTATTTGCCAGACCTGGCTTTAACAATGAAAAGTCTAGAAAAGGCCTTGCAATCAAACTTTATGTAACTTAAGTGTATCTCGGAGTTTCATATTGTATGTTTGTATGTTCAGAGAAACAATCTCCATAATGCAGGTCATAACTTTCCCATAGCTTTCTGTAACGTGTCTCACCAAAGCTGTACTGTTACAGATATCTCTGCACATGACCTGGCAAAAAATAAAAGTAAGACTGATAAGTTGTATAGTAAAAACCACCAGTATGGTTACGGTTAAATGCCTGTCAATGTTTTCATTATAAATCGCTATTTTCTGGGATTTCCATTGTGAAGATAAAAATTTGCTCTGGGTTTAAATATGTCATACAAGGTCTCAGCTGGATGTATGTGTTCCTCAGAACTGACTGGGGGCTAATATTAAAACTAATTTATCTGAAACTAAATATATAAAAAAACCAAACAAGCAACAAAAAACAAAACCAAAGTAAAAGAAAACCCAAACAAACAAAACCAAAACAAATATCAATTTGGAACAAAAATACATTTTTAAAACTTAAAACACAGTTGTACAAATAACCTAGTTTAGTACCTTCCAGCAGTTATGAGGAATTTGGTAAATGCATGAAAAGGCTTGAATACCAGCACTATGTGAGCAAAATAGTGAATAGTATGTGAAGCTGTTCATGTATCATTGTTATTTAAATGTCTGTGTGTATGTCTGCCTCCTAGTCATATGATACTAGAAATCGACATTACCATAATAGAGTATAACATTATCATTATTTTTTGGAATGTCTTGAAAATGAGTTTTAAAAATCACCTTTGCAAAGCTGTCTTAGTAAGAGTACATTCAATGCTGTGTTTGCTTAAAAATTATTCTATATTGACAGATGTTTACTTTGTACAATAGTACTCAATCGAGATCTTATTTAATACAGTTTAGCATGAAATTTATTATCTTATTGGGATTAATACTGTTAATGTGCCTGATGCTTGCAAAACTTGGGATCATAAAGAACACCAGAAACTGTTTGTTAATATACTTTTTTTTTTTCTTTGCACCGTAGGCTTTGTATCCTATTTTGTCCCCCTTTTTAACCCCTCATTGGGGTGGAGTTTTTCTCTCTCTCTCTTGCTTGACAGACAGAAGGTGCTCGTCCTTGCCTCGGCTGGGTGGAGGCCCTGCAGCACTGAGCAGCACCTAGCACCATGCACAGAGCCAGTTCTTTAATGTGTTCCCTGATGGATCTCTCAAGGTCATTTGCTTTCCCTCCCTCCTCGCACAAAGGACCCACCACAAGCCATTTCTACCTTTCTTGCAGGAATGTTTTAATTCTTGGAGCTCATAAATTTCCTGCGTTCCATTCCTGTGCCCTCTGCAGTTCAGGCTTAACTGCATTTTCTCCTGAAGTTGGATACGGAAAAGATGAAGTTTCAGCACTGTGTTTCTGTGTTTTAAAGGCTCCCATGAAAAGCTACTCTCTTGGTTATTAGATTTTTTCAGTATAACACGAGCTTTGAGAAGTCCTTTAAGGACTAATTGAAATAAACTCCTGTCTTTGTCCTTACTCAGAGGAGTACATGGTGAAGGTTGTAGAAAGGAATGTAATCTAAAGGAGAGGAAACAGCACACAAAAAGGAAGGAGATTTTGGAAGGATATTGCTAAGCTGATGGAGGGCAAGCAAGAAAAGGTGCAAGATGGAAACATGAACCCTAAAGTCAGTGAGAATGTGTTTGGAAGTGATGGAGGAGATGAGATAGGAGATCACTTGGGGGATGTGCAAGTTTGGAATTGATAATATATTGAATGGGTCTAGAGAGCATGGACTGGGAACCAAGCACCAGAGACACAGACATAACCATAATTTGGCTGTTAGGTTAACCTCAGGTTGCTACAGCACAGGTGATAATTTGGGAGGAAATAGTAGAGTAGAGTAGAGTAGAGTAGAGTAGAGTAGAGTAGAGTAGAGAGATGAGTAGATCCAGAGAGTAGAGAGATCCAGAGATGGCTAAGCAGAAAATATTTGTTCTTAGTTACAAGCTAAAATTGTGTCTCATTGTGTGGTTTCCTTCAAAAGAAGCTGTGTTGGGAAAGGGTGCCTGGCTGGGGTATGGAGGTGCTCCCAGTTCCAGTTGGAGGAGAGGTTCTCATGGGATGGTAGCTGCTGGCAGCCCAGGTTTGGTGGTGGTAACTTTGTACACTGCAGATAAAAGCTCCCTGCTCAGTGCATTAGCTCAGGTTAAGAAGTCCCAAGGTGAGCAGAGCAGGGAAGGGCTCTGCTGAGTCCTCTTAAAGCCCTTTCATAGGGCTTGACCCCATCTTCCTGACCCGGTAAGTGTGGCTGAGTTTTACAGAAACATGGAGTAGCCTGGAAGGCCCACTAGGGAAAGAAGTTGGCAGTTAGTTACATTTTTTGGCTGTTTCTTTACCTTTAGTTTTGGAAGATGTTGAGAGGGAAGGGGGCTGCAGTTTTTTCCATGGTGGCCATAGCAGAGCAACAGCTGGAGCACATTGCAGCTGTTCCTGTCCTCATGCTGGGGATGTCCCTCAGTGCTGGGAGATGTGGGATAAAAGGCCACGGAGCGGGCTGTACCTGCTTGATCTTTGCTGACAGGGTTGCTTCGCAGCTGTAGACAGACCGAGTTTTGCTGGGGATTAGATCTGGGCTGTTGTGGGGAATTGGAGGAGAAGTGAGACCTCCACCTACCCTGCTCCTTCCCTCCACCCCCATCCCAAGTACAGATTGGGGCACTTTGGTTCTTGAAATGCAGTGCTCATTTCACAGGCCACACATCACTGTTTTGGAGGAAGCTGCAGAAGGATTTAGCAACAGCTTGAAAGCCACAGTAAGCTACATGCCACTGCAGTAACCCCTGGCAAATGCTGACTTTTTACTTGTTTCTGCTGCAGGGTTAAGCCTTTATTAAAGCCGTGTGAATAAACTTATTTTGATGGCTTACTGAAACATTTTAAATGCAAAAGGTAGCATAAAGCACTCTTTATTAAATCGAGTTTGATTCTGCTCCTAATAAAATACCTTTCCATATGTTGTGCACCCTTTTATTGATTCTCACAGAAATCTACCGACCAGATACAGAGTGCTCAGTGTCTCTGCCTTTCTTGGTTTTAATTTAAAAAAAACGTAGTGCCTGTGGAAGGTGCTAGGATCATATCAACAAAACAAAAGTCTCTTTATCTATTAGGGGAGAGAGGAAGAGGAATCCATCATTATTAATGTTCCCTCCTCCACTGCTGTCCCAATAGATCTTGATCTTGTCTGGCCTGGTTTGCATCCAAGAGTAAGGCAAATAGGTCAGCTACTCTGTGCACTCTGTCTTAGGCCATCTCAGCAGACAGGCTGACAAAAGTGGCAGTTTATACCATAATGAGCTTTTGCTCCAACTAATTGAAGGTGCTTCTATTGCTGAGCAGCTGCATGATCCCATCGCTGCAGTACTGGTGAAGGTGACAGCTTGAAAAGCCAAAGGGAAAGCTGCCTTCTTCTCCAGCCAGCACAAGGTGGAGTTGAAGTCCTCTCTGGTTATAGTTTGAAAAGATTGTAAGGCTAAAGTTGTGGTTGGTAGCGACGTTTATTTCATTAACATGCGATAAAGAATTAGAATAGACGTCCCCGGAGAGGACAAGTGGACCTGCTTTTTTTCCCCCCTTCCCCATTGCACAATATACTTCAATCTTTTTGTTCAGTGTTTTTTGCACTGGCTTGCATGGTTATCTCAGCCACATAACCTGCTGCAAAGATCCTTGCAGGCCTGAGGAAACAGCAAGGAAGCTTCTGTTCCCTTTAGATGTGTCCTGTATTGGGACTACTGGGGTTCCATTACCACTTTCTTCGGAAAGAAAACGAGTGCACAGAGGAGATGCATTAGTGAGCAGTTTGGAGTTAGTCTTCTTAGTGCTTGAGAAATTTGTCATCCATGAGAGAGCTCTGATGGTGACTCAAAATACACACATGCATACAAAACGTGAGCCATGCAGATGACCAGGTGGAAAAAATGAACATGACAGATCTGCTCCGTGATTGCCTGGGAAGCTTGCAAGTTTGCTAAAGGCTTTGAAAGGGCTTGACCTTCCCTTGCGGCCACGTGACCTTCCTGGGTGTTAAGTAAATCATTTATTTTAAAGACAGTTAATTTTTGTTGGTGTCCTTTTAAGACAGAACCTGGCATTTGACCCAAAATTGTAACTGTTGTCTTGGTACCTGGCTTTTGGATTTTCAACGCGCAATATAGTGGAAATGGTCTTCGCCCCATTGCTCCCAATGCTTGCATGAAACTGCAAATGGTGTGGCAACAGCAGGTGGGAATTAGCTACCTACAGCAAGAAAGCAGAGGAGCCATCTCTCAGAAAAGAGACACAGATCTCTTTTTCAATGTGTAAAAAACTGTGATTGGATTATAAAATGATCTAACATGTCAAATACAGGTTTTGTAAAATAGTGTTTTAAAGCTCTAAGAGCCAGTATGCCAGCAGAATTGCATCGATTTGCAGTTTCAAGAGTTGTGAGGGTTTTATGTTGTTTTGTTTTTCTTGTTGATTTGTTTTACCTAGGTGTGTGATTTGTGGCTTGTTTGCTGTAAAGGGAAGCTGCAGCATTTTCCCAAGGCTGCAAACCAGAAGCCTCAGAGAACAGACTTAATGGAAGGGAAATAAGACTTGTGCGTTTTGCCATTTGCAAAGCAGAGAAAGGGAAAACTGTAGGCAAGAGGAATAAACTGTGTAAATGAAATTTGAAATAATAAAAGTGGAAGATTTCGCTTTCAGTAGTACTGAGTTTCTTGGTAGCGTTTAAAAGAAAACTATGCAAGTATTTTTAATCTTGAAGGATGACTCCTGAATTGCTGAAATCTTGAATCTTTAATCTTGAATCGATGACTAAGTTATGACCCACTTGTGAGGGGACAGGCTTTGACAAGCCAGGAGATGTACACTTCAAGCCAGATCCTGTAATCTGATGTAGATTCACAGAACCTTATGTAGTTGTTGGAGCTATGCATATTCCCAAGGGTCTGCCCACACAGGTGACATTGCAGGGTTGGGGCTGGGGTAGTATATAGTATATAATAATACACTGTGCTGGAAAGCCCCTAAAATACTGCTTGGGGATATTAAAAGAAGCAGTGGTGGAAACTAGAAGCCATATTTTTAATATTATATGCAGTATTTTAATTCAGGAGGTCTTAGTGGTACTTGCTCAGTGCATGACTGTAATGTCCATTAATGCTAGCGAAATATAAGCATGCATAGAAGGGGGAAAGTATATGCTGTGTCTTCCATGCAGATGAAATATTGATTTAATTTTGGTGATAGGAAGCAACCAAATATAAGAGCAAATCATTAGAATGGTTCAAAAGATTACCTGAAGAAGCAAAGCCATGAAAACACCAGCCATATTTGAAGGCACTGATTGCCACCCGCTGGCACAGTGGGGCAGGTGAAGGGCTGAGTGGTGAGGAGTAATGATCTGCTAACTTGTGTCTGTCTGGACATATCTCATTGCCAGTTTTCTTGTGATTATTTATATGGAAGGATATGGCTCATGCCAGCATTATAACCCTCAGATTTGAAAAGGTCAATTGATACTGGAATTTATATGTGAGGTGAGGTGCTTAATGTCTCCATTTTCAGGTCAACACCCAGAAAATACTTTCTGTTCACTTCATTCATAGTCTACAGGTGAATAGGTAAGAGCAGTGTGTATTACATTGCTTTTCAAGAGGGCTATTCCTAAGTACAGGAGTGCTGGGAAGGCTTCAAAAGTGTTTCTATTGGTGTTTGTTTCACTGTCCTAATTTTTTGATTTGGTTTTTTTTTAATGTTTATGTGTTAAGATTTGTGAGCCTGCCCTTTTCTTCACAAAGCCTTCCATCCTCTTCCAGGATCTTAACAGCTTTAAGGACTGCTGTAACTGTTGGCAAAAGGCTGAAGGGAGATGGCCTCAAGTGGGAAGGTCTGTTTGTGGAACAGTTGCCTGCTCACTGCTCTTCTAATGAGTCCTCTCCCCAGATGAAGGCACCGAGGTGGGATGATCAGAGAGATGGAATTTGGCCTCCAGTCCTGCAGTGGAACATGAAAGGAACTCTCTCTGCTCTTGTATTCCAGCGTGCACCTCTCCTAGCAGCAGGATCTAACTGGTCTTAGGGACATAGCTGTTCCAGGCTCTTCTAAAAGCCATTGCTCAGAGCATCATCTCCAAAGAACATGGAAGATCCAGTCCAAAGCCCTCATATAGTTGTAATGAATCCAGAATCTTATCCTCACAGCGTATTTCATTTGGTCTCACCTTTAATGTTATCACACTGATGTAATCCCACTATTTGTAGAACCAATGATCTTTTTTCTCTTCCACCTTGATCTGTTTAATTTGCAAATGAACGGTGAGCCTGCCTTTATGCCTGAGTTGCTGAAGAAGTTTGTTGCCTGAGTGGGAACCCTTTCCACAGCCCATACCTGTCTCCTTTTTGAGGAATCAGTCTGAGGAAGGTGGTCAGCCTGCACCATGATTCTGTGCTTAAATAACAAGTTCAAGAACACCTGCATTGCTGGTTGTAGCTTCTCTGGGTGTATATTTGTCTAGCTTTATGTTATTCCCTTCTAAGATACACAGTTGGCTCGAATGTAGCATGTTTGTCATCAAGGAACAGTTGGAAAAATGAAAGGGCCCACTCTTGTGCTGTAAGTTGAGGACTTTTGTCCCTGTTACATGTAATTCTTTTTTCTTAACCAAAGGATTATAGAGTCTCACCCAGCAGCTTCTAGGATTCATTGCATTCTATTGAGGCTTGTAAGCTAGCCCTCTCTCAGATAAAATATCCTTACAAGCTCTGCAGTCTTGCTTTACCTCCTTGGCTCTTTGGTAATATGGAAATAGTGCAGTCAATTTACTGAGCTTTTTGTTGTTGTTGTTGCTCGCAGTTAAGTGCAATTAATTGAATAGGGTTGTTCTTGAATGCTGAGGACTGGACCAAGATATTTCCTTTATGATTAATAGTGCAACTATTGCTTTTTGCTGATGTATACTCCATTAAATTACAAACCTGAAGAGTCCTTTTTTGGGCTAGGTTGCAGTTTTTAACCCTCTGCAAAATTCCCCTGTAGACATCAATACTTGTATGTGTAGTTAAACATGAATTTTTTAAAACAATGGGGAAAAAAGATCTTTTATAGCACACTTCCTATTTCTGATCCCTGTTGTGGATCAAGTGACATACAGAAATTTACTTGTGCAAATAGTGAGCCCACTGATTGAAGAACCCTGAATTTCTAAAATAATTATTCAAGGAGCATAGAGGGAATACTGACCATTCTTTAAAACATTCAGTATTTTCTCTGATTTTTTCCTAAGTGAGCTTAGCTTAATTAGCTTAATTTTTTTTTTCCCCCCAACATCTAAAGAGCAAACAGAGTTAGGAAAAAAAAAATTGGAAAAGGTTTTATAAAGTGAAGAGATGTTAATTTGCAAGAGTCTTTGCTGCACTCCAGGCTACTTTTTAAGAGTGAAATTTTTGATGAAAAATCGTCTCTCAAACAGTTTATTTCTGAGCTGCATAATGCAACATAACAATAGCTATTTATATAATGCATATGCTTCCTTTCCCTGTTAGCTATACTTTGAAAGACTTATTAGTCCTAGAGCTCTGCAGATTCAGAGAATAAAAACCTCCAGAGTTTGACATCTTTAAATAAGCAACCAAATGTTATAAAGAACAAACCTCACTTACAGTTAGGAAACAATATTTACATTTAAGGTTGAAAAGCCAGGATGTAGGAAAATTTTGCTAATTTGGAAGGTGACCTTTAAGTGCACCAAACCCAAATAATTTGTAAGCTATGGCACAGGGCACATTCCTGCAAAATTTGTGTGAATACTGCTTTAGTGGTTCTTGAAAGACAAACAAAGAGACCTGGAATGAAATCTTTATCCCTCTCCCAAATAAGATTGATGCTAACAAAGGGATACAGCAGTGCCCTTTCAAAGCTTGCCATTAAAACGAAGGCTCTGCAGCACAGCTAATGAGATGGCTCAAAGTGGAAAACAATCTGTTTTTAAGAATGTTTAGATCAAAAGTAATTTCTAATCTATGAAATAAGGTCGCTTTTCAATACCTTTCTTTCACTAGTAAAGCTTTTTATGCTTGCACTATTTACTTCAATCAGATGTTTTCAATTTTACTTTTTTCTTCCTGAAAATAACTTCCTAGGGTTAGTCGGTAGTGACCAACAGCATTATTCTTTTTCTCTCTACCCTATTCACCCACCCCCACACATTAAAAAAAAATGAGAAAAGAAGAGGGGGAGGAAGAAAGAAACATCTTTTCTTAAATGATTTGCAAGCATCTGTGCTTTAAGCTACTTTTTATGAACACTCCTTAGTAATGACTCAAGGTAAAAAAGCAGAAAAGCATCCAATGTTAGGAAATTGCAATCCAATACCATGTAATTTAAACCTGCCATTGCCTCTCCTGTACTAAATGACATACAGATGGGTAGCTCTGTTCCCTCTACTTTGGGAACACAATTGGTCTTTTTATGAGTGCATATACATTACTAGCAAAAAATATTTTCGTCTGGACTGTTTATTTCTAATTGTATCATATTTTAATTACTGTCATAATTAAGAGTGCTCTTTGCATGCTGTATTTTGTCAGGTAATTTCTGCAAGCAATTATCAAAGCTATTTGGATATTTGGTGATTTCTGTTACTATTCAGGGAGTTTTCATTCTCAAAAGCAACCTTATTGTTATTTTTCCTTCCCTGATGTGATGTGAATTTCGGCACTATACAAATGTTGTTTTACAGTAATCCTTATATACTCCTTGGATTTTCTGTGTGAACTAAGCAAAACATAAGATGGAATTTTTCAAAGGAGGATTTCAATAGCAACTCTAATTTTTAAAAGTTAATTGTTGAACCTCATACAGCTTTGTGCATAAAGAAATTACTTGCTCCTCAGGGCTCCTATTTTAGTACTTCAACACTGAAAAAATACAATGATTAATGTTTTAAAATTAAAAGGAGGAGATTGGAACTGGAAGTTAAATCAACCAAATTCTAAAGATGTAGAATTGCTTTTCAGCTGTTTTAAAGGGTAATGAAATTGTTGGATGTTGTGGCTGAACATCATATGCCCATTACCGTAAGTCTCCAATATAGATGTCTTGTAAAGAACATTTCAGCTGAAGTTTGGGGTTTTTGGTTCGTTGGTTGGTTTGGGGTTTGTTTTTTGGTTTTTTTTTTTTTTTTTGCTTTGTTTTAGGTTTTTTGCAGATTTTTTTTTTTAAGTTTGAGGAAACGCTACTTTCTTGACAATGATTGTGTGCGCAATAGTTTATTGTATAATACACCAAAGGGCTTTGGCTGTAGCACACTGTCACTGCTCCAGTGGAATCACCTGGCTCTTAAGCAAAATTCTTATTTAAACTTGGATTTGAAGAAATAATCAGCTGCAGCTCAGCTGAGCCATTCTTCATGCATTAGGGACCAGTCTGGTCATTGACAAGTGAATGCAGAAGCTATGCTGTGGCCGTCTGCCAAAGCAATTATTCAGGATTTAAGCTAAAAAGGCTCCTTCTCCCATATCCTCTCCCTTTGCAGGGTCATGTAGGGATAAGAAGGACTGTAAGGTGGCCTTTTCCCAGGAGGAGCTGAGGAAGCGGCTGACACCCTTGCAGTACCACGTCACTCAGGAGAAGGGGACTGAAAGGTAAGGCAAGATGAAGGAAAAGCGGTCCTCAAAGCACAGGCATCTTTCTTTTCTCCCCTTCCTCTTGCTGGTGCTTCCTCACCTTCCCCGGCAAGTTTTGTTTTGCTGTTTTGTTTTGTTTTTTATTACCCAGGATTTCTGCACTTGTTTACTAACCCGTACAAATTAACACCACTGCTAAGACAAGCATCTGCAGCACGGGGGCGGGGGCCGGGGGTCTTGTGTGTGACTTTTAATGAACACTGTATGTCTTATAAAGTCACCGGGCACATGTTTAGAGTCTGTTTTTAGTTTACTACAAAATGTGTGGAAGTAATAGCAGTTTAGGTACACTTTTTTTTGGAAGACATCACAGTAAGCAGGGCCATGAGGAAAATGGCCCCACGCCAAGAGGCTGGAGTTTTGAAGGTGGCCATTGTAAGTATAGACGTTTTGGCTGCAGAAAGAAGGTAGCATAATTTAGTTCTTTTCCACCCCACTCCGATTTCTTTTTTTGAAGCACATGTGGAGAAGGTATTTATTGGCTCATTTGTGGTTGGAATGTCAAAAATTTTCAATAACTGCCCTCACATGGCTTTAGTCACTGGAAGCCAGCCCCAACTCTTGGAGGAGGGGGGGGAAAAAAAAAATAAAAGGACTCACTTCCAAGGCTGTTTTTAGCGAGTAAAGTCTCTCTCTCAGCTGATTTCCAGCATGAAGGTAACTTGCCAAGGCCTAGCCTTTTTTTGTTGTCCAATTTGTACCACTGAGCTTGGCGTAAGTCCCCGACTTCACCTCTGCTCCAAACGCACTAATGATGTAACTGCTCGCGTTCAGTCATGACCCGAAAGGGCTCTCTGCTGCACGTGGGGTCCCAGGTGAACTGGCACCGCGTTCCGGTGGCCCAGTTGGCAGAGGGAGGACGGTCCCCCTCTCTGCCCTGGTCCCCATCATCCCCCTGCCCCAGCTCCAGAGGGGCAGGGGGATGTTGGCCTCTGCCGGGAGGCCTGGCTTCCCCCCCGGCCCTCCCTGCTCTTGTGTATGGGACCAACAACGTGATTTAATGCACACAAACAATCGGAGATTAGGTCATTCTTAAAAATCCTGTTTATAAAAAAAAAAAATAAAAAAAAATAAAAAAAATTGGACCTCATAAAAAGGGTGAAAGGATAATAAAAACAAGCTGCCGAGCACATAGGCTTTTTGTTGGGCTGGCGCAGCTGATTTGTATTAGATGAGTGACCTCCTAGCCTTTTAGATTGTTAACTTAGAAAAATATTCCCTTAAAGCTGTAATATTGCTTTTCTACTGAAAATATAAGGCTCACACAGCTTGAAATCGTGGACCAATTATTTCATTTTCAGCCACGATGCCTCTGTGGCCCTGGCAGCCCGTGGCGGCCTGACCCAGCGGCAGCACCCACGCACGCGCCTCTCGCCTCAGCCTGGGCAGTGGGGCCGCCACCTTTCCTCTTGACAAGCCTCGAGAAGTACAGTGGGTTGAGCTACACGTCACACAATCCCTGTTCACAAAAACTCCCGTTTCACTAGCCAAACACGGGGAGATTTCAGTTTTCCCCCTTCTGATGGTGTTGTTCTTCTGTCCTTTGGGCCTTTGGACGAGTCACTTCCTCCCACACGATGCGTGACACCTGAGGCACCCTCATGAGGACATTCCTCTTTTCCTGTGCCTGCTTTATTCGCTGCTTGTAATAAAAAACAACTGCCAACTTTTAAATTGTGGGGTTTTTTTCTAACACTTATTCTAAAGCCTTAGCTTTAAGGTCAGGGAACACATCAATTTACACTTCCATTATTTATTGTTAAAATGTAGTGTTGTTTTTTTTCCCAGTGCCTTTGAGGGGGAGTACACACATCATAAAGCTCAAGGAATATACAAATGTGTTGTCTGTGGAACTCCTTTGTTCAAGTGAGTATCCTAAGTATAGTTGTCAAATTTCTGTCTCTTTGTGTTGTGTTCCCGCATAATCTTGTGTGTCTTCCAGTAATCTGACAGTAAAGATTAAAAAATTTAGTAAATAAGTAAGATAACATTGTGGTAAAGCAAGTAATTGACTATAAAAAGTAGTAATTCTTTTTTCTTCTCTTACTCTTATACAATCATGCCAAGGAATTGTAACACAGTCTTTCACCACAGTGCTATATATGGGTTTTGGCTCTTATCATTACTCACAGGGAGCTTTAAGATCTGAATGCCAGGTGGTGATGCTGCTGGAGCATTGTCTCCGATAATGGAGAAAAAAAAAAAGATGCTTTTTTAGAATTCAAGAAGTTAAGAAAACAAGACCCAGGAAAACTGCATTACTTACTGAGTTTTCATGCATCACAATTAGCATGCATGGAGAGCTGAGTTAGGAACTGAGGCACGGATTAAAAAAAGAAATAACTCTAGTGTCTTCCATGAAAAATACTCTTTAGGAGTACTGTAGGAATTACAGCTATAAGTTTGGTTCTAGAAGCAGTTCTGGTTGAATTCTCTCAATCACTGCATTGTTCTGTATGGATTCTGTTGTTGTTTATCTGTTTTTTACTGATTACTGGCTGCTTGTGTTCGTTCTGATGAAGGCTGTGATTTTTTTGCTTGTTTTTCCCTCAGCTCACTCTGACTCAGACTTCTCACTTGAAGAGTTACCTTTACAGCAGCATGAAGCAGGATAGTGCTAATGATAGAATCGTGTCAGTAATAGGCTACAAAGGAAAATAAAATTGACTTAGCAGATGGGGCAGCGATAGTTGTTCTCAAGAGACTGTCTGTAAAGATGAAAGAAGCACTTTATCTCTGTTATGCTTGAATCTTCATTCCTTATGTTAGGAGGATCACCTGCAGAAACTGTAGTAAAAAATGTGAATCTTTGGGTTGGAAAACAGATCCTTATGAACTCAGCCAATGCAGTATTCTCATCTCCTGTGTTACTCTGGTGCTTGGCTTGAGGGTACAGAGTGAGGATTTGAAAACTCTGCCATGTAGACATTTCCCTGCTTGCTGTTGCTAAATATTTAAGGGGAAGTCCTTTCTCTGTTGAACTGAATTATAATTTGACAAGTGAATGGAGTCAGAACTTCACTTTCTGCCTTCAAGACTGGCTTTCATTCTGTCTTCTGCTGGAGAAAGAGTAGGGTCTGTAGGGTGAGATTTGGTCATCAGTAGTTCACATAAATGAAGATGAATTGGTTTCCAGTTGCCTTCACAATGCATTTAATATGGGGAAAAATGCAGTATGAGATTTACCTGTGATTATCTCAAGTGCACAGTATGTTTTGGCTTAGTCTTGATATTTTTGAGTTAATGAGTTGGATTTCTGTGTGAAATGAGCTATATGGCAACGTTTCTGTTTTTAGATTCTCTTTGAGACTCCCCATGGATTTTATGGACGAGAGAGAGGGAAAGAGGGAAATTGTTTTTGTATCTTTAATAAATCCCAGGCCAGTGGGCGACTGAAGAAAATCACCTTGCTGATTGTGTCCCAAGGCTGGGCTGACTTTAGCCCAGTCTCCCCAAAGTCTTTGTGTTGCTTTGTGAGCACTTGCCACCTCTGGTCTGCACCAAATTCAGCCAGTTTTTCTGAAGTGGATGGCAAGGGTGGGGTAGGGCTCATAGGGGTCCATCTTGTTTTCTATACTGCTCCCAAAATATCAGTATATAATGTCTTACTCAACTTAAGAAGATAATTCCCTGTATCTTGGTGACTGTTTCAGCCCAGATAGCTAAAAGGCTGGGAAGGAAACACAAGAGAATGCAAAATGTGTTCTATTTACTAATTTTTCCTGAGAGTGTAAGTTGCCAAAGTATTTCCTTGGGAGTAAGGTGGTAGTACAATCCAGATTCCACTGCCGCATTTAAAAGGCAGGTCGGTTTAGTGGTGAGTTTTGGGTTATTTTTTGGTTGTTTTTCTTTCCTAATTTCCAGATAGTAATCTGAAACTTGCATTTCCATTTGTTTCTCATTGGGTGTCCATTAATATTTTTTCTTTGTGTGCTTGTAATCTGTAAATATATATATTTGGGCTATCGACCTGTCAGTTTAGCCAGGAAAGAGACTGGAGCTTCAACAGTAATACTAACAAACTTCAACTTTTAACATTTCTGATTTACGTTGTTTCATTACCATGTGACACACAAGGTCAGGGAACACATGAATTTACACTTCAGATAAAAGACCTGGGTTTTGGTCCGTCTTTAAAACAGAACTCTGTCTCTATCACAGGGAAGATAAAAGAAACCATTAGGAATTTAACATCTCTTCATGTACCTACTTGTACTGGTGTTAGAAGAAACCTCCCAAACTTTATGGAGAACATGCTTACCTTTTTCCACAATCAAAGGTGCCTCACACATAAAATCCATAATCATGTTGTTGAATCTAATTATTCAGTCCCTGAACTTTCACATCAGACATCTCCTACATTGCAGTACAGCTGCCTAAAGAAAGCAATAAATGAGAGAAACAATAAATGAATCTCAAGAACCTCCTTTTTCTGCAAGCCAGCCTTTATGTGGTTGTGTTTTACACTTACTCCGATCCAGCTGCAGGCTAAAAGAAGCACTAAAAAGAAGCAGCCCTGCTCCCCCCCCCTTTCTCTAGACAGCCTCTGCTGCTGCAAGGTTCTGTATTTCTTTATCAGTTCACAGAGCATCACCTGCACCACTTAGAAGCTCAATATTTTCTAGTGGCCGAGTGTATTTGCAAGATTGCACTCTAATTTTTCAAGGCAACTCACAGTGCCATAGGAGAGGATTTATTCCGTATTGGACACCATCCTGTCCTTTACCATCTGTAGGACTGTGTGGGAAAGGTGTGGTATAGATGGGAGCTGGGAAGCCTGGGAGAATGACTTCCTTTTAAAGAAAGAAATATTATTGTTTTGTCAGTTTCCAATTGTTAGGGCCAAGGAATGAATTGCCAAGGCTTCATAAATCACCCATTACAGCCTTTATTGCTTCCTGCATGGAATTCTTGGTAATGGTGCTAGCTCTTCTGAACACGTGCAAGGGAACTGTGTCAGGTCTTCTCAACATCTCTCAGACATCCAAAAGCAAATCATGAAAAAAGCAGATTGCAATATTGCACTGCCATTAGCTTTGTACCACTCTTGTCTTCACAACATGAGGGAAGATTTCAGTCACCAGGCTAGATCTATACAAGGAATTTCTTTGCCCCAGTGCTGAGTGCTTAATTAATGATCTTTAGGCTTTCTTAATAGTTTTTATATTCTTTGAGCAGGACAAATGATAATTCAGCACTGGCTGTCTGTCTGTCTAGGAGAGCCATATGAACCAACTGCCATAGCATCTCTAATCACTTCTAATAGAACTGCTTAAGCAACTTCATCTGCTCTGACTGACTCTTAGTTTTCTCACAAAACTTGTAATTTCCTATGATGAAAGCAACAGTTTCTGTTTAAATTTTTTTTTTCAGTAAGTTAGCTCTTGCTAATGTAGGAATCAGTCAGCAGGCAGGATTACCAAACAATCCTCATCAAAACTCAGATCTTTAATAGATCTCATGTAGCTCCAAAAAGCTTGAAGATCTTAAAACATGCAAGAACTTCTGCAGGTTGTTTTTTTTTTTTTGCCCCCTAGAAAAGGCTAGTGGAATTAATCAATGAAGTTGTTATCATTGAGCATTGATATCCTTAATCAGGTTTTGGTTGAAACCAGCCTCTTCTTCAGGTCTGCCATGTCACTCCTGGATGACAAAGTCTTATGCACTCTGAAGTGCTTCACCAAAAATGAAGATAGAAAAGTGCTTGCCTTCCTCAAAGCCATCTAGAATCTGGAGTTTTCATCTACCTCTGATGGATGATCATCAGTATGAATGCATTATTAACTTCAGTCTCTTCACTAAAATGAATGCAGCCCATGGCATCTTCCACATCTGAGAACACCTGAATATTGAACCCACCTCTAATCCTACCTGAATGCTGAAAACGTGCTAAGCTGTGTACACCTTTTCACAGTTGTAGCATGGGGCCATTGCTGGAGCTTGACCTGGTGATTACTGATTTCTGCAATGATTTGGAACAGGACTTTATCCCCCTGGTCCTCAAGAGATCCTCTGAGCAAGAGCAGCACAATTCTGCCCATGGGTGGAGCTGCTGGGAGGCTCTTGGGGAATGGCTCTGCTCCCTAGATGCTTGCCAAGTCTGCCTAGAGGAGCTGCAGTCACTATAGCAAATGATTCTGCACTCCTGACCATCTCCTGGGTGGTTTTTAATATCCTCTAACTGGCAGCTTCTTGCCTTGTGTTGAATGTTCATTTTACTACCCTCATATAAGCAATGAACTCTGTAAAGATTTTTATGTTAGGTATTAGGAGAGCAAGAGCAACTTTGGAAAATACAAACCACAATTTTTTTGCTCGATCCAGAAGCCACCTGGTCTTGTTTTTTCAGTAGATCAGCTCTATTGTACTGAGCTGGTTCCTGCCCACAAATGCAGTAAGGTGCTGCTTGAATTACTGCAGGCCAAGGTCACTGGCTGTGCAAGGAGCAGGTCAGATGAGACTGACAGCTACAGGCCAGTACAAACAGCAAACCTGAGGTTTCCTTTTGCTTGTGTTCTCCAAGTGTTACCATCTCCACCAATGAAAACAAGTACAGGAATATGGGGAGTCTCATAGTTTGCTAGGCAGAGAACATTTCAGCAAGTATCCTTTCCAAAAGGCAAGTATTGATGTAGATTTCCTAGGAGAAATGCTTTAAGATTCAAGAAAGAAGGAAAAGGGAACTTGAAATGCAATGTTTTAGATATTTCAAGATCTCGTTGAGACAAGCTTGTGAAATTGTTTTGATTTACTTATCGTGAGCGTGGCTGAACTGCAAATCCTTGAAGGTACTTAGAAATAAGAGGAAATACGTGCCAAGATTTCCATAATCCTAGAGATATGCATAGATAACTTCCACTGATTTTACTGAGCATGTAATTCATATTTTCCCTGTGGAATTTCAATGGATTCTTTAGAAACTTTGAAGTCTGATAAGTAATTTGCCTTGTTTGAAAATCAGACTGCTTTTTAATGACTATTTATCAGTCACCCTCCTTGGAGGAACTGATTTTCAGCTAGACTTAGCCTGCCTTATGCTTTACAATGTGTGTAATATTTGTAGCTCTCACATTAAAATAAACTCTGGACAGAACTCAGCCAGAGGCTACTCAATGACTAACATGATGTTAAAAGCTCTTTTTGAATTTGGCTTTTCATCAATATGCAGGGCAGAAATTGTCTCAGCATCCATCAGCAATGAACCAATCTTTTTTTCTAGGAAAGCACGATTATAAAAATACATCTTTAACCAGGCTTCTTAAGGAAGTAGGGCTTACAGCATCATGCTGTCTGTGTGTCAATCTTTTCCTAATAATAAAACTGTGTCATTTAATTTACTGGCCAATTTCAGCTAAATTTGGCAGGGGAGTAGCTATTGAACCTCAAAAATACTAAGTTCTTCAAACTTTCATGAAATCAGGAGAGGGATCACATTCAAGCCCTCTCTGAGGGGAGGCTTGAGCATAGAGTTCAACTATGTTATAAAATTATACCACATAATATTATTGCAAATAATATATGTATTATTGTATTATAACAGAGAATCCACATGAGGGTGGGAGAGAGAGGTATTATGAATATCCAGCTCTGAGAAGTACCTTTGAGTACTTTTGCCACCTTAAACACCACAGGATCTGTTCCCTGGCCACAATTCAGCAACAGTCCCAGCTTCTCTCCTTCTGCTGCCCAAAGAACTACTTGGTCCTTAGTGCTCAGGGGCTTCTCAAGTTCCTTGATGGTGCAGGTCTCATGAATTCCTAGATAGTTACATCAGCTATTATTTTTTACATTGGAATACTGCTGCATTTTTCTTCCTGGAATCTTGCCTTGTTATTTGGAGCCTGGGCTCATGAGTAAGATCAGTAACTGCCTCTAATAATCTTTTGCATTTCCAGAAGGGCTGTGTCCATACTTGAAAATAAAGTGGACAAGAGCATTTTCTCTGATCCCAAGGGCAAGTGAAAAAGACATGGCTTGTATTTGTTAGCCTAAGTTCCTGTCCTCTGAAGCAGAGCGACCTGGTTCATCCTTCTTGTGCAAAATGGTCCCTGGCCTGACCCTCCCCTGCAGCTTGCCCAGGTCCTGTGTAGGAGAGACTGCTGGTTCATATGAACATGATGCAGACCAGCACAGTGTCCAGGGACATAACTGAGGATTTCATAACTGAGCATTTCTATCCTGGCTTTTTTTAGCTCATTAGCAATGATGTAACCAAGAATGCTGATACTCCTACTCATTGTTTTCTGTACTATTGAGGGCAAACAGAAAAGAGAAAGGAATGATTTTATTCTGCTTAGTCACTTGGGGCAGGGCATTGGTTGGCTTGGGTTGCATCAGGAGCCTACCAGATCCTTGTCTCCTCAGCAAATTGCCCATGGAAAAATGGAATACAGTTCTTTGAAAATGAAGATGTACCAAACGTGCATGTATCATCTTTACAGCTGAAATAGATTTTTGTCCAATCAAAGTCCTTTTCAGAAGGAAGTATTATTTTTAATGTCTGCCCCTATCAGTTTTGAGTTGAGCATCCTTGAAGCAAAACCTGGCAAAGGAACAACTGGTATAAACTGATAATGCAAAGGTGGAAGAAAGCTGAGGGGAGTCAATGAAAAAACAAAAAGGATCAGAACTGCAGAGGCTTCATCAGGTGCTTTCTGACAGAGCTGTGTGACTTTCAAAGACTGTTCCCAATGCTGACCTTTAACAAAACATGAATAAACCCAATAGAGACTTCAAGAAGGATGAAAGGAATGGCAGTTGTAATGCAACAGAAGAGGTTCTGCAGTAGATCCTCTTTCCCCTCTCCTTGCCAAAAGCCACTTCACTGGCAAATAGCAGATCTGTGTTAGCTTCTGTTCTAGTGTGTCTGGTCATGCCACACTATGTGGCACTGAACAACTACACTTCATTTATACTTTGGAATTCAGTAGTTGAAAATTCACACTGCAACAACATGAGGATTCCATCCCTCTTTTTCAGTATTTGGCTTACGGTGCCTTTTGAAAGGAATAGGTTGAAATTCTGTGCCTCTCTGCAGTAAAAATAAAGTGATCATCATATATGTTTTTGTTTGTGTGTGATATAAATCTAGGATTTTGAAAGTATTTTGGCACCTTGTCCTTAGCTAAACCTTTCTAGTAGCTCACTATTTCCTTGCATATTGTGCATATTGTGTTGGTAGATGGGCTACTTGTCATTTGTATTGCCATGTGTTGTATGTCTTTGAGTCATATCACAGCTGGAAATGGGAAGCACTTTATATTTATCCTTTTTCTCTCGTGAGGCATATAGACTCCTTTCCATTCATGAATGATTCTTTGATTTTCAGAGGATTCCTGTGGGGCAAAAGTAGAGAGAATACGTACAAAAATAGAGAAAAATATTCTCTGTTTGTATTCCCTTGCTCTGTTGTTGTGAAAAATAATAAAAGACAGTTTGTAAAGTCAGCCTGGCTCTGTAAAGCACATCTTGTTTGGCAGGGCACTTAGGTTGGCTATCAGAATATGTGCAATGATAACAATGTTTGAAAAGTATGAGTCAGAGTGAATATTTCTGTGTGCAGCAGGACCTCCCTTTGGAAAATACTTTCAGCATTTAATTTTATCATATTTATTAGTCTTTTTTATTTGCATATTTTTAACACCTAGTGCAAGTAGTATATGGTACCTTTGTCTAGCATGCTGTCAAGAAAAAGGTGCAAACACTGGAAGGCCTAGGGGAAAGTTGCTGGTTCCATTGAGATTAGTGGGAGTGTTATCATTCCTTCAAGTATTCAAGGTTACTGTTTTCTATAAGAGTATTTCCCTCACATCTACTGGTTGTTGCTTATTTGCAATGCCAAAGATGCTTCATTGCTTTCCTCCCTTTTTTTCTGTGCCTTTCTAAGGCCCCTAACAATTTCTGTAATACTGTGTCCTAAATTCTGCACTATTTTTCCCAAGTTGATACACAGACTATAACGTAGGTGACCCTCCTCCTCTCAGTGGCTCCTTGCACTACCTCCCATGCTGTGTTTTTCTTTCATAGCTATTCTGCTGTTGCCAAAGTTCCATTCATTTATTGCCCTGTATCAGTTTCCTGATTTGTTGTCCAGTAATTTATGACTGTTTGGAGATTTGGTACTCATTACAGTGCCCAGTGACCCTTGTGACCCTCCTCCCCACATGCTCCCTGCCACCTTGGCCCCTGGGCCAATTTGTTGATGCTGCAAGTTGCAACACAAATGTCCATGCCAAGCCATGAAGGCTGAGAACCAGGGTCTTTGTTTTGAGGAACTGGTATCAAGTATCTAGAATTTAGGCAACGAGGAGCTGATTGTGCAGAGACACAAACTGGGAGTGCAAGATTTGTACGTGGCTATGTAGGTAGCAAGGGGTTGCTGGTACAGTTATGAGCAAGAAACAACAGTCTGGACAGATATAGTGCAGCTTGCAGAAAATAATGTAAATAAATTATTGATTAGGTGGTTTTACCTGGAACTCAGTGGAACTTGCCCTACTTACCAGCATCCACCTTCCCCAGGTGCATGGGGAGAACTTTATCCTACTGGAGGTAAATAGCAACCAAGATACACTGCCCTGCAGGAGCCTCTGCTGCTGCCCTGGGCAGGTGGTGGTGGTGGCAGATATATTAGCAACATACTTTCTTTGGTCAGTGCTTTTGGTGGTAGTTTATAAATACTAATTAGGAAGCTAAGTTGTGGGGTTTTTTCCCTCCATCTTTTCCCCCCTCCCTCCCCTTAGAGTTCTATTTAAGACATGAAAGATGGTGAACACTGGGGAAGGTGGAGAATGAGCAGGAAGGGAGAAGGGAGTTGTTGCCTTTCTGATGTTTTAACTATAACTAACAATGTGAACATATTCATTTTTTAATATCATGATTGATATAATATTTGTTTGCTGTAGCACAGATCTTTGGTACAGGATTACAATACCAATGATAAAAAATATATAGAGTACATGGAAAATACCTCTACACGTACCTGCATGTACAAGCTGATAAAATAAAAGAAGAAAAGAAGAAAATGAATCTACAGTTTGTTCTGGAGCTTCTGTTGTTTATTTTTGGAAAAAAAAATAAATAAAAAGGACTGTAACTTCTCAAAATAGAGTCCCTCCCTGATGCAATGTAAAAGGATCCAACATTGTATTTCCTCCTTAGAATTTCTGGGGAAATGCATTTTGCTGCCAACGTAACATCCTTTAACAGGTCTCCTGCTGGTCAGCCCCTGTGTCCTGCTGTGACAACCATGGCCATGCGTACAACTGATTGTTAGTGAGCAATATAAATCTGATTGGAACATGCCTGTTAATTGGTTTGAGAGCTCGAGGTGGATATAGACAATGCTGCCTTATAGCAGATTGTCAAGATAGGCCTAGTCATAGGGTTAATTCTGCTTGACAGCACATCAGCAGCATCTTGAGAGTAATTACTCAACTTAAGTTTTCCCACAGTGGAATTCAGATCTTCAAAGGCTTCTACATTTACAAGTATTATTAACCTATATCTGAAACATGATGTTCCCACAAGGGCTAATTTTTTCTTCCTTTTATTAAATATACAGGTTATAGGGTTCATTTGCTAAGTGCTAAGCCCTTAGAAGAAAACAGTACTTGTTAGAGAGAGAAAAATCTGCAGTGCACGACCAAAGCTAATGGTGCATAATGCACACATCATTGTCTTTTTGCAAAGACTTTAAAACAAGTTAAAACTTAGGTCTGGATCCCTTCCTCTCTCCCTTTCTCCCACCCCCTGCTTTGCACTTTTAAGAAAATCAAACCACTTATTTCTGTGTGCAGAGTGAGTAAATTGAACACACACACAAACAAAACCCTCCTAGGATGTTGTACAATTAAGTACAGATCACTGGATACAATACATATGACATTAATGAAACAGTATCTGCTTAAAAAATAGATTGGAAACATTCATGAATAAATTAAATATTCTTAATGGCTTTTCAAAAAATGAAAATTAATAAAAGCAATATTTATTTCATAGGAACAACTGTGTTCCAGGATTCACAACATATAATTTAATCCTGATTTAAATTTATCATCTATTTTGTGATTTGTCTTTTAAAATACCTTCTTTGTAAACTGACATTATAAAAAATGCCAAAATGATAAAGCTAATTATTATTTGGGTTCAGATGCTGTTAAATGCAGTAAGTATTAACATGCAGAGGTAGACTGTCTTGTTAAAACTTGTATTTGCTGGGGGATCAGTCTGACAAATGTGTTTTTATGACATAAAGCAATTCTTGTAAGTTATGGTCTTTTTATTTTCTTTTGCAGGTCAGAAACAAAGTTTGACTCCAATTCAGGTATGTTTAGATTTACAGGGTTTTGCTGAATGTACACTATTCAGGTTAATCTCAAAAGAGTAGTTTATCAGTTCAAGTTCAGTTTAGTTTTAAACATACTGGGGTAGGTCAGTCTTAAAAAGGATCTTCATTTCTCACCCTCTCAAAACAGCATTATTACTCTGAAACATTGGGTTTCATTCCTTTCATTAAGTCCTGTTTCTTTATATTTTCCCAAAAGATGATCAGGAAGATGTATCTTGCAACAGGATTTAATTGATCCAGAAAAATGATAGTACAAATAAATGATAATACAGACTAAAGCAAACGGAGGATTGAAGATTGAGAATGATCACTCCTTTAAAGGAGAATGTTTTTCTTCCTGGTAGACAAAGACATTTCATGGGAATTTGAAGTCAGTGCAGCCTATCTGTCAGGAAACAGATGATTTGTCATCAAATTTTCGTGACAGATGCATGTACACAATGCATGCCAGACCAGTCTGTAGAGCTCGCTTTAGGAGGCTTACCAAAAGGCAGTCTCTCTCAAGTTGCCTTTTAAAGAATTTTAATGTGTTGTAGGGATTGGAAGGGAAGTGAAGGTCAGTCCAACAGGTTAATGTGTATCTAAGAAGACAAAAAACACAGGACAGCAAATGGGAACAGTTGGGGAAAAAACAGAGATCCTAATATCATGCTGTTATTTATCCAGTTAACTATTCCTGGGTGTTCCTTAAAGTTAAACAATAGTAAATTAAGAACGGGCTGTTGCCCTGGAACTAGCTGAAATATCCATTGCCTGAAAAGATCATTCAAAACCAATTTTGTTGTTAAGATGAAAACAAGTACTTTGAAGAGAAAGCTTAGTTATTACCATGGCAATTTTTTATTTAGGCCAATGTTTTCATCTGTATGGTTTGCTTAATGCGCTGATGATAATTGCTTAAAATTGTTCGGTTTTACAATACATTAATCAGAGTATTTATGAAATAGCATGTTTCCTTTTATTGCAGTTACAGCATGATTTGGTTTTGAAATATGAGGTATTATGTTGCTTTTTTCCCCCACATTAGATTTTATCTTTTGAACTGTCTAGGAGTGGAATCTACAGCAGGAAGCATTTAAAAAGCCAATGCCTACACCTTGTCCACCTGCATCTTTTTCCTTCTAATATGATTTTAGTCTGTGAGTTTGTGGTTACTTGCCTTAGATATTGCTTGAATGAACTCTCTGCTAAGATTGTTTCGTGGATTTTGACAAAACAGTTCTACATGGAGGAATAGCATGGCACATTGTCTAACATCAGCCCCTTTCTTTTAATAAAGTCACCAAAACTGCGGTGTGGAGCAATATGTCAAATGTGTCACTTTTCTGCTAAAGGGAAAATGTTCTCTGTGACTTCAGTACTGCAAACAGTTTTCTGACTTTTCCTTTTAAAGCAGCTCTCTTGTTGGGTGCACTATTCTGTGGGCTGCACACCTTGCAGTGAAGGCAGGGCTATGGTCTTTCCTAAAAAGGATTGAGTATCAATAAGAAGTTTGCCACCATTGCAGCTGCTGTGAATGACTTCTCAGTAGATGTCTGCAGTGATTACACTCTGTACATTGAGTGTGAGCTCTTGAGTGTTTTCTTCATCAGTGTGGGCTGCATAGGCTTGCTTTGCTTAAGCTTGGGTACATGCTCTGAGCACAGGTTGTCTCCAGTTTCTCATAGAGAGGTGTTGGAAACCCCAGCTGCCCAAAGACCAGAGGTCAAGAGTTGCTCTCCCTGCCCTGCTCTCCTGAGAGCTCACCTTGGGTGTTACTCTTTACAAGGTCAGAGCTCTGGCCTTCTGAACACCTGGTGCAGTTTTGTCTTCCCAAGAGGCCAGAGGACACAAAGGTTGTAAAAGGATTTGGAAGTGATGACTGTTTATAGGAGACCACACAAAAAACAGATAAATGTAAATGAGGAGTAAAAGACTCAAGGTCTTCTCTGCCTCTACTTTTTTTGCTGCACCTAGAGATTCTCTGGATGTGCACGGGAATTCTCTGCAGCAGGTGATTAGTATTATGCTGAGTGTCAGCATCAACAGGTGCCATGAATGTCAACAGGGATTTTTAGCATTGTGCAGTGTTGCTTCCCACTTCAAAGTGCTTTGTGTACCATGAGGGATACAGTATGGGAATGTTTGGGTCTGAGGAATTTCTTTGATTGATTTCTTCTTTTTCTTAGTCTCACTTCCATCTTCTGCTTGTCATCCCTTTCCCCTAAGTCTCTGGGGAAGTTTTTGTTTGGAATGGTTTCAAGCTTTCCAGGCATGGAACCCTGGTCACCCCACAACGTGTTGAAGACATCACACCTACTAATCCACTGTGGATTTCTTTGGCTCAAATGTTACATGTGGAACTGGGAACTTCTGAGGTTTAAAACCTTGGTCTTATCTGGGTGTCTTCTTTCAATGTCTCATCCAAAGATAGATGTTTAAAGATAGTAGGAAAAATAGATTAAGCACACAACAAAAGTGGCACCTTGAGAAAGAAAAAAGAAATTGCAGGAAGTCCATAACCCCAAAGTACATTTCATGGCCAGAAACACCAAGGCTGAAAACAATCTTTCTCTTTGTGAAACACACAGCAGCCCTTCCTTTGCAGTGGTGGTGCTCAGTTCTTCCACCCAGAAGCTCTTCTTGATAGTCAGAAAGTGAAAACACTTCTGTTCCCCATAAGTGAGCACAGAGAAGTGGAGTTCCTGAGAGCAAATCAACATGTATCTCCTAGAAAACATTGCTGGTTATGTTTCTCCATTAAATATCTCACCATCCAGAACCAGACAATAAGCCCAAACCTCTTGCTGCCTCTGAGTGAACAGCAAGGTCTAAACAGGGAGTGGAAGGATGCATTGGTGATGGCAAAGAGGCATTCTTATAAAAATATCTGTCTCTGGTATGAGGGAGTGCAGTGCCTTCCTTATGTAGCACCATGTTCTGCATAGTGGTGGCCTTTGAAGTGTGTAAATGTAGCATTGGTTTGACAAGGGCTGCTGCCAATTGAAACTGATGACTGTATTTATGCAACCTTGAGTTCCTTGGAAACACCTTAAGGTATTTTCACATCCCTCACTTCTTTCTGATTTCCCCAGCCCATGATTCCTGAGTAGAACAATGATCCTGCAAATTGGAACAAGCATGCTTTGTTCTCATTTATCTCACATTATTCAAAACTGTTCAGGCATTGAATGTGAGAATGAAGTAATTTTATTCTAGAACGAGTATTTTCTTCCAGGAAACTGTTCTACAGCCTGCCACATGCTCTAAATTAGCACTCATGGTCATTCCAGTTAACTTGCAAGTCTAGATGTGCCTCTGTTAAGCATTTGTCAGTGCTGATTGTACTTGTCTTTCCTAGAAATATTTGAGAAGCACTGAAGAATTAAAAGAAGACTTTCTGAAGCAAGTACACGGTCTGGAAAACAGCTTTGAAAGTGACCAGTAGGCTCACTGTAAATGTAACCCTGGAAATGTTGTTCAACACTGAAATATTAGGCAAACGTTGTCAAAAGAAGATTAATTTGAAGTTAAGCATTAACTTAAAAGAAGGCTGTAACATTCCTATAGTGATGATCGGGATTTATCATATAAATAGCTATAACATATGTAGGGAACAAACATTCTTCATCTCCTGACTAGCAGTTCCTTCTGAGAAGCTTCTTTTTCTCTGCTGGTTCTTTTTAAGTCTATACCTGGCAGAAATCCTGTCTCAGAGACCATGGGGTTAGATTCATGCTGTTAGATCTTACAAAATGAAACAGTTTTGCTTTCCTGTCATAATATGATGAATTTCACTGGCACTGAAGATAGGGTTTTGTTATAAAAAAAAAGTACTTTTTATAAAAAAAAAAAGAAAAAATGGTTGTAGGAAAAATATTTTTTCCCTGAAAATTTGTTAGGGAACAAAGTACACCACAAAAACCACAGCTTAAAGAATTCTGTTCTAATTATTAGTATTTTGGTAGCATTTTAAAAGTTTGTTGTGCTGTATACTTGGTTAGCAAATTTTAGAATTTAAGAAGGCAAGAATTACATTGAAATAACCAGTTAATGAAAGGATTTTTTTAATTTAAAGAAAAATAAGTCTTCTTGATGCTTTTCCGCAACAGGAAGAATTTGTAAATTCCATAAATTTTCACTGGGCACTGCTAGTCCCACTTTATTAAGAAAAGAACAAGCATAGAAAATTGCAAACAACTGCCTCAGCATGGCCACTGGTCACCAGTAATGGTAATGGGGAGTTTCCTACTGTCTACTGAGGGGGTTGGAATTTTGGGGGTCATCTTCTGTGATGTTTGGTGCATCCTGCCTGTCGGTGTGGAGGTGAGCCGTGTGATCTTCAAGTGAGAGTGTTGGCAGTGAAATCATGAAGGGGAAGAAATTTGAGGGTTTTTCTGTGTTAAAAAGAAAGAAAAAAAAATCCTTGGACAATACTATTAGTCTTTTTTTATATATATATGTATGTGACTCATATGGTGGAATGGAGGAAGTCAGAGAGCACAGGGTGCAATAAAATGACAGTTGTGGAGGCACCATGCTGTAGGAATGCCTCTGTGCACTGGCAGAAGAGAGAAGTGTGCCCAAGGTTATACAGTGCCTGTAGCTATGTCCTACATCATTCGCTGTGCCATTTCTTCATCATTCCTCTTCATACTCTTCATCATTTGCTTCCCACCTCTCTCAGAAGGATTTGTATCTCCACAACCCATTCTGTCGCCCTGCTTGATTGTAGCATGCATCTCTACAGATTAAATGAAATTTAGAGTTTACCTATGTGATGTTATGTCACTGGTTGCATCAATACCTTGAAAACATTCCTGTTACTATCAGGAATTAAGCCATAACATCTGCCCATGCAGCTAGAGGCTGTCCTGAGGGACAGCTGCACACAGGCTATTGTTAGATCCCGGCTGTCCTAGCAGCCAAACATAAAGCAAGTTGAGGAGCTGCCAACAGTTCCTGGAATTTCCTTCACCTGCCTTTTTTGACTCGTGGTGGATAATTTCTTCTCTTTGCACATCTCTTTTTTTCCACCAGAATGAGTGTATCCTTGTGTTTTCAGCACCACGCAATGCTGCCACCTCACTATCCCCATCAAAGTTCCCATCCTTTCCTTTCTCAGCTCTTGCATTTACTGATGTCATTTTCTCCATGTGACCCCTATGAGGTACTGACTTGCTAGGCTACATGATTTGGCACAGGTGCTAGAGAACAGTTGAAGGAAATCATAAGGTTGGGGGTGGTCAAATGTTCTCCTCTCATAAATTCCTCTTGGCCTCGCTTCCAGATGTTCAGCAATCGAATTTCCAAACTCTCACCATCAGCCCTGATTGTCCCTATCCTGTCACCAGTGCTGTTGTGTGAAAGTCATCAGAACAACTATTAAGAGCACAAGGAACTCTTCACCTGAGTAAGAAAGAAATGAAAACCAAAAGGCATCTTGTAAGTGAGCATCTCTTACTGACACTACTAGAGAGACCCCAAAAGAAACTTGAATTGCTCAAAACTTGCATCAACTGGATCATAGACCTAAGTTCAAATGAACAATTCCTGAATTTTACTGATGTCAGCTTCTGCAACCAGGTTGTGGCAGAGCAGTTCTTCATTTCTTCTTAGCAAGGCTGAGCAGTTTCAGGTTCAGGAAAGAAAAGAGACATTCAGTGTTTGTAACAAAATCATTTGACAAGTTTGTTGGTCACCCTATGACCAGTGTATTTGATTAAAAACCAACATTAATTGCAGAGTGTGTAAAAGGGAAAAGTGGGAAAATCAACAGAAATACCAAAGAATAGGGATGCTTTACAGCTTCCTGGGTGAGGCAAATGACTTCTTGTCACCAATTCTTATACTGACTTTGCAATTGCAGATTTATTTTTCTCCTGCTTTCTGTTCAATCTTACTTGTATCTGAGGTAACTATTCCTTGCTATCTTTGGCATGATTCTTCTGTCAAGGTGTTTAAATAGGAAGTCTGTTCATTTCCATAAGCTAAATACATGAATCTGCCAGTGGAGGCCAGCAGTCCTGATTGGATTCACAACAGTCTTAAATTTCTCTTTGCGAATAATTTGTGCAATTTCTATTTTGAAGATGTTTTTGGATAATATAATCGTCTCTCTAAAAAATCCCATCTGTGTTCTCATTAATAGGGCATCCACTTAAGGGTGCTTAGCACTGCCTCTCAGCATGTGGCAAGAGCTGTGATTTAAAAGGCTTAGCTCCTCGAGCCAGGAGTATAATAGAAGCAGTTTTCTATGTTTGTCTGACATCTAATTGAATAGTTATTGCTGCTTCTTTCTTACCTTGCTCTAAGGATCTTCTGAGAAAGATCTTGCAATGCGTTTAAGTTGGTTCTATAATACAAATATTTAGATTAGCTTTTTATGTTTTGTTATCATGTATTTAAGCGAGTTCACCAGACTTATTTAGGGGACTTTTTTTACCACAGTTTCTAAGTACTGAAGACAACCTTTTCTATTTTTTAGTTCATTGTAAATAGCTAAAAAGGGCTGTCTTTAAGAAACAATTTGACAAAAGTAGTATGAGAAGATATGAGTGTTACAAATCATGGTTTAATTACATGGAGCTGGAAACTATTGTACTCAGTTAGCTATAAGGTTGATTGTCTGAGGATCCTTCATTCATCATAAGTATAGCTGCTTCAGATAGTCTTTTGGGGGGTTAGTTTACTGTTAGTCAGCAAATTTGTCTTTCAAGTTAGCAACATTCAGCAGCATAACTTCTTTACTGTTCTGGAGGGCTGGCTTTCTTAAATACAAAAATTTTGTGATTCTTGCTTAGACCTGTTAATCGTTGTGCAGTTTTTTACTGATCAAAGCTACCTAATTACTTTTTAAGTGCTACTTTTTCAGTGGACAAGACAGAGTATTTTTGGTGATAGTCTTGAGTTATTCTATGCTTTGAAACTTCCTAAAGAGTTTTTCTATTCCCTTTAAATGAAAATTCTTTCAGTCAAATTAGCCCTATTACACATTAACTGTGATAATTTGCTATAGTCCTTTTTAATTAGCAAAAAAAAAAGAGTATGTGCAAGAAAAGCCACAAGAATGGGCAAGGCAGGGAGGTTTCTGGTCACATCTGTAGCTCATTGAGATGGTTATATAGCTCAAATGAGACTTACCCACACCATGTACAGCTCAAGTCAGTTGTATTATTTCATTGCTTTATTAGTATTCTATTCTTTTAAATCATGAAGTGGAGGGAGGAAAGTTGCCTATCTGCTTTGTAATTTGGAAGCTGAACTATAATTAATTTATAAGTGGAGTGTTACAACATTGGGCACCATGTACATACATGAAGCCTCCAGGGAGACCTTATAACATCCTTCTAGTGCCTGAAAGTGCTACAGGAAAGCTGGGGAGGGATGTTTTACAAGGGAATGTAGAGATAGGACAAGGGGTAATGGCTTTAAACTGGAAGAGGAGATATTTAGGTTGTCATTAAGAATAAATTCTTTACTGTGAAGCTGATGAGACACTGGAACAGGTTGTTCAGGGAGGTTGTGGAAGCACAACACAACAATGGATGGGGCTGTGAGCAACCTGGTCTAGTGTGAGGTGTCCCTGTCCATGCATGGGCGTGGGCACTACATGATCTTTTAGGTCCCTTTTGACCCACCCCATTCTATGATTCTGTGATTGGGTGCATTTTCCTGTTTTGGTTTTGGCTGATGTCTCCTTAAGCACACTGCCTTTGGGGCTGACTGCATGCTGTCCAAAATGACCTATCTTCTATTTTGGTTACCATGGTTTATGGGGTCATGAATGTGAACAGCAAAGAGGTGAGGGCTGGTTTTGTTTCTTCCCTATGTATTTGTCAAAGAAAAAAAAAAACCTTAAGATCTTTTCTATACAAGATCATGGGAATGATATCAGACAGTATTAGTTCAAACTGGAAGAAATCTGCTCTTTGAAAAAAAAATCTGTTTATTGCCATTGGACTATACAAAATAGCCAAGTGGTAACTATTAGTGACAGAAAGTTCAATGAACATTAAAATATTTCATATTTTTCTTTAACTGACGTAGTGCTGTAAATTTATGACCACTATGAAAGCATACTAAAGATCTGTCAGCTTTTACTATTTCACATTTTAATCTCTTATCAAGACTGATTTCAGGTTTTGTAGTACTAAAAGTAAAGGGAAAAAATGTAAGCTGCTTTTAATTAACTGGAATGTTCAGCGGTCACCATCAAAATCTTTACAGTGTTGATCCAAGTATGAAGCAAAGAACATAATTTGTCTTTTGTTGACTTAATTTAGTGGCAACCACAGCCTTTAAGATGTAATGTTAGGCAAGTTTGTGTCATACTACTGCGAGTGCCACTGTACGTGTGAACACCCATCTGCTTAGGATTAAATCCTGAGTCAAAACGCCAGTGAGGTCCTAATGCTGCCAGTTTGTCAGGCACAATTTGCACTGAGTTTTGTGCAAGTAAGGACAGCACAATCAGGTCTTAAGCCAGACAGCAATGAATTAAATTACAAGGGCTGAATGTATTTCTGCAAGGAAAGAATTGCATCCCTGTGTGATCTGATCTTAGGATCTTAGCAACCTTGTTTTCCATGGGGGGTTGAATTACCATTCTCTATTGTTGGGGATACCATTGTCATGCCTGCCTATTCTTGATTAAAGAGTAAATGGTCCCAGCCTTTTCATCAGCCATGGTCCAGGTGTCTGAGCACTCTTCGATTAATATGCCCTCCTCCAAACACTTTTCCTATCAATATCACAAAATCCATATTCTTAGTGCCTGGTTGTTCTGAATAAACCCTGGAGCATCTAATTTAGCAGCAGTCTTTGCTTTTCTTTACTGCCTGCAGCAATGAAGGTGGTTTGATTATTTGCATAGTATCCTTTTCAGGTTATTTCTGTGTCTAGTTCTCATGCAAGCTCTGTGTGCCTGTGGAGAATTGGTAGTGTTTAATTTGCAGAGATATTTTATATAAGCTATTACTATGTCAGGGGAAGTGAGATCACCTGATCTAAGTGTAACTTAGTGTCTGCCTTCAGATAGGCTTCTGACCTTCATCCAGAGTCAGCTGGAAGAGAGAAACATCCTCAGAGCGGCTGATCCCTTCTTTTAGAGAAGTCTGTCTGGGGGTGCAATGAATCACTTCTGTGAGTGCCCATCAACTTTACAGCCAGGGATGTAACATTGGTGGTTAAAATTAGGAGATTATCACAGTCTGGAATGTACATGTAGAGAGCTAGGGATGAGTGGGTGTGATACCCAAGTCACTTTCCACATCTGGAAGGTGTAGTGGAAAAAAAATTGTAAATTTAAGAGGATAGCTACCAAATTACTCTCAGGTTCTTCTGCTGGGTGTCAGTAAACCACCTGCGTACAGAGTTTGGGTGCAGCATATTTATGGGAAGGATGAGTTTACCCAGTATTATTTTGTTTTCTTCTATATGCCTTTTCTTTTCTCTTTCCCTTTTCTTACCTTTCTTAAAATCAAAAACAAAAAACCCCTAAACAAACAGAAAACCCCAAACAAAACAAAAACCCAAAATCTCCAGTTATCATTACCCTAGAGAATTGCAGCAATTTTCATTTGAATTATGAGTTAGAATTGTCAGATGTTATAAAGCTGACAAAATGTGCTTTGTTAATAGACCTTCCACCACTGCTCATCCATTCAGGGGCAGGAAGTGAAATACATAACTAAAAGACAAATGACCTAAATGTAACAAGAGTGAAAATATTGTATTAAATTTAGGCTCAGTCAGGGCCCAAGTATTAAGCTGGATTTTGTCATGTTTCAGAAATCCTATGAAATTTTCCAAGGGCTTAGTTGGCATTTATGTTGCTATTCTTGAGCTTTTAGAAAGTCAAAGTATTTTAGTCTGTGTTAAACATTCTAACCAAGTTAAAGATGCCTGGCACAATAGCTGCAGATGCAAAACCTGACAGGTGTCTTTTTTAAACCATTAAAATTCAGAAACCAGGGTTCTGTCTCTGCCTCTTACTTTTCAACAGCAGGTTCTCATGAGAACAGAATTTCCCTGTTCATATTCTCATTTTAAAAGCTCTTAGTGGTAAGAGTTATTTGGCTTAAATGTGCTTATATACTTACTTCCATACTATTATCTTCTCTTGAGCCAGCAATTTTTTTTTTGGTCTGCTACACACTCTGTGTTTAAGCAATTTAAATGGAGTCCCATTCCAAGAGAGGTGGGGTTTTGGAATATTGAAACCCGTGCCTGCAGCTGCTTTTATTCCTTCGGTACCACAGTATAGACCATATAAAAAGTCAGTTGCACTGCCTAAAAAAAAAACCCAGAGCAATGCACATATCAGGACTGTAATCTTAACTCACTTACCCTTGTCTTTGTAAAAGTACTTTCTTTAATGATACATTAACATAAGTTTTCCTGTTCCCCTTTGTTTTCTCACACAAGAAAGGTCTGTGCCCAATGAACTCACTCTTGGTCAGGACATGTAAGAGACCAGGGAGACTCCCCAGCAGGACACGTGCCCCCCCTTTCTGGGCTCCTATTTCTGTGGAGGAGGGAATGAGAACCTGGCCACCTCCAGTAAGGAATGTGCACAAGTCTGAAGTTTGAGACCTATGTTGTCACTCAGGGTGCCTGATAGTATGGCACCCAGAATGGAAAAGCAACTTCACTGTGTGCTTGTGGGAGAGAGGACACAGACCTTCACCTAAATGCCCTTGGCATTAAGGTGATCTGATCTTCCTTCCTCAAGTCAAGAAAGGGGTGGGACCATACAGAGACTCTGTCCATCCCTCCTCCCTTTGCCTTCCTTCCCACAGTGAAGAGGGTTATTGGGAGACTTCAGAAGCTGAAACTCATGAGATTTCCTCTGGCACTGTGCCTCTGAGAATGTTTTTGCTTATCCACAAATGACTGAGCTTTTAATAAGTTTCTCATAATTTGTATGATCAGTAATAATATATTCCTTTCGTTCCTCTGCCAATAGTTCTTGCATATTTTTCTAAATTTTTATAAACTGTATTGGCCAGTGCCAGGCTTAAACGTTGCACAGATGGAGGCAGACAATAACATTTAAATGCCTAAGTAATCAAATGTACTACAGCCTGCAGTTCTGCTTCAGCATTTGGATAGGAATGCATTACTTCATGTTTAAAAACATCAAGGTGGTCTGCTAAAGAAGCTGAAATAATAAGGTAGTTCATTCTTCAAATTCATAAAGATTAATAAGGGCATTCTCTGTCATCTTCAGTGCAATGTGAAGAACAAGATTACCTAAGTTATGCAGAAATTCTACCTTTAATTCAGGCTGTATTTACAGAAACTTTCTACCCATATCTCATTAGCTCAATGTTGTGGTTATTTGTGCAAGTCTGTTTTAAAACTAATGAATTATAGGGAATTAGAGAGCTACAGCACTGATAGCAGGTACTTCAGAAACATTCCAAGCAAGAATGAAGAATGCTACACTCTCAGTAAACCAACTGGTACTTACTGAAGCCCATGACAACATATTAATGATCTCATAAAGTTCAGTGAAGGAAAAAAATAAGAAAAATATTCTCATGGGTTGTGCATGTGAAAGTAGATTGTTAAACACAGGGAGAGCAGAAAGATACAGCAGTACCAATCTGCAAATACAGTTGTTTGCCCTGCTCATCCTGTTTACATATTTGGATGGATGCACAGCCTTTTTTATACATTCTTACTGTAGAAAGAGGTAAAATGTTCAAATTCAGGTGGCCCAAGTTAGTCGCAGAGCTCAGCTAGCTCTGGGAGGACAATAGGATTTTTTATTCTGGGACCAAACCATTATAGAGAAACCAGGTCAGAGACTTGTGTGTCCAGGAAAGTTTACTTTAAGTTGGCAAGCAGAAATAAAAGATTTTTTTTTCAGTGTACCAAACTGGGGAAGGGTATATCCCTCCGATTTTTTAGCAGAAATTGCTATTGAAAAGGAAACATTTCAAAGAAAGAAATGCATGAACTTCAAAAGCATGAACTATATGCTTTCAAAATGAAACGTGAAAAACAGTTGAGCTATTTTAATTGTCTAAATTCTCCAACTCTTGCTGTTAATTTTTTTTACAAAACTTCATGAATTATCTGAAAGTTTTCTAGACCCCTAAAATCTGTGGCTTAAGGCAATTTTATTATTCAGAAGGAAACTAAAAAAGAATTCCCAAACCTGTCATCGACTCAAAACTCAGGCCTCATTTAATTGGATACTTGATTACTGGCACCCACGGGTTAGTTTCCTGGACTGCAGAGTCAGCCAGCTGTGGCAGCCTTTGTTTTCTGGGCTGCCCTGGTACAATGCAGCTCAACCCCTCGGTGACCCCTGGGAATGCCAACAATAGAGATGAGCAGCCCTTGCACACAGAGCTCTCCAAAGGGTGATCACTTTGTTTCAGGTCTTTCCAGAAAACAATTCCTAGCCTGGCAAGTATTTTAGATGTAACATTTCTTAGGGTGTGGATTAAAAAATGTGGGTTTTGGAGCAGCGGTGTGAAACTAATATTATACTTAGTGATAACAGTGCTGGGTGCTGAATTACAGAGGCTGAGCATTGAAAGTTGTGCTGCCAAGGCTGCTTTGAATACAACAGAGTAGGAATCCTTCTTCCCCACTCCCCCCTCAAAAACACACCAAAACAGTGGGATGGTGCTTCGTGCAGATGAAAGATCATCATGTTTCATGTCAGAATGTACAACTGTTTTAGTCTGGCTCAAGGTGATGCTCTGAAGCTCATGTCAGATATGGCCTGTACTGAAAATCTGTTGGTCATTAAGCTGCCTGAAAGGGAGGGAACTTTATTTTTAATGTCCATTTTGGGATGTGTGTCGGAGGTCCCCAAGTCCTATAGTTCTTTCTCTAAAGCCAGAAGCTGTGGGTGTTGTTTGGGTTTTCTGTGAGATGCTTTATGGACTGTTGCTTGTGGCATAGGACCCAAGTAATTTTTCAGAAACTGATTGTGCAGTTGGCTCTGTTCTTTTCCTGTGGAGATTTGGACTGTGCTTTTCCTCTTTTGTTGTTTTATAGGAATGAATCCTATTAAGAACACCTGGAGTGATACAATTACAGTGTGAGCATTTAATACCATGGGTATGCCTCAGCTTCCTGGGGAGCTGGGAAGAAGTCAGGGAGTGCACAATGATTTTTTTGGGCTGACTGCAAACCATTCAGGGTACTATATGCCCTTTAAATTTCAATGGAGGTTTGAGCTTAGAACAGTCCCTTCTAGGCAACCCATAATGGACTTCTTCTGCTAAGGCTAAGAGCACTCCACAGCCAGACTGTGTATTATTTTGGTTGCAATCTGATGAACACGTGAAGGACATAAAGGGATAACCCAGCAACCTGTGGCACTGCAGTCCTTCCCCATCCCTGCAACTTCCATTGTTGTGATGCTGCTAAATCTGCTTTGCCTGCTTAGAACTTAAATAAACAGACGTTGTACATGTGTGGAGTTATGCAGCATTTGAAAAAGGTCTGAGTTTGTTGAATAGAGTTGAATGAGTGCTAGGGCAGCTTAGTGTCAAAGGTTGCATTTTGTTACATCCAAGATAGGGTTGGGAACTGACATACTGTAACTTCTCTTGGGTGATCTGGTTTTTTTAAGTGCTGACAGTATGCTTAGAGAATGAGAAATACAGTATGTTTCAGTCCTTTTCCTGGAAGCTCTGCTACCTCCTCTCTGATAAAAGATTAAGCCTAGGTAACAACCCAGGTAATTTATTTTAAGCTCTAAATTTGCATACTTTGCCTTTTGCAATGCTGAGACAGAAGAGATCTTTAGAACAAAGGGATTACAGCCTTATTTGAATTATAGAGGCACTACCCTCAAGCAGCCTTAGTCAAATCCATTGCTCATGTGATCATGCTTCTGTGACAGTGCAAAGATGTAGTGTGAGTGCTGAGTTCAGAGGTTTACCTTGTTCTAACCATAGTTTCTATCAATCAGGGACATTGCAGTAAGTCATCATAGTAATATTTTTGTCATACTTACACCCCTTGCCCTGTATTCTCACCCTTTGCCTGGTGTTGCCTCCAGTGGTTTAACCTCTCAGTTAACTCATTCAGCTTGCTAGCCCAGAGAAAAAGGCAAGGAATTTTCTGCTAGGTTAGTGAACTGGACTTTCTCCCCACAAATCAATAAGCACCAGAGCTGGTGAATGGTGAAGAAGCAGCAAGACCAAGACAACTGGGAGCAGAGGCAAGATAGGGGCAGGATGGATTGCTTAAGCCATTTTGTGGCACCTTCTCCTGCATCTGCCTTGCTACAACTTCTCCATGTCACGTTCATGTAATGTCCATGTCATGTAAAATGTAAAATGTCCATGTCATGCCCCCCATGCATCTCCCATGGGACCTCCTGATACTCATGGTACTTACAGTTCTGGATTGAGTGGGTCTTTGGTGAAACAGAGACATCCCTATGAGAACCCTTGCTTCAAGCAAGTAAACCATTTCATGTCTCTTCTGTTTAGAAATTTTGGTTTTATGGAAGATCTCCTACTACGCCCTTGCCAAGACTTTGTGTTTTCCCTTCTCTGGTAAAAGTCTCAGTAACACTTTCCTTTTCTGAATCAGTCGCAAACTCATCTTTCAAACCTTTTTTTCCTTTTCTGAATCAGTTACAAACTCATCTTTCAAAACTAAACAAAATCTCTGTACAACTTCTTCCAAAATCTAGTCTAATCTCAGCTACAGTTCCTTGACTCCTGAGCACACACCACCTGAGAGGAAGCTCTATCAGTTTGCTGCCTTTTTGAGTGAAACAGAAAATAAAGAAATATATCCTGTAGCGTAAGGAAAAAGGAATAAAGAAATTAAAAAGGCTGAAAATGGGAAGTTGGACACATGGGATGTAAAAACCATTTAATAACATGAAAATTTAATTAAAATCTCTACCTGCAGCTACTTTTCAACTTAGCTATTTGTACTTACTCGAAGTTGGTATGGGCTATGTTTCTGCTGGATAACTTCTGTTTTGTTAACAATTCTTCAGTCAAACCTCACCTACCTCTGTCTTCCCACCTGCTTCATCCCAGAGGTCTCTTAGGACAAGCTGTAGTAGTAAGCAACCAGTAAGCAACTGTGTGCATGAATCTTTAGTAAGTTCAGAGTACCTTGCAGACTCATGTAGTGCTATTTATGCAAGGTTTCAGCAGAGTTTACTTTTGAAGTAAATATTACAGTGAAATGAGGTACAGAGCTGTCATTGATTGCAGAGCATTATTTTACATCTCATTAGGTCTATTTTTCCTACTAATACAGCAGTGGCAATTGAATAAGTAAAAGACTGATGAACAAAAGCAGTGTTCCTTTCCTGACCGTGCCAAAGCCATTCTGCAAATGTGACATTAAAAAAAAAAAAAAAAAAAAATCCCAAATCACATGGCAGAAATCAGGCCTCCCAAGGAAAACCTGCACTACAGAATTTTGCATAAGCTTGGGCATCTCCTTACTTAATGTTTCAGACCTTCCTTTCTGTTGACATTGGAAGGCTCATTTGTCCTTATACAGCTAATTTGCTGTTTTAATCTGAATATTTTCTCAAGGAAATATGGAAAAGAGTATCATTGTGAGCTGAGGCTTATTGCTGCTTTTCAAAATTTGAAGTTTTTCTAAGTGTTGAAAACAACATGATCCTGTCAATTAGCAATGGCTTGATTAATCTCTCTAGTAACAACTCTTACTGTTGTTTTGGGCCCTCCTGGTCCCAGCACAAGTTTATGCTGCAGCAGTTATCATGGGGGAAGAGTCCCAGGCATGTGTCTGAGATGCCCCTGTGAGAATAAATTGTGGAGGGGAGGAAACTCAGCCTTACAGCTCCACACAAGCCACTGACCTCTTGTCCAGAAGATTTAAGAATATTACAGTAACTGATAGTATCAAGATTCCTTTCTCTAGGGGTATCATATAGCGAGTGATTCAAGTGAAATCTCAAGATTTCAAGAAGCCCAAGAAAGGAGGCAAGAAATGTGACCTGTTTCACACAAAAATGCTCACAGACTTTCACAGATGCACCAATACTGTCGTAGATTTAGTGATGCTCTATTTTGGCTTAATGATGACAATGCTATTGCTTTTTAATGCCCTTATTTTTTATTGTAGAAGGAGCTTTGCAATCCTACCCCTTCATACCCTGCTTTTCTTGCCTGCAAAAGTAAGATTTAGCTGTTGATACAGAATTCTGAAAGGCTTGGGGGTAACAGAGTGAATTAAACATTCCTCTTCCAGCTGCTAATGTTCACAACACTTTTGACAGTTAAAATACATCACACATTCTCTTGTCTGTTTAATATAAACAATTAGTATTTTAAGTGGAGTCCATAATCAGCCTCAAATAGGAAGATCCAGACAGGCAGTGCAGATAGGAAACTAAGCAGTGTCCTAAATTTTTATGAAAGTAGTTTGCAGTCAGTTCAGCTTGTGCCTAACATACTGTCTACAGCAGCACGTTAAACTGCAGAAGCTGAGAGACCAGTGGCTTATCTTTTGGTGATGACTATTTCATTTTTCATCTCAAAATTATTTTAGCACAATTTTTTATCTAATTTTTCTTAGTATGAAATATAAAATGAGGGGGAAAAACCCCAAAATTAGAATAAAGTATCCTTGTTTTCATATGTTGATATTTTTTGTAGAATGAAATATTTTAGTTAACACAAGAGAAGTTTTGGAGGACAGCTTTTGTAGAGATAGTTTTCCTTTTTCTTTTTTTTTTCCACTCTGGAATAGAGACATTTGACATCACAAAACTCATTGAAACAAGCAAAAAAATCTGGCTTCTCTGTAAGTTTACTTCCTTCAAGCTAAAGTAAGCCTGAAGTAACAGAAGGGCTTTAATGCAAACTTAATTTTAGTATAGCAGCAACATTGTGAGAATAGTATCAATCTTTGTCGTTTTAAGAGCTCTAACATTATCTCTGCAAAGTATGGATAGAATTTATTTTCAAAGCGAGAAACTTTTTTAAAAGGTTATAAACCAAGGAAGCTCCTCAGTCCCTACAAAAGTCATCACACAGTACTGCGCATACATAAACCCATTGTTTTTGAGTCTAGGTGATCATAGAGTTATAGAATGGTTTGGGTTGGAAGGGACCTTAAAGATCATCCAGTTCCAACCCCCCTGCATGGGCAGGGACACCTCCCACCAGACCAGGTTGCTCAAGGTCCCATCCAACCTGGCCTTGAACACTTCCAGAGAGGGGACAGCCACAGCTTCCCTGGGCAACCTGTTTCAGCATCTCACCACCCTCACAAAGATTTGTTTCCTAATGTCTAACCTAAATCTCCCCTCTTCAAGTTTGAAACCATTGCCCCTTGCCTTCTCCCTACACATCTCTGTGCAAAAAGCCCTACCCCAGCTTTCTTGTGGGCCCCTTTCAGATATTGGAAAGTCACTATAAGGTCACCTTGGAGCCTCCTCTTCTTCATGCTGAACAACCCCAGCTTCTTTAGCCTCTCTTCATAGGGGAGGTGCTCCAGCCTTCTGATCATTTTAGTGGCTCTCCTCTGGACACATTCGAGGAGCTCTGTATCCTTGTGCTAGGGACTCCAGAACTGGACACAGTACTCCAGTGGGGCAGAGTAGAGGGGGAGAATCACCTCCCCTGACTGGTTGTCTGTGCTTCTTTTGATGCAGCCCAGGACCCGGTTGGCTCACACTGATGGCTCATGTTGAGCTTCTGTTCCACCGCCACCCCCTGGGTCCTTCTCCTCAGGGCTGTCCTCAATCCCTTCTCCTCCCAACCTGTATTTGTGCATGGGATTGCCTCGACCCAGGTGCAGAACCTTGCACTTGGCCTTGTTGAACTTCATGCAGTTTGCACAAACCCACTTCTTGAGCCTGTCAAGGTCCCTCTGGATGGCATCCCTTCCCTCCAGAGTGTTGACTTCACCTCACAGTTTGGTGTCATCAGCAAACTTGCTGAGGGTGCATTTGATTCCACTGTCCATGTCATGGACAAAGATGTTAAACAGCACTGGTCCCAGTACCGACCCTTGAGGAACATCACTCCTCACAAACCTCCATTTGGACACTGAGCCATTGAGTACAACTCTTTGGGTGTGACCATCCAGCCAGTTCCTTATCCAAGGAGTGGTCCATCCATGGAATCCATATCGTTCCAGTGTAGATGTCAGAATGTCACACAGGACAGTGTTGAATGCTTTGCAGAGGTCCAGGTAGATGGTGTCTGTTGCTCTGCCTTTGTCTACTGAGGCTGTGACCCCATCATAAAAGGCCACCAAATGATGCACAGCTCTATACTGTAGAGGAAGTAGCATTTTGTATATTATTACTTCACACAGATGGTTTTGAAATTCTCTGTACCTTCAGTCAGGGCCTTTGTTGATGTGAAGATTTCTGGAAACCTCTCTGAGAACTTCTCTGTCAAAAGTTAAGCATGTGCCTGAACAGGAAGCCTGACCAGGTCTATCTGTATTGTACATGATAATATAAAATATAACTCTTCAGCTACCAGCTTGGGTAAAATATCTAATGGGAAACATTAGCCCCACTTTTGCATGCCAGGGCAGGGAGAAAGCAAAATTTTAGGTTATAAACTTTACATCAAGGACTGTCTTTCCATATGTGCCCTTGCAATGATTACTGGCTTGATTGCACTGAAGCCTGAACGATCTACAATAGTGCAAATAATGGATCATAAATAAAAGACACCCCAACTTTGTGAAAGGAAGCCAGACAATTATTTTCTTTTAAATGGAGACTTCATTCAAGATTAAATCATATCCTTGGACCCACACAGCAGCTCCTGCAGCTGCCAACTCATTTTGTACCTTTAAAGAAAAAAAGGACCAGGGCACAGAGAGTAAAAATAAAAGCAGCTTCAGGTTGTTCAATTTCCTGTTTGTTTAAATTTGTCCTTCCTGACATGCAGATTCATCACACTCCATTCCTTGTGACTACTTCATTAGATTAGTTTGGTTTGGTATTCAGAGGGATTTTTATCTTCTGACTCATAAAATTCTTGAATTCCCCTAAGAATTTCCTGTGTCTGACTCGACTTTTATGCCTTTGTAGTTTAGCTGGACTCCTTGAAGAAGCTGCTTTCTAAATGACTCTGCTTTTGAGGTCTCCAAATAGCATCTGAGGAGCCAGCTCAGAGCCTGATTCCTGCTTTTCAAGAAAACAGATCTGTGCCAGCACTTCACCTCTTAAAATTTTAGTCAGCCATTTTTTGTAATCTTTTAAAACAATTCCTTTCCTGACAGCATTTCCCCTTGCTGCCCATACCCTTTCCAGGTGTCCACTTCAGAACAGTTTTGTCCAATTTCAAAAATGCACTCTGGTGGCTCAGAGTGCAGCCTGCAAGCCCGTCCCATCAGGTTTTCATCACTCACTTGCTATAAAGCAAAGAGCTAAGGTTATTGGTATATTGGACCATTTAGCAGCTGATGAGAAATGCCTTTGTACGTCCCTTCCCTGTCTTTTTTTAGTCCTTTTTGAGGAGGGTGAGAGCCAGGTTAGGCTGGAGCCCTGGTGTGTGCTTCTTTCAAGGGTTCAGTGAATTGAAGGTGATGCTTTTTGACATGTGAGCTCCAGAAATGTATGGAGTGATTGTAGTGCCAACTCGCCTGCTCACACAAGAGCATCGTCTGCCTCTGCTTCCCTCCCTGCGTGACATGGACACACTTGATCATCAGAGCTCAGTGCTACCTTTGGATGTCTTCAAACAGCAGGAGACAGACAGCAGAATGGCACTGTGCTCATTTGCCAAAAGCCTGGGTGAAGAATCAGAAAAAGAACCTGGTCACCTGTGTGGCTTCCAGTGTCTTTTGTCCTCTCTTGGCTAGTGGTGTTGGTCTGCAGCTCAATCTATGTAGGTGCCACAAAGCACAGCTTTAAAATAACCAACACGTGCATTTATTTGTGTGGTTACTGTCCCCGAGTATATTTGCTTACGGAATCAGCAGGTGGAGACAAGAACAAGGCTATGTGCTCTGTCTGCTCCCACCCACCCTGCTGGCCCTTTCCTCACCCCCCACCCCAGGTAGCAGCCGGTGCTGAGGACCCCCAGGTGTTCCTGAGGCAGCCACCTCCATGCCCCATAACTGGGATGGGCTCCCATTTCCTTTTTCTGATCCTCTCTAAATCTTCTCTTATTTCTTCATCAGGTTTCTTTTCCAAACCAAATTCTATTTTTTTATGTGTTTCTTTTCCTAGAATAGCGTAAAAGAAAAAAGATCCTGAAGTGGGTTAGATATTTATAAACCAGCATTACTTGTCTGCAAAAACATGTAGTGAGTATAATTGACTTCCAGAGTTACCATTTTTACTGTGCTTAATTATAAATGCTCTTAAGATGAAAATTACTTCCATGTCTTAAACAGTTTGTATAAGGAACATTTGTTTAGTTTAATTAATTTATTCAAGTACAAAATATAAAAGAAGGCTGACCCAGTAGAAAAAGAAGAAATAAAAGACCCAGTCATAATAGCACAGGCACTGGAGCAAATAAGGAACCTGTGCTGAAGTGATGTGCACAGCAGCCATGTCAGCACTTGCTCCATCGTTGGGTGATTCCAGAGGCAAGCAGGGTTTCCCCCAGGAGAGCTTTAAAGGAGAACAGCTCCTCATGACACCTTTTTAAGGTAGTTTGCTGTCTCTTTCCTTGAGCTATGTAACTGGCTATATCGTATGGCTGTGAAAAGTTTTCCTTTGAAATCTTGTTTGATATAAAAGGGTTTAGCAGAATGAGCATACTTCACTTTAGGAACTGTGACAGAAAGCAAAACAGAAGGTGAACAGTATAATCTGAAATATGACCTTGTCCTTTTCCATTGTTTCAGTTTTCAGAAGTTTTCCAAGTCCAGGTGAAGTTTTCCACAGAAAACTTAAAGAAAAAAGAGTGTCTGGGAGAGTGTGTGCACACTTATGTTGTTTTTGTCAGGCTTTTCTATGAAGAAAGGTCTTTATTTTTCAGGCAGTATTATTACCTACCTCCCTTTGTTTGCATAAGATGTTGTTAAAAAGATTTAAACCTGCCTCCAGAACCAAGACTAACTCCAAACAAACTAACTGTGCAAATCATTAATTTTTTTCTTCATTTAGGATTTTCTGCAATGCCTATAGCTGTTGCATCCTTTTGTCCCTGACAGCACGGTGTTCACCTGTGTCTTACAGTAACAGTCTTTGGCAGAGGGCAAGGTAGAGTTACCCTGGGTACCAGGTCCTGGGTGGCAGAAGCACCTCAGAAGTCTTTACTCACTGAAGCTGCAGTGAGTAACTTCTGTACTCATGAGGTCAAAGAAAGCTTCATGGTAAGGTTCTTTGCCATGGTAAGGTTCTTGACAAGCCTGTAGCTCATAATGAGGTGTTCCTGAACTGGGATGAAAATCCTGCTCTGGAAATGTATCTGTTTTAAGGACTAGCTCAGTGGATAAGCTGTAGTATTAGGCAAAGAGGAGGGGTTTGGTCTCCATCACTTTCTGGTGGCATCAGGAATCATACCTCACCTACCTGAAGAGTCTTGCCCTGGGGCCAAATGGCCCTTAGAGCAGACCTGGTGGTTTGCAGCTCTGTCTTAAAACTTGTGTTCAGTACTCTGTTCTGTCAATCTTTGGCAGACATTGCAGGCTGCTAAATGCCTCAGTCTTGGCCCATATCCTGACAAAACCTTTCCTTGATGGCCAAGAAAATTATATCTTCTCTTGGTTATTTGTGACCAAGTTCCCTCACATTCAATATGTAAAGTAAACGGAAGAAAGGGAGCCTTTGTCTTTTTTTTTGTTTTAATCAGTGTGATGGCTTTTTCCATTGTTTCAGAACTTCACAGCTATAAGGAGAGCCTGTTTGTCCAGCTGTGAAGAGGAGGGTCCTTGTCTGGTAGGGCACTCAGGGCTGGAGACACTGCAGAAGAAGGCTCAGTAGAAGGAAGATAGCTGCAAAAAGAAGACAGTCTGCTTTTTCATTTGGGTTAAAAATTCTGTCAGAATTCCACCTCTCTTGTTCCATTTTAGTGCGTAACCGAGTTCTGGCAGTTCTTTACAAAGTTTTGTTCCCAGACATGCATAACAATACTGCAGGAAAATATTTCAACAAACAAATCATGGATGCTCATTACTTGAAACACCCCCTGACAAATTGGTCAAATATGTCCTTCATCTGTAGCTGCTGTTCATTTCAGTGCTAAATGCTGATTATTACAAGGTTTCATTTGCTATTTTTTTTACTTTCTCTGTGAATACATTGCATTAGAATTCAAGTTTTGTTAAATCACTTCCATCGTAAAGCCTGCCAGCTCCCCTGCTATCCTGATTTACTCATCCTATGTGAAAGCTTCAGTTATTTTAGTAAATTTCACAGATGACTCCTACCTGTACTGATTGCAAGATGTTTTGCAATATATACATTTATTTTATCAATGCTGCTTTTGGAAGGAAAATAAAAACATCTATTTGAAGTTGAATGCTTTGGACTGAGGTTACTAGGTCAACAGTAAATTTTAAAAACTATTTGAGACCTTTCTTGGTGGCATTTTAAAATTATAGCTTAAGGTTACACTGCTTCACACTATTCTGTTTGGTTCCTTTGATGCTGAAGATCTGCAGTTGACTTATGTGTAAGATACATTTTTAAAAACATTAGCCATGATTTAAAGTAACAAGAGACACTGTTCAGAAATGGGAGAAACCCATCCTTTGGGAGGAAGTGAGTTAGGTTCAATCATTTTGTTGAACCTGAACCAGAAAGAAACCATTAGTAACTCAGTTTTTGTAAGAAGACTGGAGGAAGATCCCAGCTCCTGCCTACCTGTTGATTTTCGCAGCAGCCCAGACACTGGAGATGTCAGGACTATTAGAGGAAGGCTATAAACCAGCTTGTCTTTAGCAGTATTTCAGACTGAAAGGACTAAGGACACAGCGAGGGCAATAGTGGTATTATGATACAGTTATTAATTGCTAAAGAGAGCAGACTCCATGCTTTCATTGCTCAAGAGACATCTGAGACACTCTTGGTCTGAAAAATTCAGATGTCAAAGGGAATTATAGACACAAAGTTTCACATCTCCCTTAACAGTCATTTTAAACAAATAGAACCTCTTCCCACTAACAGAAATAAATCTAGGTTGCATATGCAGTTTCACAGTAAGTTGTTTTGATGCTCAGAGGGCTGTAGTGGGAGAAAACAAACACCACCTTTATTTATGGCTTTCACTTTTTTATTTCCCAAGTGAGAAAAATAAAGGAAGAAACAGATGACGATTGTCTCATAAAAGCTGCTTTCAGAAGTTCAGTTGTTTTGTGAAATTCCCTTCCCACACTTCTGTCAGAGTGGCACTCGCCTGCTGGAGTGGCCCTAATTTGCTGTTAGTGATAGGTAACGTGTTTGAGATAAAGCTCTCTCTTTAGTTTTCCTTTCAAAATTAAGCTTCATTTTGTCTTTGTGTCCCCCTCCCTGGCTTAGCTACCACGCTGATGCTCTGCAAGTTCTGCTGAAAAACAGTTCCAGGTCATCCTTATTATGTGGGTTATGTGGACTGACTGTTTTCTTTCCAGTGGACTACATAACCAATGCAACATCATTTGCTGGTGAACAAGAATGTTTCTGTGCAATTCTTTTTCTAGCTTCATTCTAGGATAAATTAGATGAACCTCCACTGAAAGCAGTGTTACCCGGTGGTAAAATATTTGTAATTAGCAGTATTTATTGTGCATCAATCATCGTAGAGATATTATGAAAAATAATCCAAGATGTTAGCCAAAAGAAAGTCCTATATCTACACAGGCATTCTACATAATAGCAATATGTCACTTTGTAGTTCCACATTAAACTTCTGTGTGAGAAGTTGCAGCTGTGGATGCCTTTGTCTTTCAAACTCTGTTTCAATAAACCTGTGAGAAAGAAAAAAGTGAGGGCCTTTCAGCTTTACAGCAGTTTCAAAGCAGAAGCTTTATTACTTTTTTTTTTAATCTTATATGCTTTATGTTTTTACACAGACATAGCTCCTCAGTGAAGATAAATGATGAGAGTCTACCTTAAAAAGCCTTTGGGTTTCCATTAATCCACATTAGGTTAAAAGGGAATCAGAATTCTAAAAATACAGCACATCAGAGAAACAGGGTATTTTTCAGGTCAAGGTCCTCTTTTCCATCTGGTGCCATTTGGTAATTCTAACGTCTTCCATCTCCCCCTATTTCTCCATCCGTAAATAACTCACTGAAGTAAATGCTTGGAATAATTACAGCAAAGAATGATAAAATGCAGGTTCAACTTGATCTCTTTGGGATCTAAAATGAAAAACATAACTAGAGGCATCGCAGTTACTGGAAAACTGTGGCTGTCGGTCTCCTGTCAGTAGGTGTATGAAATAAGAATAATGTCAGAGCATTATATGTTTTGGGATTACAATTGTACCATTCAAAAAAAAGTCAAAAATAATATTAGTTCAGGAGAGGGGAAAAAATAGCCTAGCAGGGGTAATATTCAAAAGCAGACTGCTATATTGCTTCTGCAAATAATTATAGACTCGTATTTTAACAGTTAGATGTCTAAGTGCTTGCATCCATTTATTAGGGAGTTGGAGATCTAACTACAACAAAATGTGTGCAAACTTGGAGAAATGGAAGAAGGTTTGAGATGCTTCTGAAGTTGGATCAATCAATCACTGGCCTGCTTTCCAAAAATTATGGGAACAAAATGTCTTTCCTTTTTTTTTTTTTGCATAAAGTCAGTATTGCCCTAAGAAGGAGTCCTGGAATAGTCTACAAGACAAGGTGCTTCAGAAAACTTCCTGGGTTAATGTGAAAGAAACCATCTACTCCTGCAGGGATTCCATATCTATAGCAGGAATGCACAGAGGGGGCTGGACTGTAGGCACACTGCTTGCTGTCATGGCCTTACTCAGGCATTACAACTACTTTGGCATCTCATTTTAAGGGGAAGACAAACTGTTCAGTTTGTTAACTGGGACTGCTGTGTGCTGGCTGGATGTGTTGTGGTACCCACCTTGTTCCTTAGACGCTCATCAGTCATAAGGATGTGATCAGGTACCTGGAATGGGAGGTCTGAACATGAGAAAGAAGATTGGTCTTTTGAATGGTTTGAAACCTTGTGTCTAGGGCTGCAAAAGCAGCATCCAGCAAAGGTTACCAAAGCCAACATTTCTCTTCCTCCCTGTGCTTCCCTGTTGCTGCTCAGGGCAGTACCAGGCCAGCTCTGCTCTGAAGAAAGCAGTCTTTGACAACAGGCATGAGACACTGTCTCCTCTTTCCCAGAATAAGAACCATTATGGAAAAACAAAAGATTTCATTTTGATGAGTGGGTGTGGGGTGAATTTTAGGAATGCTGTGCAGCTTTTAAAAAAAGTTTGGGGGATGTCCCAGAATGAAGAAGAATGGGATATGACTCAGTATGTGTGACACCCAGCAGTGTAAGATCCTTTCTATTACTCATGCAGGATGGAGCGGAAAAGATCTGTCAGTAATGTTCAGTTTACACATGGTTTTCACTTAAGTACTTGACAGAGGAAAAGTTTAATTGCTTTATTTAGTGCATTTTAGGTCCAAGAAAGGATACTTGCTACACATCTGAGAAATTATTCATCTCTGTGGCTGGCTTATTAACGTACCAGAAACTGGCCCCAAGGACATTGCAGCCTTACTCCCATGTAAAGGGTCAGAGTGAGCCCAAACACTGCAGACTTTTATTTAAAATCCCATTATTTTGCCAGTGTGATATAAAGTGATTGTGAAAATAAGAATGAGCCCATTTAAAACATCTATAACATGATAAAAATTGCTGACTCTCAGTGTGTCATACTCTCTGTCAAACGTAACATTCAAGGAAAAATGTAGTCACAAACTTAAGCTGCTGTTCACACACACCAAAAAGTGCAAATGTCACTTGAAGCTGTTCACTCAGCTGGGAGATGCCCCCTACCCCCATCTTGTCTCCTCCAATTACCCTTTGCCCCTTTCCTCCAGCAGCCATTTCTTCCTGGCTGATGTCTTTTAACATCCTTCAAAGGACAGTGGCCCCACTCCTGCTGCCATCAGATGTGGTGAGCTAGGCCTGACAGAAAGCCAGACAGCACCCAGAGAGGGTTGAGTCTCAGCACCAGGGTTTGCAAAGGGGCCTTCTCCCAATGTTCAGTCTCTGCAGTGGTAAGGATTACCATTCCTGTCAGCTCAGCAGGAGCAGGAGACATTCCCAAATGGCCTCATTCCCCCTTGTTCCTGCAGGAGCATCCCCGTTCCAGGTAGCCAGGTAGCTTTCAAAGGCAGACTGAAGCTTTAATGCCCAGCTAACAGCAGTCTAAGCCGTCTAAGGAGGCATCTAATTTGCAGCCTTGCAGCAGGAAGGAAGGAAGTGCTCAGGAGGGCAGGAGTGGAGGAGCAGCAGCCAGGGAGAAAGCAGGAGCCTGGGGATTGCAAAGCTGCATCATTTGCCACTTACAAAGACAGAAAAATCCACGGGGCTCTCTTTGAGTTTTCTATGTCACAGGGAGTTGCGTGATACGCAGGCAAGCAGACTGCTTCTACAGCTTTTTCCTGGCAGCTTTTGAAGTGAGGAGAATGGCCAGAGGAAGCTTAGCAAACTATCAAATAGGTTTTCCACTTTACCTCAGGAAAGGGGAGATAAGACAGGGGGACTGATTTTCCTGGTGAGTTTGGCTCAACAGATGAATGAGCAGTTCACTTGTCTTCCTCTCAAGGTCAATAGTGACAGGATATCTCACTGTGCCTTTCAGGAGCTTTTCTTTTGCAGGGTTTGCTCAACTTTCAGTCAGCCCTCATGGAGCTACAGTAGTCATAGTAGTGCTGGTGCCCAGCCTGCCGTGTCACTCAAGAAGAAGTGGCTTGGCTGAGAGTTAAAGGTCCACACTGGAAGAGCTCAGTGTATTTCTTAGTCCCTGTTTTGGGGACCATGTGTGACAGTGGTGGAGCCTTTGAATCATGTGTCATGTGCAGCATGGATTGCCTAGACTGAAGACACTCCTGTTGAGTATAAAGGCTACTTTGGGAGGAACTTGTCTTTTTATAAGGGTTTCAGATTACTTCATATTTTAAAAGTCCATGGAGTGCATCCAAAGCAAATAATTTTTCTGTGGTGAATGGGAAGACCAAAAGGAAAAGTCTGGAGAAAAGTCTGGAGGATGGATGCTTTCTTTAATGTCAAAGATGACATAAACACGTCTCCTTCAAACCCTTCTCACAAGATAACTTTCTCAGCAAAACACAGATTGCTTCCATCTCTCTGTAGCAGCCTTTGAAGCTTCCTTCTAATTGCTGTTACGGAGGAGGCAGGGTTGTCTTTCAGAATTTCTGGAGCAATGAAGTGTTCCTCCTCCAGTGGCTTTCACACTATCAGATGGTTGGTTGCTCCAATCAGCTCCCTCTTAGGAACTTCTCTGCTATCACATAAAGGCAAATTGATGTATCTGTTGCAAAATTATTAAATTTAAAAAAGATAAAAATTCTTTATTAAAAATGCTCTGACCAGCTGTATGTAAGCTGTATGTATGCCTGAATTTTCATCAGCCAGAGGCCCAGCTAAGAAGATTATGAATGGTTTTGGGAAGGTGACACCAATTCTGAGGCATCAATTTTTCTGTCAACAGGTCAACTTCTTTTGCAAAACTTGTTTGCTTATTCCATTTTGTTTGTGGGGGTATTTGTTTGGCAGGGATATTTTTCACGAGGGGAAGAATTTATAAATTTCTTTTTTACAGATGTCATTGCTACACTGTTTTGCATTCCTGTCATATGGAATATTTTCCCTGTTCAGATATCTTGCTCCTCAGCGTGTCTACTGTCTATAACTCTTCCTTTTGCAATATTTTCTTTGAGAAAAAAAAATTACTCCGTTTACTTCTGCAATGAGTTCTGGGGTGGAAATGCTTACGATGGTATCAGGCACCTTGGGAGTGTAGGACTTGGGGCTTTCATTGCATTCAGGTCAAAGGCTTAGGAATGCTATTAAATGGGTGTTCCCAGAAGGAAAAAATATGATTTTCTGAGTATTTCTTTCTTTAAAATTTATGCCTGTTGTGCTTGCACCCTAATAAGTGTTTTTCCATATTTAATGATTTAAGATATAACCAAAGACAAACAGATTTTTTTTTCCAGTTTATGTACCTCCTTCACCTGCATTCAAAAAAAGTGACAGTTTCCACACCTCCTTTTAATGTATAAGAAATTTTATTCACTTTACTTATTGGAAACTGTATACATCCTTTGTCTATCTGCATGTGGAGCTGTTGCTGTGTTTCTTAATAGCTTATTGCAAGTCATTTTATGAAATCACCAGTAATAAATACTTAACAGATACTAGAAGAAGCAAGGAAGTTTCGTATACATGGGCATTTGTGTAATACACAGAGAGCAAGAGCTGCCCGTGCACACTCTATTTGGCAGGAGACTGAGATGGACAGATACCTGGTGAGATTTCAGGTGGGCACTGGTAGGTGCTGACATGACCCTAAAGCCTCTGAAGTTCTTGTGTGGGAATCCAGCTTCAGGAAATGGTGCATATGACAGCAGATTTTTTATCCATCTGTGTAATGGATATTTACTGGAACACTGAATAGACCTGCATTGTTTTTTACCTGTTGTGGAGAGGGGGAGACTTAGCATGGAATAGTTTAAGAGTGGGAGGTCATTATTTAGATGGTAAGTGGCCATAACTGGTAGATCAAGTATACACCTCATCATCATCATCATCTGGTGTTGGGTCTTGCTGCTCAGTGCTCAGCTAGCAGCCTGTTTGAATATCCATGTTAATGAGTGCAAGTGTTTTGTCCTGGATGCAGACCACATGCACACAATCTGCTAGTGCTGAATAGAGGCATAGTTATGACTCCACCTGTCACCCACTGTTCTGACACACTCATTACTGTTTTGAAATTAGACACAATACTAGTCAAATAAGTGCCACAAAATGTGTGGTGGGGCTGAGCACGTCCCTCTGGGTGTGGCCATGCCTTGGTGAAGGCAAAGGTTAAGGCAGATTTTGGAGCTCTAAATTGCAACTTACCAACTCTTTCTAGCAGTATCTTTACACTGCAAAAGCAGCAAACCTATTTGTATTTCATAAAGTCTAACTGTTTGTCTTCAGAATGAAGTTTGTGTTTTTTTTAAACTGATGGTGAGGCTGAGTCTGGCTTACCTGAACCACCACCATTGTGACTGAGCAAAACCACTACCCTGTTGAGATAGAAAGTGAGCAGCTTAGTCCTTGCCTATAAACAGCTTCATATTTAGGAAAAATTTTCCGAAGTACCTAAGTGATTTAGGATCCACAATCTACATTTCAACTATTTCCAGGAGCTGGAGTGAGGTAAACATTTTTCAAAGTGTGATTCTCTCTTGCAATGCCATCTGCCACAAAGACACCCTCTTTTCTTGCTTACACTGTTCCTCTTTTCCAGGTTGGCCTTCCTTCTATGATGTGATCAGTCCTGATGTGGTTACTTTCAACGATGATTTCTCCTATGGGATGCATCGGATTGAAATATCCTGCAGTCAGGTTAGTTTATAGCATATACAGACTATTCTGATAGCAAAGGCTGCAAAAATCATTACAGTGTCCTGTACTTTCCCTACGATTTGCAATCTTTTCAGTTCCATTAAGTAGTCATTATTGTGAGAGAGCACAATGGGTTGTAGGTGTAACAGCTGGGTGCAACAGCTGACGGCACAAAGGGCTCATTGGAATGCATCTTGTTGTCTTGTTTGAGATTTATCAGAGTAGATGTAAATTGTCTACAGTTGTCTTCATGAAGAGGGTCCCTTCAAAGTTGCTCCTTTGAGCCTGAGCCTGAGCCTGAGCCTTGGCTGACTGGCTCCAAACGTGAGCATTTGAGAGGGAAGTCGAAAGCAGTGGAGCGGCTGCCTGTGTGCTGATTCCATCACTGTGCATTACTGTGCAGCCATGCTAACTCATTCCCAGCAGTCATTCCCAGCACATTCCTAATGGCTGCCTCAAACAATGCCATCTGCCCTAATAATGAAGTCAGCAGTCATTCAAAATGTGCCCAAATTTTCCGTTATCCGTCTTGTTCTACTTTCTCTTATCCTTTGTGCTGCCCTCCTCTCTGTGAAAGGTTTGGCATAATTATTACCTGGCAAAAGCTGCTTCATTGGTGTTCAGCAGACAGGCCTGGCAGCTTGTGGTCCTCTAGCTCTGCATGATCAAACTCCTCCCAGGGGAAGCAACAGCTTCATTTGGGCAACGATGATTTGCTGTTATTTTTCCAAACAGTATTGGAGAGAGAACTGATTTCATCCCTGATGCTATGAATCCTTACTAGTCAGTCAGTCCTCATATATAGATGCTCAGAGTGAGTTAAGATGCTTCTCAAAAAGAGACAGGATTGTCTTTATGGAGAATCTATTAACTCCTGTCTGGCTAGAGGGTTTGGCCCAGCATGTCAATGGCCAAATCAACATGTCTGCTGGTATGTCATGTATGCTACAAAATTCTGTAGTTTTCACATTGATTATATGCTTTAGCAGGTCCATTTAACAGTTTCTGGGAGCACCCATTTCCCTGAATTCCCCAGCAAGGTAGCAATGGGACTGCAGACTGGGAATCTTCATGCTTCACCCCTGATTATTGGCGCAATAAAAAATGCAACCCACTCTCTTCAGCTCTGCTTAGAAGGCCTGAATATTACTAAAATCAGCATACTGCCAACCTGCTGAGCCTGTATCTGCTGACACCCTTCAGGAGATGGCTAGAGCTCCTTGTTTCACCTGAGAGAAGCCCAAGGAAACCTGTGGTCAGGCCAAGAAATCTGGGAATGCCATTTACCTGTTGCCAAATAAAATAACATTAGCAGACCTGAGACCAGCAATATTAGCAGCAGTCACACACAGACACCATAAAATTAAAGGAAAATAAAAAGCTGAATTTAAAGCACTAAGAAAAAAATGCAACCAAGGTTGCTGCATAATCCAATGGTAACTTTCTACCAGCTACTCCAGCTTCCTGGGGCAATAACCCCACAGGTGACCAAGGCACTCAGGAAAAGAGCTTGAGGATTGGTAAGCATCTTCGCAGCCACCCCTCAGCACAGTTAATGCTGCCACATTGTGTATCCATAACAAAACCATTTCCTCCCCTCCTCAGAGCCCTAGGAATGTGAATCACACATGCAGCTGCAAAAAAATGCACTTTTACTGCAGCCTGGAAAGCTGTGCGATTGATATGGCAGACCTTGGTAGAAGTGGAGGGAAATACCCTCTCACTTGCACACCCAAAACCTTTTTTAATCTTTTGCAGATGAAAAACTAGGTTTTTTTTTTTAAAGTCCTTCCACCTGTCTGGGAGAATAAAGACCCCCTCTCTTTTAATGTTCTCCATTATAGAAAGCAAACACTGGGGGGAAATTGCTGTGATATTAATCAAAGACACCCATGGTATTATCCTAGAAATAACTTTTACAGTTTTTTGGGAACACGTGACCCTGGATGTATTTGAAAGGTCAGTGGTGGGTCACAGGTAGAAGTTAATTACAAATGCATTTGAGGAATACTGTGAAGCTGGTTGCATCTCCCTTATTTTTTCCTCTTTCTTTGGGAATCCCTTCCCCTAGAGGTCTCCCTAGCTATTACTTGTACCTGTACAAATCAGTGAAATTCTGTTGTCACAGAAGTGCTGCTTGCACATTGATAATTCGGACTCGGTGACAGCAGCTGAGAGCAAGCTGCTTTCCATGCCTCCCAGCAGCATATTAGAACCAGCAGGCTTGGGAGATCCAAGCATCCTGACAGTCAGCAATGGTCCCCCCTTTCCTGCTCCCCAGCACATACTTCAAATGCTCTACTCAAACCATTTCAACGTCCCAGTGCGTTCTGCCCAGTATATTTATGTGCAAGACAGATGATTGTTACTTTTGGGGAGGCTTTGCAGACACACATACATGTCTTAGAAAAATGGTCAGCTCCCATTATGTCTGGGGAGGACAGTAAAATCAATTCATCCTTTGTACCCTCAGCTGAGGGCCAGGTTTTTTATGCTGTGCTGCAGAGGATTGAATTACGTTTCTTTTCAGGGCAGATGAGTTATAGAGCCCTCTACAGAGAGAATCGCCACATAAATTTTTGATGCAGGGTAATCTCAAAAGGTAACAAATTTTGCAGTAATCCATTCCTGGTGTGATTCTTCTGCCATCACAAGGAGGTGTAGTGAGACTATCTGGGACTCTCACACAGCTTCTCAGATTTTGTGAGGAAAACCTTTTTGATAGATTGTCTTTGTAGCCTGTGTGTGAGTACATATTTCTCCTGCAGACATTTCTCTCTATGGTTTCTCTTGTTCTGTTTCTGTCCAGTGGAGAGGGAATGATATATCTTTGGTTAAATGTTAATCTGGAAAAGATCTATTTAGCATGTCTAGCCAGGAGGTTTTGAAGCATTCTTGGTTGGGATTAAATGATTTAATTAGGATCCTGAGCATTTAGGAAAATACTCTCTCTGGGACACTTCAGTTTTTTCCGATTTTATTTTTTTCCCCCAAGGTGTGGAAAAGCTTTATAATCAGGTAAAATGCCTCACTGTGAGAGACCCCACTCTGAGAAACAGCTCGGTTTTTCTGCCTAAACTGCCAATAAAAGGCCTTGTATCTAAAGGAAAATAAAATCAAATAAGCCTTGGGGAATGGAGGAAAAGGTGGGAAGACAACAAATTTTCAGAAAGATTTAAACGTTGTGTTCTCTAGTTCCTGTGCAACTTCCCTTTACCTTTTCCTTGTTCGCCACATTTTCTCTTGTTCCTTACAAAAGCCAAGAAGCTGTTGCTGAACCCAAAGTCATCCATCCCTTTTCCCATTGCCTCTAGGAGCTCGTCCTGCTGCTACCACAGCCTAGAAGCACCCTCATTTGTTACTGAGCCTTTGCTGGGCTGCTGTGCCTGTTTCAGCAACACTTCTCCAGGGAGCCTGCCCTGAAATGTGGCTGCATGGGTGGGACCTGCCAGGAGGAACACCAGGGCTTCCCATTCCTACCTGCCCTACTCCCACGGCCATTGATGGCTGTTGTTTCACTAAACAAGAAGAGTTTCTGTCTCTTCTATCTGGCATGAAACCCTCCCCCAGCCTTTCAGCCTGTTGAGTTCAGCCTGAAGCCCAAGGCATTACTTGCTTCTACAGGCACTCTTCCTACTGCCTTGGTGGATTAAAAGCCATAACAGCAGGAGAACATTAGCAACACATTAACTGCAGAGTAGAGGTTTGCCATCACTAACTCACTCACAGTTCAGAATAATCAGTATTGCCTCTATGTATTTGGGATACTATGAATTAATTAAATGTTAAGAATAATTTGCAGTCTTTCATTTTTACTGTCTGACTGTGAGCCCACGAGCAGCTCTGTGATCTCAGTTACATCATCCTGCCTCTCACTGAGATCAGCTATTGACTTGAAAGCCTAAGGTTCTTTGGTAAAGCAGCATGACTTTCCTGTTCAAGATAAATATTTCTCCAGTGCAAGAGTTTATTTTTTTATTTCTCAAGGCAGGCTGTAAAAGTGAACTTGTGGAATTTAAGTGACTAATTACAAGAAATTCTTGCTCTCCAGATATGTTATCAGCCTTAGTGTTCAGCGTTAGTAATCCTACTTTTTGAATAAAGATCAACTGGACCACCTTCTTCAAAATATTTTAATCTCCTGTGAGACAAAGGCCTGTTACCTTTCTTATAGACAGGAGCTGTAGTGTTCACCCTGACTACCACTGTGAGTATCTGAGCCTGAGTCATACAGACCAGAAGTGCCAAGAGACCATCAATCGTTTCATATTCCTTAGAAAAAGCAAATTCAACGTAATTCCTGTTTATAACTACTTCCAGCTAAAGATTTTTCATTCAGAAACATTGTACATATTTTTGTTACAGGCCTTTTAAGTCACCTGTCCCTATCACCTATAAAGTACAGAAAGTAGTATGAGATGAATAGTGGAAGAGCTCTGTCCCCTCCGGGGGCAAGGAGCAGATGTGAACCCAGAACAGCACTGATGCTCAGAAAGCTGCCAGGATGTGGAAAAAAAGAATATCTTCACAGCTTTATAGGTCCTTGCCAGGATGACCAAGGGGCACGGTGTTTTCTTACCAAGGGGCATTGCAGGTGGCTGCAGGCTGAGGAGAGCCCAGAGCTCAGGTTGCCCCTTTCTTACCCAGCAATCTTCGCAGTGCTGCCCTCACCATTGTGTTTTTATATTGAGCTCCTGCCATGAGATCCTTACAGAGATAGGGGCCTTCTCAGAATCCGTGGCCCAACCAAACATGTGCAGTAGCACGATGGGAAACACCCAGGAAATTCAGGTTTGAAGTCTTAGGTGCCCGTGTACCTCAGAAGATTATCTTTCTGGATCACTTGCAAATCAATGTAGCTCATAAATCCCACTTGAAAGGGCGTTGCAGGCACCAATGTGCTGCCTTGGAAGAGGCTGCTACGCATTGCTTAACACCACTGTGATGCCATCAAGCTGCACAGAGACCCAGTGATACTCTGTTGTGTTTTGTTTCAGTGTGGTGCTCACCTGGGGCATATTTTTGATGATGGACCCCGTCCAACTGGCAAACGGTACTGCACAAACTCTGCTTCGTTATCTTTCAAGCCAGCAGACAAGAACAACACCGGGGAAGGCAGCGGTAATGCCAGTCCTGCCCAAACAGGCAAAGCTGAGCTGTAGGATGAAGCAAAGCCTGCAGAAAACTCTGCTGATCCCACACAGCTTACAAGGAATGTTTTCTAAGTTGCCTGCTCTCTTATATCCTAAGAATGTTTAAATGTATGAAAGCATTTTGCACCATCCCTCTCCTTCCTCACCTTTTTGGAACTGGGGCCTTGCCTGCCAGTGCATTTACCATATAATTGGTTTGAAAAACGTGTTGACTGATTCCATGTGTTTTCTTTTCCTTTCTCTTCTTTGAGATTGCTTTGGGGAATCTTTAACTTGAGAGGCTTTGGCATCATTAGTTGTTAGTTTCTTTTTAATGCTGTGTTATTCCAGGTTTGAACACTACTCCTTCTTGTGTGGGAGAGGGGACTTACGTTTATCTCCAATCTCCAGGAAAGTTCTGGGCATAAGAAAATCCTGAATTCCTAGCACATCTCTTCTTTGTTCCGACTTGCAAGGCATGCAGCCTTTGGTCATATATATTCAGCCATCTCCCAGCATCAGCCGCACCCTGCAAAAACTTGTAGTTATGGCTGTTCCTTCCTAACTGGGAGAGATGGATGAGATGTGAAGCCCATCCTCTGGCTAATTTCCTGCCAAAATTCCAAGGGTGTGGTTGAAAGGACGTAAACATTCTCTCTGCATCTATTTTTCCCCTTTGTTTGGTATTTAAATCGAAGTTTTAACTAGAAAGCCTCACTTTTTGTGGGCTACTAATGAGGCTTTGTCTTTTCGTGAGGCCTGTGCAGCAACTGTAACTCAAATCTGAATTAAAATTGAAATCTGCAGGGGGTAATTATATGGACAAGTGCAGAGATAAACTTGAGAAGTGAAGTAGATGAGGGGTGACATTAGACTCTTTATCTTGTTGGTAGCTACGAGGATTCAGAAACACAACAGTTTCTGCTGAAAGGGAGTTCAGGAATGAATGCAGCAGAAAGAGGGGAGACGCTGCTGAAGAATCCAATTTTAAAGATTAGCTGGTCTGGATGCAGGCTGCCTACAAGGCCACAACCTTTAATTTGTGCAATTGTGGTGTAGGACATGAGTGAGGGGGATGGTTTAAGAAATGAATCTGAAAAAAGCCTGTCAGAGCTCCAGAATTATTCGTGTAGCAAAATTTGCTATCCACTAAGATGTTTTCACAGCTGCTTTTAGATTTTTTTGAATAACAGTTTCTCTAGAATTGTGTATAATACTTTTCTTTAAGCTATACTATGCCCTATTTGCTATCACCACTTTGCCTTTAAGCTTTGAGAAACTTAATGAATATTGTATTTACTTTTATTAGCAAACTTTGCAAACAATATATTTGGATCCAATGTTATTTCTAGTATGAGCAAAACAATGACTGATTTTTATGGAAGCAGGATTTATTTTTTTAGGTCAGTGATAACAGATATATTATCTGAAGTGCAGACATCTTCCAGTTAAAATGTGGCTACTGTAAAAGTGTACGTAATGGCCAGAATTGCCTTTTTTTTGCAGCATAAGAGAGACATGACAAAAGCAGACAATATGTTAATATTGAGTAGATGCAAGTAAGGATGATAAATATTTAGAGCTAAAACACTCAAGCTCTACTGCAAGCAACAAGCACCCTCTGACATGAATATTCCCCCAGATGTCATCCAAGGAACTGCTCATTGGTTGCAGGAAAAATTGTGCAGTCTGACCTTTGGTGTTTCAAGGCAGTTGAGTTTCTGCTGGTCCCCTTGTTTTTTAGCTTTTTTTCCCTTTCTTTCTTTTCTAGGAGTGCTTTTTTCCCCTCGGTTTTATTTAAAGAAAAATAGTTATTCCTGCCACATTTTCTGACATAAACTTTAAAAAGGCAGAAAATCTATAAAAATGTGGCACATAAACGTGGTTTAATTCCAGATTGCTGTTGGAAGTGTTATCAAATTTCCGTATATTCCTGCCTTATGTTAAAGAAATATATTACTTAAACTCCAGTATGCAGTAATGTGTGCTGTCCTACAGGAGATTTATTTTTGCAGGATATGGAGTGCAATGAAATGAGTCAATATGGTGAGGTGTATGTGATCTCTGGGAGTTAGACCATTTAACATAGGAAATGCATTGTTCTCTCCTGCCACACAGCATATACCACAGCACAGTGCAAGGTGGGACAGATTGTCTTTTATTGCTCTTAGAAGATGCTGGTAAGGGCTGGTATTGAACCCTCCCTATTTGCTTCAGTCTGGTTATGATTCAGAGGAAACTTGGGAGCTGAGCACAATGTGTAGAATAATAAGAGAATATTTCTGGATGTTTAAATTTTGCACTGTCTAGATGCTTATAAAAGCTGAATGCAAACCGTGTAGAAATAGCAAACTATATTTTATAGTATCTATTGTTACTCCAATCTTTAAATAGGATACCTTGAAATACCATGTAAGTCACACATGCTATTTATATATACTATATATATAAAAAATTCCACATGTTTTTTATATATATATATACGTACACACAAATATTATCCAAGTATAATTTTAGCCTTCAGTACCTTTTTAATAGCTAAAACCTTTCCTTAAGAGGGTTCAATACTTTTAAGAAACCAAATATACATTTTTCAAATTAAATTTGTTTTCATAAATTTGTTGTACACAAATAGAAAATAAATTTCTTTATAAATAATTCTGTCCTCCTTCCTTATTTGTCTGTTCTTATGTCAGGTTTTTGCACCCCTAGATTCAACATGTCTTAGAGGACTTCTTTTACTTTTCCTTCTCTTAACTTGCTGTGGATATTATAAATCCAGCACTTTTGCAGGTTTCTGGCAGGGGCAGCAATACGGCAAGCACCCAGGCCCCATGGAGAGGGGAAATATTTAGAGAAAGGCTCAACTTTTTTGCTCAACAGCAGAAGTTCTGGCTGCTTCCAGAAGATGCAGTGTGGGATGTGGTGTCTCACAGGCCTGCTGAAGGAGCTCCACAGTGCCCAGGCTCGGCCTGCAGTGGAGGAATTTGGCTTGAAAGTTGGTTTCTTCTCCAAGGATGCAGGTTGGGAATCAGTGGAATCAGTGGATCAGCTCTGCAGTGGGTTTTAAAAGGTTGGTGCAAGGGAGGGGAAGAAGTTGCAGGCTGTTTTCAAACCAACTTCCAGAGAGTTACATCAAAAGTAATTAATTTGCTAATTGTTCTCCAACACCGCAGTGTCCTGGGACAGATGACACACTGAAGACTTGTTTTACCCGGTTAGTATAATCCTTGTTGGTACAAATATTAATCTCTCTGCCTCCTGCCATCCACTGTAGCTCCCTCCCAGAACTCTAATAGTTTGGTATTTCTGAAATGAGGGACTAACTGGTGCCCAGCAAAATGAGGTGCAATGGACACCTCGTGGTGGCTTTGCCCAGCATAAGCCACCCAGTCTGTCAGCACCCAGAGGGGCTGTGCTGAGGCAGATCCTCAGAGTGGTGTGGTCCTTTTGGTGCTGTACCCTAAGACACACGCCCCATCACTTCAAAACCAGGGAAATTTCTAGTAGAAGTTGCTCTCCCAGCTGCTCCTGCTGTTCCCTGGGGTTCCCTGGTTGCCAGGTGGGAGAAGCAGTGGTGGTAAGATCAGACACACGAGGCCAGTGGTTGAAAGGCAAAGTGATTCTCCTATCATTGTAGCCCCATAGCTTTTGTATATTAAAGGCAATTTTAAGCCTTTAAAACTATAAGCCCTTTTCACAGGCTGTATTAGCTCTCATAAAATAATAATAAAAAAAATACAGTGTGCATGTGAACTGGTTGAAACTGAGGACCTTACCTCTTTGGCTACGGCAGGTATTCCACAGCTGGCATCTGCATTTGCGCAGCAAAGTCATCACTTCAAGAAAGGAGAGGGAACCTGGGAAGTGATGCACTGGCCTCTTATTTGTACTCACAGGCAAACGGTGTTTGGAGACCCTGTCATCTCACAGGGTAAAAGGCAAGGTAAAAGTGAAGCACAGAGCCTGCCTCCAGTGGTCCATCACAGGGCAGCATGGCCCATGGGGAAGGACCTGCATGAGGAATGAGATCTTACTGCTCTTCCAATAGCTGACAGAAGTGGAGCTGTCTCTGGCACTAAGGCCCATTGTATTCCCTCTTCCTCTGCACCCCCAAAATGGCTCAATTAAGGCAGCATCATAAGTCAGCACTTGTGTTGGTGTGACACTGAAGAGCCCATTGTCACAGACACGATGCCAAGTGTTGATGTTTGTACTCTCGTACTGAAATGTCTCAGTCTTAATTCACTTTGCATTGTTTTGCAGTCCATTTACCCAACTGAATTTGGTAATCCATGAGGTCAGGCCTTCTCTTAGCAGCAGATGTGATGTGTAGGAATTTTTCTTACTATTCACTGTATTACAAAATGTCTGTAGTTAGTGTCAGTGCATGGTCAGCAGTTCTCTGCTCCTTCATCCATGGTCTGGGAGTGGATATGAACTATATGGTACAGGATACTTTACTAAATCAGTTCCAAAATAGTGCCCTCTCTCTTCCCATTGCTGAAGAAATTAAAGGATGAAAACAAAACAGGTGTTCAGACTTTCAGAATTAAAATCAGTGTGCTCTCACTAACAGAACAAATAACAGAGTAATTCAGTGTCACTAGAAGCAAATTCATCAGCTTCCAAATTCAGTACAATAATGCAAAATGTTGCTTATTGGCAAAATGAACTAATAGTGCTTGGGTTTTTTTACTATTAGAGTGAGGCCACCTACAGGTCCCACAACAAACCTGCAAAATTGTTTAATTGTTTAATCCTTAAATTGTTTAATTTGAAGAGGAACATTCCATCCGGGCTTAGTGTCTCCCTGTTACAAAGTGATACACCACGGGGCTATGGCAGCAGTCAGCACCTGCATTATTTTTACAGTCATTTTTTAAAATAAAACAAAACAACAAAACAAAACAGGTGAGGTAATACTTCTAAATGCACACCAGTCAGTGAAATCACAGAAATAGCCAAACTCTGAGCAGTGTAGGCATGTGACATTCTCAAGTCCTTGTACAAGCCACTAGAGTAATATTAAATGCTGTAAGCATAAAGGTCTCAGTTATGTCCATTTGTTTTGGGGATCAGGATCCCAGCTGAGCAGGAATCATACACTCAGATACCTTCTCCAGGAACCTCTTAGAACTTGTAGCCATCCCTCTCAGACCTTTCACTTGGCCAGCATAGACCAGAAAAGGAGAACTGGTTCCAGAAGAGAAAAGAGAAAAGGCCTCTGGTTTCAAACTCCTGTTTTATTCACCTTGTTAGACAGCTTGCAAACACTTCAGACATTTCACTCTGTAGATGTCTTAGCCAGGGCATTCCCATTTGGTGCTCTTTATAGTTTCAGTGCAGAGGATACCTGTGATGTAACTTCTTTTAGCCAGGAAATTTTAGTGCCCTGATGCAACAGATCAGTTTCTGTCCCCTCTAGTTTCAGTTTCTTCTCTTTCATTTTTCAACAGCTGGCACTCCAGACAATGATCTGTTGTTTTTCTCTTTTCACTATAGCCTGAAACCTGACTGAGCTGCAGCTTCACCTTGTCTCAGATCCCATACTCCTCACTTCTTGTCTGCCCAGGTGAAAGGAATATCTGTTCCCCAAAATACAAGCCACGACTTCCAGGCAGCATAAGAACCATGACAAATCATGTGTGCCCACTTGCTGGGAAGAGTAGTGGTTCTTTGGAAAAGCAAATAAAAGGTATCTTTATCTTTCTATTAGAGCAAACAAGTTGATTTTGTGTGTGGGCTAGTTAATTTTCATGTTTTTCCAGGCCGCCCTAAAGTCCTTCTTCTTGAAGTCTGGGTATTGTCTCTTCCAGTTTACAACTTTATTATTGTATTCATACAAATCCGAACATCTGGAGAACATCCTCAGGTATAACTGCTGGGCAGTGCAGAAAATATCTGGCGTGATCTGAAACAGGTTTTACTTCCCATGAAAGTACACCCCTGGGACTGGGAAACTTAGAAGGGCTGTAATGGCGTAGAGATCCTTTCACCTACAGAACACCACATTTGGCCTGGGCCTGTAACAGGCAGTATCCCTGGGAATTTCTTAGCTGTTCCCTGGGCTTTTTTTTGGTGAAATTAGTTGGTGGTGGTACCATTTCCCAGCAATGTCTGTGGCAGTATCCCCAAGAGCCTGCATGATGCTGCAGCTGGTGAGGAGATGGAATTCCTTGCTGTAGGAGCAGTTGGTTTCTATCCAGAGAGCAGTCAGGAGATGGAAGTGTAGGTGGTGGGTGGAGAAGGGGAAAGGGGAATTTGCATTTTTCTCCTTGCCATTTGTCCCTCCTGCTCACCTTAAATGACATGGATTTCCACCATAGCACTGTAAGATCACTTCAGCTCAAGTCCAATAAATTAACAAAGGCTTCTGAAACCTTGTAAACATAGGTCCGGATTCTTTATTCTATCTGTCCCATACCACTGACTTCAGTAAAAAAAAGCTCCTACAAATCTGAGGGGGATGGGAAGACAGATCTACTGGGAAAGACTCCTCAACGTACTTGAGATCAACTGTTTTCAAAATTAGTTTTTTTGTTTTGTTGGGTTTTTCTGTTTGGTTTGGTTTTGGGGTTTTTGGGGTTGTTTGTTTGTTTGTTTTTTGTTTTTTAGGAATAGGATGCCCTTGGCAAATCTGACTCCTCCAAATAACTAGTACAGAGAATACAAATCCTAAAAACCTGAGACTGAATTCTCAGAATAAAGGTCTGTACCAGCTGAAGCACAGCACTGCTGACCCCTCACTAGGACAGTTCCCTCTCTCATGCATCATTACTGCTCCATTTTCACATCTTCTTTTACTGCTGCAGAAGATACTTGCAATCACAGTGTTTTCATACACCTTTACCTTTTGCTGCTTTTTTTGTACTGGATTTTGAAAAAGGAGATTATGTTACTCCCAGCTTGAACAACTTCTAGGAAATAAAAAAATCCAAACAGGTTGGGTTTTTTTTTTCAGAAGCTGAGAAAATTCTAAGCAAATTCCAGAATTTGGTGTTTCCATGCCGTCAGCTTCAGCTTTGGGGGGTACCACCAGTCCCAGCAGTCGCCAGTGACCATGAATTCTGTATTCTCTGTTGATAAATTACAATTTTATCTTTGTTTGGCTAGGGCTTTTAGTAGCCTGCCAACTCAAAGCCATTGCCTCATATATCATTAGAGGGCAAATACGTTCCCATGTATGTCTGTGGCATGTAAGCAGCTCTTACCACAGCCTGGGCATTCCAGCATCCTGCTGAGGAAGGAAAGCAGTGCCCCAAATAATTTAAACGACAGATTTGTCTTTTCGAATAAAATATTTTTTGTTTTTCAAGGTCAGACATTTGGGGCTGTTCAGGTCACAAGACGCCAGAGGGTGTTTATTTTGGAAAACAAGGACAGCTGTGGCTGGGAGGTGCTTCTAGCAACACCCAAATCTAGCATTTTAAACCAAACATCAGTCTGGCCAAAGGGCAGCTTCACTTATCCTTCCTTACTGACACCTTGACACAGAGGGAGAGCATCCAGGAGCTGAGTGACACACACGCAACGTGAACAGTATTTGGTATTCTCACTTATGAACTCAAATACCTCAAGGCATGGGGGAGATCTTCAGATGAGAGGAACAAATATTTTGCATTGGCTGCAGTCAATGTTTACAGTGGAAAGTGATTTTTGAAAGGCTGAGACAGTGCCTCGTAGTGGGTTGCATCTAAAAGTGTTTTGGTCATAGAGGAGCAGCTCTTATCCTACATCTAAATGGTGAGTGGGATGGTAGTTTTTTCGTCCTCTCATTGGATATTTCATCTTGTAGTTAGGTCAGCTGCTCATGGAGATATCTCCAAGGCAGATTTCCTCCTAGGTCATTAGTGGAAAAACAGAACAAATGAATCTTTGAGAAGCTGACACAGAGTGGCATGGAAAAAAAAAAAAAAAAAACAACCCAAAACAACAGCCCAAAAAAACATTGTGAAAGATTTACTATTAGTACAAATGGAGGCACTTTTATGTACAGTTTTGGTCCCTGTATCAATTGCATTTCTGGGCTGAGGCTGATCAAGAACTTTGCTTCTCCTTGCTAACTGCCCAAGAGTAGAGGACTTGTCATAGCTGAAGACAGCTCAGCTGCAAGGGCACAGTCTCTTAGACCTTCATGAATCCTCTCTGGAGGAACCATGTGTCTCCAGCCATTCCCACCCCTAGCTGGGTGGCCATGCTTGGGTTTATAACACTGTTTAAAAATGTATGTGACTCTCCATATGTGGATTTTTTTCATCCTCGCTTTTCCCCATAAACCAAAATTGCCATAGATAACTACTTTTCCTCTGTGAAGACATTGGTTTCCCGTTGATGTTTAATTAATAGATACTTTTTGTGGGTCAAGTTAGAAGGCAAAAATAAAAGTAAATTTTAGATGATTCAGCCCATTCTTAACCATCCAAATGGTGTTTAGAAATGTTAAACTGCAGTAAAAATCTACAGCTATGTGGACTCGCCTAGAGTTTCACAACAGCAATGAGGATAGGGCACAGAGCTTCCTATTTCAAATGTCTTCAAAACATCCCTTCAAAGAATCTCTATTAGGTGTTAGGAGTGTAGAGCCTGTGGCATCCAGTTACACAGTTTTGACCATTTAAGAGAGGTGAATAAAATAGGGTCGGTTTCAGAAGCGTACTGTGAATGGATTACTGTTTCAGCCCTGAAAATACACATTTCTTCCAACAGTATAAAAGTGAGGGCAGCGTTTATGCCACCAGTGTAGGAAACACACATCTCTTTTCTCCAGTGACTGAGCTGGACTAATGAGAGCTTTCAAACTTGCTGATGACTGAGAGACAGCCTTTCGGTGCCTTGCACTGGTAAAGCATTAAATGTTTTCTATAGTGTTGCTTCCTATTGACTCCAATGTGAGTAAGAGGCAAATAGGATGCAGCACCAACATAAAGCAGTAGTTCAGGTGCTCTTAATGGCAGCAAGTGAATGCAGAAAAGCAAGTCCAGCAACCCCAGCAGAGAACCTGGAGACAAATTGCTAAATTCACTCTCTGCTAACTTGAGCCCTGCCCAGTAGATACATTTTTGAATTGATTACATTTTATACACTGATGTTCCAGAAAAAAAAATAATACAAACTCTGCTGCTTTCTTCAGGGATGGAAAACAAAGAATGGCAGAGCTGAGCCCCTGGTCCAGGGGACCATCCTTGAGCCATGACAGATCAGCAGGCAGGCAGGAGGACAGGCAGCACATCCACAGGCACATCCCAAAGATGAGTCGCTGGCTTCAGGTTTCCAAATGCACACACTGCCCTGGGCAATGTGTCATCTCAATGTGTTTGCCATAATGCAAACTAAAATCTGAACTCTATTCACTCAACCAAACAGTTTGTCCTTATCAAGATCCATGGGCCAGGCTGTAGAAGGCCTGTAAAAGAGTAAGCCTGGGGCTGTTTACAAGATGATACTCAGAGATACCTTCAAATCAGAGGAGGCAAACACTGCTATGAGTATATGTATTTTGAGAGTAATAGGATAACTTGGGAGAAAAATGCTCACCTCCAGCTCACAAAGGGTTTTCATGCCCAAGGTTTTATTACAGTTTAGAAAATTCGTGGCGAAGTCTCCGGGTTTGTTTGAAGACATGCGTGAAGAATTATATGGTGAAACGTTTCATTCTGGCTGTGAAAAAAGTTAATTCAAAACAACTAAAACGTCAGCCATAAAGATGTACAACATTTTTCAGGAAGCCTTGTCCACCCTGAACAAATGTTTTCATAAAAAACAGCCTGCCCGTAATAATCACTGTTATTGAAAAGACATCCCAAGGTTGCTGTATGGAAATATGTTAAATACGTTCTGAAATTCAATCTAATATAATTTCAACATTAGAGCTCATTCATAATCCTGTATTAAACGCCTATGCAATTTTCATGAAATATGTCTGTCTGTGTAATCATGAATGCTGAATATTGTCATGGCTTTCCAGGAATTTTCAGCCTCAATGCAGAGGAAAGAAAACTCTTCCAACTGGACTTTTACACCGCTGGGAAGAAATAACAATAACAGCTCTAAACTTAAAATAAACATTTCTGGAAAAATACTATCTTTTCAAAGAGGCTGTAGTCTGAATTTCAAGCTACTGGTAATACAACACAGACACTTCATATGTGCCTGTGGGGAGAGCCCCTTGCTTTGTGCTGTACTGGGTACAAAAAGCCCCACTAGGAAGGAAACTGTTTTGATTTAGATACCTAGATTTAGAAAGCAATGCCTTCAGATGGAGTTGGACTCAGCCCCATAAGTATTTATGGTTGCAGCCCCCAGAATTACAGCTGGATGTGGCTCTTTCTGTGGTCATTGAGTGAAGTTTTGCCATTTCTTCCTAATTCTGTACACAAGTGCACGCAGCATCCCAGGGATAGAAGTGTGAAGAGAAAATCTTCAGCAGTGCCACAAGTCTGATGTGCTTGTGTGAGTACACTAGCTGCTCATCATTAATTTCTTCACAATTGCCATTTTATAAAAGACTCAGAGCCCATAAAGTAGTACCTGCAGAAACAAAAAGGTGAGGAGTGGGAAAATTCTGCCTCTCACTCTAATGTTCCTATTCACTGATGGCTCTTTGATATTTTTCCTTTTTATGAGCAACCTTTTTTTATTAGTGGAATATTGCTGGTTCCGTGGCATAACTTTAAAATGATAGGAAAAATTATACAACTGGGATCTCAATTATTCAGCACAGCCATTTTAATCCTTCATGTTATTTGATCCAGTACAAGGTAATATACGTCTTATTTCCAATTAGAATACAATTCTCACTATATTCATCATCTATCGATGTCTGCTTTTCCATTTGCCAGAGACATGAAAGTCTGTGATTCAAAGGGTGCCATTCAGACTCCCCTACTTGTGGACAATTATACAGTGTCAGCAAGGCTGCCTGTAGGTTTGATGACTGTAGCCCAGCTGGGAGCTGCTGTGCACTTTCTTTCCTGCAGAGTTTCTCACCAGCTGACAGCATGCTGCAGAAATGGTTCCTCTGTGCCTTCACGGCCCTGTGAAATAGGAATATTGCCATTTGTCTGAGCAATATTGCAGAGCACATTTTGTTTGAGACTGTTCAGCTTCACGTGCCGAAAAGATCCCTTCTAACGGCCTAAGGGGCTTATCCTGCAAATCCCCCCACAGTGCTGTGTGGTCTGTGACCCTGTGCTTGGCTCTCCTTGCTGCCCTGGGGTGAGGTATGTGATGAGGGACAGGGAGAGAGGAGAGGAGCAAGCAGACTCTCAAATTCTAGGGTCCTTTTGAAAGCAGGTTTTCCTTTGGTCTTTTGGTAGCCTAAGTGGTATATAGAAAAAGACAAGACAAAATGCAAAGGTTGGCAGCAGAGTACTCAGCCACATCATGGATTGAAAGAGGAGAGACTCCATCCCCAGCCTGCAGATCTGAGCCAAGAGCAAAGCTATAGTATTGAAATGGAGACTGGTAGTGGTGTTTTCTAAGTCAGTGGGTTAACTTGAGTTAAGGAACCTCACCCGAAAAGTTACTTCAAAACCCCTTAGACCTGATGCAATGGTGACACATGGGGGCAAATAGTGCTTAGGAGGGTGGCAGGGATTAAGTCTAAACTCAGAAATCCCATGCATGGCCACCTCTGTACAGCTGTTGGCTTCATTCCCATGCTTCCAAATGGACAGGAAGCTGTCAAGGTGAGATTTTAACTGTTTCCATCTCTAACTTTGCTGCTTTGTCTGTGTCCGACGAGTCCTGGCAGACGACCACGTTGTTGTAAGATGGTGTTGAGAAGATAGATGAGGAACATCAGTTCACTAGAACTAGAGGGACCCAGTGAAATTTCCAGGCAGGAGGTTTAGTGGAAGCAAGAGGCAGAACCTTTCTGTACATGGAGTTATTCTGTGGGAGTAATCACTGCTATGGGATGCACTGGCAAATATGATTCCAAGGGATTAGTCAAAATTAGGGAAATAGAATCATAGAATTGGCTGGGTTGGAAGGGACCTCAGAGATCATCAAGTCCAACCCTTGATCCACTACCGCTGCAGTTACCAGACCATGGCACTAAGTGCCACATCCAGTCTCTTTTTAAATATCTCCAGGGATGGAGAGTCCACTACTTCACTGGGCAGCCCATTCCAATGTCTGATCACCCTCTCCCTAAAGAAATTCTTTCTAATATCTAACCTAAACTTCCCCTGGCATGAGACTGTGCCCTCTTGTCTTGCTGAGAGTTGCCTGGGAAAAGAGACCAACCCCCACCTGGCTCCAACCTCCTTTCAGGGAGTTGTAGAGAGTGATGAGGTCTCCCCTGAGCCTCCTCTTCTTCAGGCTGAACAGCCCCAGCTCCCTCAGCCTCTCTTCATAGGGTCTGTGCTCGAGTCCCTTCACCAGCCTGGTTGCCCTCCTTTGGACCTGCTCCAGGACCTCGATATCCTTCCTGAACTGAGGGGCCCAGAACTGGACACAGGACTCGAGGTGTGGCCTCACCAGCGCTGAGTACAGGGGCAGAATCCCTTCCCTGGACCTGCTGGCCACGCTGTTCCTGATCCAGGCCAGGATGCCATTGGCCTTCTTGGCCACCTGGGCACACTGCTGGCTCATGTTCAGCTTCCTGTAGAGGAATGCACAGTTTAAATGCACATGTACAGGCGTGCACAATTTAAAAACAGTAATACAGACACAAACATGATTCCTAATCAATTTATTGCTGGAAGCTGGGAGTATATAGTGGAAGTAGAATGATAACTTCCTCAGTGATGTTCTTTAAGAAGGCACTCCTAGCATTGATGGGAGAAGGGAGGCCAAGGGAGCTGGTGCTGAGCAGCTGCTCAGCAAGTGTGAAGATGTGCAGCTCGCCCAGGCATCCCCTGTGTGTACATCTGTGTGTACATGCAATCTCACCCTTGCTTGCCCTGCAGCGACTCTGCCCATCCTAGACCCTCAGCCTCATGAGTGTTTGTGAAGAGCCAGGGTGACAGCATGGTTGCCTTGTGCTTTGAGTTGTCCTCTTCCTTCAGCCCAGAAGTGGAAAGTATGATGCACAGTGCTGATGAGCTCTGTGCAAGTCTTTCTCTCCACTGTTTTTATCAATTAATTTTTTTATTCCAGGTGGCAGATGTCTGAACTAACGTAAATGGGCTGTGCTTTGCAAAGGTATTGAAGAGCATGAGCCCAAAGCTCTGAATTTCAAGGACCACTTTAAAAACTGTCCCCTTGCTAATCTCAACAGATAGTGAGCTCTAAGTGTGATGATAACATTGGAAAAAAATTCAATATCTTTGGAGACACCTTGCAGGAGCTTTTACAAGCAGATCTACATGTTTCCACATAAATATTTGAAAAGCAGTAAGGTAAATTCACTCTTTTTTATCCTAGTGATAGGGAAAAGGGGTTTAATAGCTGTAACATTAGCATTGGCATCTTGCACATGGTGATTATGGCACAAGGAAATTCCAGCCTTCTGCACTCTAAAGCTTTTCTGGGTGCAGCTCCACATTTACCCAGACAAGGCCTGAGGTTTAATCTATGGCAGTACTGACCAGAACAAGAAATTTCCCTATGATGATGAACCAGGCTATGATCAGCCTCTTTAAGGCTGTAGAAAGCAGCCTCAGCCTCTCACTCTGGAGGTAAATGAACACAGCCCCTAAAACTGCAGATCTTCCAGAAGCCTCAGTCAAGCAGATGGCAAAGGCAGAAAGTTTCCATGTGCACTACAAGTGATATCTGCTGCTCAAGGCATCCTTTGGAAAGGCTGCCCCAGGCACAAACATCCTGGGAGGGGTTAATATCTGGCACTGTTTTTGTAGAGGTGTTCAGCATTTTGCTTTTTACAGGCAACCAGGAGGCTGCCCTAAGGGTTATCATTTCTTACTGAGGACTGAGGGAAAGGGATTCCCTGACCCAGGCAGGGAACGGGGATGAGCAGCAGAAGCAAGAGGGAAGTTGTCTCCTACAGCATTTGGTATTCTTAACTTGTGGGTCTGGACCTGGTGCTAGGATCTCACACCTCTGTGAGAAGCAGTGGGTTTAGTAGCAGAAAGACTTCAAAACACATTTTGATTTAATCTCAAAACATTAGCAAATACAGATGTGCCTGGGTATTGAGCTGAATCAGTAAGACTGGGGAAGGACACAGGAAGAAAGGAAGAAAATTAAACTCCATGGCAACAGAGAGACTGATACTGTTTGATACATGACCTCTGCTCCTGGCTTTGGATGTTGACCTTCCTTGCCCTTGAGGCTGAGGAACCAGGTACAGCCTGAGTTTAGAGGAGAAGCAAGGAGGGAGGATGTGAGGTGGGATGTTTGGGTGTTTAAGGTGACATTTTATCTATGACAGGTACCAGAAGTCACCAAAGGGTAACTATTCCAGAGGAGACCTTCAAACTGCAGCTGTTGTGGCTTAATAACAGTAAGAGTTTTACTTCTCACCCAACAGCCCCAAGTAGGCATTTGAGAGGTTGAAAAAGAGCAATACCTTGACTGCTCCATGTGTGCCAAGCCTTTCCACCTCCCCTTTTCCTGCCAGGTGGGTGTCCCTCTGCCTGTTTGCTGCTTATGCCCTCAGACCTTGGCAGGGTGTGCTGGCTGGTTCAGGGTCACTGAGCTGCAGAGAAATGCACTCTGTCACGTCTGGAGCTATGTGTTCTCTTTCATCACATGGATATGTGTCAACATGTCACTTTAAAGTAGTTCAAGTAAGAGAGATGGGAGAACAGATGAGGAGGAGGGAGGCAGGAAACATGTCATAAATCCACAGTCAGAGGGACTCTGAAGTAAGAGAATTAAAGACTCTGGAAAACACATAAAAATCTGCTGTAGAAAGGGCACTGTCAATGCATCCTGTCAGTGCAGTTTGCTTTTTATTTCCTAGTGTGCAATATGATATAAAAAACGTTCACCTTTACTAGATGATCCATGAGAGCCCACATTTCACATGAGATTTACTTTTCATATGAATAGACTTGGCTTTTCCAGACACTGGTGGATATCAGTCACCATCCTATACAATGAGGCCACCAGCACCTGCAGTTACCCCAGGGACTCCTTTCCAAGTGCTGTTCCTCACACAACAGCCACATGGTGGTTTCCACTTTTCATTTGTGTAGAGCTGAACTGAGGAATGTAGAGTTAAATAAAAAAATAATGGGGAAAGATCAGACTGAAATAATCCCCCCCACTCCAAAATCCCACTCGTGCAATCACCAGACATGTGAGGCTTTGCACTTTCTCATGTTGCTATTGTAAAAAGAGAGAGAAAATTTAAATCTGTTCAAATATTACAGAGCCTCAAGTACTACAAAGAGTTTCTGTAGACATATTTCCCACTCCAGGGATCTGAAATTCCCTCAGCACCCGGAATATGAAGCAATCTGGGGCATGTGCTTTTAGATAGAGATTTGAGAAATGAGAACATCCCGGATGCCTAAAAATGACTGTTGGAAGCAAAAATTGCCAATGCAGAGAGTGCCAGGCTCCCTGGCAGCCAGCTGTGTTCTCCCTCAGCCATCTCTGCTGCCTTCCTGGGACTAAACATGTTCAACATGGGGAAAAGGCCTCCAGGCTCTGTCCAAAGGAATCTGTGACGCTAGTGAACAACAACAAAGAAGAGGATTTGCAGTGTGTAACCAACTTGAATAATGATGAAATAAAATTTCTCTACAAAAGTGTATGAGCTGGGACATCCCAGCCTGAGTAGGGGACTCCCTCCTGACAGTCAGTGTCCCTCACTGCACCTCCTGATCTTACTCCTGGGATGAGTCCTGGTAATTTTGGTGGCTGTTGATTGTGAGGAGCTGATTGCTTGGCTTTGATCTGCTGCATCTGCAAGGTGCTCTTCCAGAACAAAATGCTATGACTTAGGGACATAAAGAAGGAAAAGGACTTAAGCTTCCCTGTGGGGACCCACCATTCAGACAAGCTCACTGCTCCCTTACCTCAGCCACCTGTCTTACTTTACTCTTCACCTCTTGGCACAGTTTGAGAGACAGTGCTGCTGAGACTGCATTTTCCTTCCCTTGGTTTCCTTGCTACTTTATGCGTAACGTATTAGTGGTGTGAAATGGAGAGGAAGGAAATAGAGGAAAAGCACAAAGAGCAAAGTAAACATCTTCAGTGAGGTAGAGGCTGCACAGAGAAATTTTCACTTGCCCTTTCGAATCAGGAATTTAAGGTCCTTCTGCTTTGCATGGCCAGTCCCACATGCAACTCTGCCCTTCAGGGCTGTGCCAGGAGCCAGGGAGGCTGCAGATCCCTGTCCTTCATCACTGCCTGGGACCTGCTTTCAGCTCGGAGGCATTTGAAAAGTACAGACACATTTCCCTACAGATGAGCAGGATGCTGTGTACTGGGACTTCAGCTGTCAGATCTGCAGTGATGGGGTGTTAGGAGGAGCTGTTTTCTGCATGCAATGGCTGAGATCCTGCCAGGAGTCAGACTGGAAGGGACAGCTTTGACTTACAGCCTTCTGGGCACTGAAGTGATATCCATCCTGTGAAATCCTCAAGTGCTGGGAGTGCAAGAAGGGTGCAAAGCCCCTCTTGTTACGTGCCAGACCAGCAGGGTTGGTGTCTGTGTATGCAGATGGACACACGGAGTCTCTGGCAGCAAAGGGCAAGGTCCCAGCTGAAATTGCATCTGGGACAGCTGGCAACCCCACAAGCCCCCATCCTGGCTGAGATGGGGTGAGGACCTCCACAGGTGGCATGGCACAGCCACAGCACAGCCCTTGTGGCCTTGCCCCAGGATCTTGCCTGGGAAGGGCTGCCATGCAGCCAGCCTGCGGCCCTCTGCTTCTGCTGGGAGAGCCACTGAGTCTGTAGCTCAGGACTATGTGGTCAAAAGCTGGAAACATTAGGAGAGTAAGGAGACCTAGTTCACACCTCTGAGGTCCTCCTGGCTTCCTTTCACCCTGTCCACCCACTCCAGGCAGTAGGAGTCTTTCAGGAGTATTGCACAGATGTAGCCATAGCTGGGAAATGGAGCTGAACATAAAGCAAACAAAAACAGGGCTCCTCATTGCCTGACTGCTTTCCAGGTTGAATGGGACCCTGGGTCTTGAAATATGAAAGAGCTGAGTGGAACCTGAGGTGGCTCAGGGCTGCAGTGCCTGGAGCCTAAAGGCAGCTCTGATTCTCCTGGGAATGGACCCAGATCTGGCACACGAACCACGGGGTGTGGAGCTGCATGGCTGCTGTGGGACAACTGATGGAGAAAAAGCAACATGGTGTTATTTTTTTAGCTGAGGGTCAGGAAAAGTGGGTAGTTCAGTGACCATCAGCAAAATAAGCAGGTTCAGTGTAGTTCACTGTTATGGTACTACATGTCCATGAACTTACACAGGTTCTTTCTGCCTTTCCTTCTCCTTGGTGTAGTTTCCGTAGCTCCATACACAGAGCTGTGCTTTCAGGAAAGTGCTGTAGCCTGCAGAGGTACAGAAGGATCCCAGACACTCCTACCAGAGGCTCCTGACAACATCCAGCAGGATGAGAGGACCCTACTTTTGCTGCATCTCAGATGGATGCTGGACAAGCAGCAGCAGCATTTCTAAAAAGCATCTTGGTGTTGAACTGTAGGCATAGGCCGTTGTTTGCCTATTTTCCAGTTCCTTTACCCTCTAATTTTGCAATGGCTACAAGAGAGCGTCTTCTTCAGTGTTTCCTGAGCGAGCTGTGCTCCCTCTGTGGGAGAGAAGCAGGAGATCTGGTGTGCAGCCAGTCACTTTCCAGCATATTAAAAGCTGCTTAGCCAAAATTTTGCCCTGCTTTTATTTCTTCAGCTTCAGCAACCTGACTGTCAAAGTAGTGGTAGGTTGCTGATGCATCTGTGCTGCAGAGAGGAGCACTCACCAAGTCTATTCTATAGAGGCCATAGAAGATGCAATGGGCATGAACAGCACCACCAGAGATTTGAGCTGGACCAGCTCCTGACTGGAGCAGCCTGGTCCTGCTTGCTGTGGTCTGGGTGGGCACAGATCAGCCTCAGACCTTGGGGCATGAGCAGAAGAACATCTTGTGTGGATGGGGTGGCACAAGGCAGATAGCTGGGGTGGAAAGTGCAGCCACTGCGGATGCACATGGCTGAAAGATGTGCCATGTGCCAGGGTTCTGCCTGGAGAAGTGTCTGTGGGAGAGACACAGGGAAAGAGAGGGTGACCTGGTGCAGGGACTCCAGTGCAAAGCCTCTGTAAACACAGTGACAGTGGGTAGCCCACTCACACAGCCCAGCTCAGTGGGTAGCCACTGGCCGTGGGGGTTGGTTGTGCATGAATCACTCATAAAAAAAGGATTTTTTGGAAACAAGTTGTCACGGTTTAACATTGGCCAGGCAATTAAACTGAATAACAGATGCTCTCTATTAATCCCCCTCTCCTCCCTGATAAAGAAAGGAGAGAGAATAAGGGAGAGAGACTTATGGGTTGGAAACTAAACTACACAGCTTTAATGAAATACTAATGATAAATAGGAAAAATTACTAAATATATACAAATATACAGGAAAATTGATACCACGTTCCTCCCCACTTTCCCCCAATAACTCTCATGTCACCACCAAGGCTGTCCTGTCCTCCCCAAAGGAGGGCTTCAGGTGTGACCTCTTTACTCCTTCTCTCCTTCCAGAGGGCAAAAGGTTCCTCAGAACTGAGCAGTGTCCTTGGCTCTGCACACCAGTCTCTGGCTGTAACTATAAACACCGAGTGTTATCAGTCCTAGCAGCAGACACTGTCTGAGAAACTTGATGTTAATTTCAGCAAGTGCAGCTACTTACAAGAGACTTAGCTGAAAGCAAAAATACAAGACAGAAAATTGCCTTTATCCAGGCCCAAACCAGGACACAAGTGCAGAAACATCACTGGCCTTGCCTCCTAAATGAGCCACCCCAGGGCACCATGTGTTTTTTGGGTTCCACTGTGCAGTGCCCAGTGTATGCAGATGTCCTGACTTATGTGTGCCTGGTTTGGGGCTCCAGTGGGAGAGAGGCTGTGGGAAGAAAGGGAGGGGTTAAGCTGCAAGTAGCTCCAAGCCCCCTGGATCCCAAGGGATGGGCTGCCAGGGGCTGGGGGGACTGGGGGAGTTTTTCCCGTGTGGGTCTGGAACAGCTGTGGATGAGCGTCCTGCTGAGGGTCCCGTGGGGCCAGGGGTTGGGGTGGGGGGGCTCGTGGGGGGCGTTTGTTGACTCCATCCCCCAGTCCCTTGGCACGCAGCCCAGTCCCAAGAAATATAAACCAAAAAAGCATAAACAGATGATCACATGAAAAATATATCATGATTAGCCAGATAGATCCCAAATGTTTGTTCTGTAAACTGCAGCAGGCAGCACAAGTGTTGGCTGCAGCTGTAGTTTCTCATCTTATTTGTGTAAGTGTGCCATTAAGCTTAGACATGGGCAAAATAATCTTTCCTTGATTCTCACTTAAGAAGCTGCTTTAAAGCTATATTGTATCAATGTTTGATTCCACCCTTTTGCGACTGGTATTATACCATGAGCTGAATCTCTCTTACTAGAAAATGTTTGGGCGTTTTTTCCTCCTGGGTTACTTCCTTCTCCCTCTGAAGCCAAGTGAAGTGGTTTGTTTTGTGAATGAAAGCTGGATGCCTGTAGCAAGATGGCATTAACACTGACCTCTCGCTCATGCATTGAATTCCTGCCCAGTGGGAGGGGAGGTTAGAGGAAAGGGTTAGTTCATTGATGGTCAGAACCTGCTGAGCCAAGGGCTGTTAACCTGCCTGGAAAGGGAACAGCTCAGAGGTGCTTTTCCCTTTCTTGGATTAGCCCGATGAAGCCATCCTTCTCTCCCCTTAGTTTTAACCATCTGCTGGAAAGATGTCTCTGATTCATCTCAGCTTGGTAGAGATACCTTTTTTTTCATATATAAAGTGGCAATAAATTGGAGGAGCACGGGTGGGAATATGAGCTTGATTTTCCTCCTGCTTCTGCCTGTATCAGAATAGACTATCTGAATTTTGCAGCATGAAACATTTAGCTAGGACAATACAAAAAAAAAAAATTAAAAAAAAAAATCAAACACCTCCAGGTATTTCCCAAGAAATGCAGCATGTTTTATGCTCTTTGGATCCTAAAATGTATTCTGCAAGAAGCATAATCTGGAAGAGAAAAATTTTGTGAAGCTGATTGCCAACAGCATCTTCTGACAGCTACTGCACAAGATCTGTTCTGTGGGAGACAGGTTTGTAATTTACAGTGCTACTGGACTCTGGAAAGGTATTGTGTAAAAATAGCAACTTTTAACTTAGTAGCTTTAACTGCTGACTATGGTGATAAAACCTGTGATCTTCTTTATAAGAGCTGGAGAGGACCCAGAATGCAAGTCAAAACACAGCACTATTGGAGAACACCTTAGAAGTTTCTCTCCTTTTTATCTTCTTAGTCCTTTAGAACCAAGACAGCAATTGGCAAATAACTTGTGCCTGTACTAATTTTTACACAGCCAACAAATTCATCCACTAATTCACCTTCTACCCCTCATTTTTCCCCTCCCACTTTAGTTACCCAGTTGCTTCAGCTGCAGGTGGAGGCACAGCCCTACTGAAAGCAGAGCAAGATGTCCAGAGCTGAAATTAAACTTTAGCCATAGCAATGAGAAACACAGCATCTTATTTCAGCTCTCACATCAGTGCCAATCAAGAAGAAATCCATTACAGTCAGTGGAATGGCATGAGCACAACGTTAATTTCACTGAGATTAGGCTCTAACTTTGGTGTCTGTTTTATTTGTAAATTGAGCAGATAGAAGCCACTGGGAGATCATTAAATCGGAACTCGGCAATTTTCATTTCCACTTGGTTTTGTGAGTAAAACCATACTTTGTTATCCTTGCCAGAGTCTACAAGGACTCCTCTCACCAGCTAAGACAACACTTCTCCTCTTTAAGGTGAGCACACTGAATAAAGCTTATCAATGTAGTTGTTTCTTTTTCTTTTAATTCACCTCCTGACCTTTTAAAATTGCTTTACTCAACAAAGGACAATAGGGCCATTAAAGTCAGCAGGAGTCTTTTCATTGACTTCAGCTGATGTTGGGCTGGGCCCAATAAGACTAACTTTAAGAGTAAAAAATAGCAACTCATATAGACCTTTATCTTGCCCCCTATGGCTTGATAACTGACCTCCCATCATGTTCACTGAGACAAGGATCGAGCCCATAAAGCCAAGTGAAACTGTTATGGGCCTAATTCCATAACCCAAAGCTTTAAAGTTTTTGCATTTCCTTTTTTAATCACACAGGAATATTTGAGAAGTATTCATGACTTTATGAACAGGGAAATGCTTCCAGCTGAACAGATTGGATTAATCCTTGGGTTGCTTTGTGCCCCAGAGCTTTCCCTTTTTAAAACAGGATGATGATGGGTGTAAGGGGCTCAAAGATACATTTGTGCACCTCCTTCACTCTTTGATATTGCCAGGTCACCCCAGCTCCTCTGGGGTGTCCTCTGCACCATTTTCTCACCCAGAAGAAAGTGCCACTGGTGCCTCTACCTGCTTGTCCTAAAGTGAGCAGAGCGGACCCTGGAGGTTCTGGGCAGGGTGGTATGGTTACCTGTTGGTCTGATGGGAAGAGGCAGTCTGGGTTTTGTTCTTTATTACACTTTTGGCCTGAGACACTAAACATTTATTTTCTAAATAACAAATATACCCTGACAAGAGGAAAATTCCACCAACTACACAAACTCTCTGCCTGTTTATGATGTGGATTTTCCAGTGGCTCTGAATGTGGCACAAAGCTGATGTGTTAATTCATTTTTTTCATTATTCTCTTTTCCTCTTTCTTTCTAGTTACTGCACAACAAATCTACATGGAAGTCTCCATCTCTGGCACATTGAATTGTTTCACCACCAAGAGAAGAAAGGTCATTTGGTAGCTCTTTGGGTTGCTGTTAAAATGACCACCTACAGTATGTGTGCGCTTTATTCCAGAGACCGTAGATCACAAATTATCTTTAGGTTAAAAATAATTCCACTCACTGGCATCTGCAGAGAACATTTTCCAATGCCAGAAAACTACCCTGTCACCAGAATAATTTGTAGCAGCCACCCAGGGAAAGGTGGGCTTGACGCCACAGCCATGCTGCGAGACAGGATGCAGCGCCACTGCGAAGCAGCAGATGCTGTTCTTCACCCACCCTGGTGTCACGAACCCTTCTCCTTTTTCAGCAGAATCTAAATTTACCCAGGCCCTTAAGTATAGATATGTAGTATATTAGAAAGAGCTCTCAGATATCCTCAGCATCTCCCTGTGTAAGGAGGAAAAGGCCCCTGGCTCCTGACACCGTCAGCCGTGGTATTCTCTCTGCTCTCCCAAATGTGCTGCAGCATCAGCATCAGTCACTTCAAAGAGCTCTTTCATGTACCACATATTTTTTTATCCAGAAGGCCCAAGCAAAGGCAGATCTGTCTGGAACTGGATTTGTTCAGCTCACCACTTGTGTGGCCCCTTGGAAAGGTCTCAGAAGAGCGAACAAACTTTCCGTGTGCTTTCAGCCAGCAGGTGTAAGGTATAAAGGCTTTTCTGTCACCTGTTGTTAGCAGTTTAAGGTAATTAATGGTTTTGTGTTGCTCTGGGGTGTGTAGGTCCTCCTGAGTGAAGGATTCCTCCCCTGTCTATGCTACAGAGAAGTCCCGTTCCCCAGGTGAGACAGTGTGTGGGGATGGCAGTTTCCATTGCTCTCTGCTGAAGCTCCTTCTGGTGTCTCTCTGGAGGTACTCTGCTAATTGTGTTGGAGCAGGGCACACCACAGCAGGACAGGAGTCACAGCTGATATCACAGCTGCCCACTCTGTCTACTGCAAAAATGTGGCCTGCCCTTCATGGACCCAATCTCTCTGCAAGTGGCTGGAACCACATCCTACTTCATGATACGGGGGATGCCCTGGGCAGCTGCCTCTGCCTGGGTCAGCTCTCCTGGGACCTATGTTTTGATGAGGACAACCTGGCCCCATTTCAGCAGCTTGCATGCAGAGAAGCCTGGGGAGATGTCCATAGCTTTTCTACCAGCTCACCCTTTCCATCCACGCAGGTGCTTTTTCAACAAGCAATGCCACTCTCCATCCTTTTTAAGCCCCTGTGTAGCAGCAAAAGGAGCCAGCCCAGTGGTGCCCCTTTTTGGGGAAACTGATTCTGCATATTCCAGATACATGAGATGGAAGAGTTTCACAGGAATGTGCATACACCACACAGCAAAATCCTCTATTTTTTGCTGCCAGGTCATTGCTGCTGCAATATTGTCAAAATTGCAATATTTTAGGTATTTCTGCCCAGTTTTTACTACCTCTGGGCAACAGGCACTGAATTCAGGATCTTAACCACTGTAAGCTCCTTCTGTCACCTAGATCACTGTCTGAAGGAGCTCTTACTCTCTATGACCACAGAAGAAGCCCACAAGAGATAGGCATCTAATGTGAGCAGTTACATACCTAAAGTCAGTCAGGGTCAACCCAAGTCTACATCCTCAAAAAATCACTGATCAAGTCTTTCCCTAAGTCCTTAATCTCCTGCAAAAATGAGATCTGATTAAAAATAATAGCTTGCTTTTTGGGGGGTGGAATCTTCTGATAAATTAATGAGAGTTGATGATACTGCTTAGTATTCAAGTACCACCTAAAGCAACATTTTATCTTAATGATTTACGTAGATGCAAATGTTCTGGCAGATTCTCTGCTCTTGGATCTCTACAGGGAGAGACAAGGCAGATACTGCACTCCACTGTGAACAAGAAGCCAGAGGAGAAAGGAAGGCACATACCAGATTTACTGCATATACCTTTGTTGGCCAAACAAGGCAGGCAGCCAGCAGCCTATTCCATGCAGCAACCATAGCTGTATCTTGCTTTTGCAGCCAAATGAGAATGGGAAGGAATATGACAGGAGGTTCTATTTTGCATTCTTGATTCTTATTACAAAGGTTTTTGTTTACATGCTCAAAGAACAGAGGCCAAGTCTCTTCATGCTCATAATCATTCAGGTACAACTAGCAAAAAAACTTTGTTTTTCTCATCTAGAAAGTATTTTTCTGTAGCCAGTCACTTATAAGTTTGTTGAGGGCTTTTTTGTGTGTTTTGTTTGGTTGTTTGGTTGGGGTTTTTTTATTCCATTTCTCTGTTCTTTGAATATTAATCAGCACAGAGAAACTGATCCCCTAGAGGACATAATACTTTCTGCTGCCATGGACTGTTGTGTACCTACCCAAAACATTGATTTCCTTTGGACCCAAAGACATTACCATTTTTCTGATTGATTAAATGTGGCTACATATTTCCAAAATACACAAAGGTGGGACAACCACAAATGTATAATTAATGAATTGTTCTGGCCATATTTACTACAGAAGTTACCTGAGACTTGGCTGGAAAACATATCCATGCTGGTCTGGGCCAAGTGCATGCCAACATGTAGTATATTTTCATTAAGTTACCTGATATGAATGTTTCTAAGAATCACTTGTGTTCTTCCAGTCTGCCTGCCAGAAGTGTTGCCCAAATCCATTACCTATTTAATCACGAAGGAATGCTGCTCAAAAGATTTGGGGTCAGAAGTACTCAACAAATCAATCCAGATACACTCCTAATGAGTGGCAAATTAAACAGCATTTGTTTTAAGATCAGAGGTCCTCTTGGGAGATTATTTTTTGTTGTGAGGAAAATTGCTCAATTGCAGGTACCGAGAAGCTGGGAGTTAAGGCCTGTTAGAAAAGCCCATAAAAGAATTTGGATCTTCTTTTCTGAAAGCATGTGTTTATGTTCAGACAATAATAAAAAATAGGTGAGACTCGGGCCCTCCACTGTAATACCCAGTTACATTAATTAAGGAGAAAGAAAAATTTTCGAGATTCATCCAAGATTAAGTTATTCTGCATTTATATCTCCAGGTTCTTACCTATTCAGACCATAAGACAGGGGTCAGAGCAAGGAGCCTGGTGACCATAGCTGAGGTGGAAAAGAGATGTTTGGAGTCCATGCTGGCTGGTGGGAATGGCAGCTCACTGTGACTGCTCTGATCAGATGCTGGGTCCTGATGGATGAGGCTGTCTTCTGCAGGGCTGGGATTCTTCCTCTCTTGGGGAAAGAAGGAAGGAGAAGCCAGGGCTTTTCACAACCTCGAAGGACAATGTGCAAGATTTCAGGTGAAATAATTGAAATTGAAATTTTATTTCTAGCCTTCTACTGTTTTGAAAATCTGGTTGGTTGATTAGTTGGCTTTTATTCACAGCATTAGAAATCAGTAATTCCAGCTTTTTGTTCACTGTCAAACTATCAGTCACCCTTCCCTAAGCAGGCCAGTAGGCCAGCAGGCTCCCCTGCACATGGAGATAACAACTGGATATAAAATGTCCCCATGCAGCCTAAATAGCATCACCTGGCTGCTTGACACAGGAGCAAGTGAGAGCCTCTGAAAAATCAGGAGAGGATCAGGTCCCACACCAATAGCCAGGGAGCCTCACTCCATGTTAGGAAAATTAAGAAGCCCATGCATACAAAAGGACCTGACCATACATCATCCTTCTATATTATCAGGAATGGTGTCCAGAGAAAAACAGATGGATTGTTTCTGTTTGCACATTATTATGTTTTTGTCACACATTGCAAATTTCCTTTAATTCTAGTTTAAACAGATAGGCTGACATTCCCTTTCTTTTTTCCCATTTCTTGTCACAGGTCCACACTTGGAGAGAACTACCCCACAACACAGTAGTGTAATGCACAGTCATGGGGTGGGGGGAGATGAGACACAGATGAGATGACTTCTGGGTGAAGGATGTGGATACAGAAATTTGAAATATTCTTATAAGGAACAGGGGCTTTGAAGCTACTGTTTCCACAGAACATTTAGCAATGCATATTCTGGGACTGAATTATTGAAAAAAAAAATTTAAAAAGGGGTTTTAAAAAGTTTCTTAAGGTTAGTGTGGGTCAAAACTTGGCATTTGCTTTCTATGGAAAATCCTGACATTTCCAGACAGTTTTTATTCTGGATTGGAGCAAAGCCTAAAAAAGTTTTACTTTTCCTGTGGAAATGAAATTCTGAAAATATTTTCTTCTGGGAAGTTCAAAACATTGTTTTTCACTTTTTCTGAAGCCAAATGCAGCAGACATATACTCACTGTAGGGGAATTGTCTTCTCAGGTGGTTGCCAAGTCTGAAGTGCAATGGTGTCAGAGGCATCCCCTGGACTTCTCCTGCCATGTGTGGTGCACAGAAACCCCTCAGTCCCTTTTTTTCTTGGGCCTCCAGACCTGCCACATGCCCAGCTCTGCAGCAGAGCCTGGGAGCTGTGGTTCTTGACCCAAAGCAGTGCTGCCCATCGGGTGCTGCCAGGGGACACTGAGCCTGCAAGATGGTCAAGAAGTCTTCCACCTGGGGGCAGGTAAAGTTCTTGAATCAAAATTATTTTCATGAAACATTCTGGTTTTGATATATCACCATTAATCTGTTGCTAATAGCAGACTAGTTAAGAACCATGCTGGTTTGGTGGGCAGTGAGGCATGTTGCAGTTCTTGGAAGTTTGTAGTGGTCCTCATACCAATCACCAGTGTAAGGAGGGGGATGTATCAAAGAGACTGCACAGGAAGGAAGAGTGAGCTTCAAAAGCTCTGAGATGATCCCATGGATTTATATGAGCCCAGGGAATGTCACTGGTGGAAGTATGACTGCACAGTTCATATGGAACAAGAGAAGGGCTGAAGATCTAAAACATGATCTGGGGCAACCACATCAGTGCTTAGGTTATTTGTGTTGGTTAAGCACCTATGGCTTTTCACTGTTATAGACCTCATCTTCTTTTGAAAATAGGATTTGGACTCCTAAGTTATCTGGGCACTTTTAGTCGTTTTATCTCAAATTATTGATGAGTAACTTCACTATTTGCACATGCCCTGTTTTACTGTGGATGTTATTTATCCTCACGTATGTCAGTTCACAAGGACAGATCAATCAGAAAAAGATGTGGCTCATTATATAGCAGTGATGGATGGTCTCTTTATAGGAACCACTTGCATGTGAGAGAACAACTGTTGTGTATTAAATATATTCCCTGGGTTGTGCACAGAGTTTATACCTGGTGTTGGAGTAAAAAATCCAAAGAGAGGGGGAAAGAACAAGCAAGATCATGAAATTACATGCAATATCCACATAAATACCAAGAAATGTACCATGGTTTTTGTTACAACAGTGGGCACCAATGGAAGTCATGATGAGGTAGTTCTTGAGAAATTTGGCAAATGGGTCGGTGTGCCTGGGACTTTTTGTTCCTGCCTCATAGGCCTGGGAATTCTTGTTCCTTTGCTAAAGAAGACAGATGAAAACTCTGCGTATCGAGAAGTTAATTACTCATAAAGCATTAATAGCTGGAAAGGTGTCAAATCATTATTGTTTGGGTTTTTTTCTGGAAAGGGTATTAGGCATTATTCAACAAGATAAGATTTTCTTTCTATGCGTCCATACCAGCTCCGTATTGGAAGATGAAACACATACCTAGGAGATTACATGCCCAGAAAACACCTTTTCCAGGAAAACGAGCTGAGTGAATCACTTCAAACAAAAATGTGTTGAAATGTTAAACAAGTGCTCTCTTGATTTTATGTTCTTTTTAATTATATTAAAAAAAAGTTTTATGAAAATGGAGACAAGTTAATACTGATATTATTTTATAGAACTAGTAGTTTTAAGGGAAACAATGAAACAGGGCATGTTCTTTGACCTCAAACTAATCTGAAAAAGGGGTAGGAAACTTACTGGGAAAACACTGATCCTCTATTATTTTCAGTCAGAATTGCCATGGACTCCTGCTTTCTGCTGAGTGCTGGGTAACAAAGATACAGCTTAGTAGACCTCCAACTATCAGAGCTGTTTTCAAATCTGGGGCCAGCCAGAGTTTCTCTGAACCTTGGCTGTGCCTTCAACATGAGACTCATCCCAGGAGATCCCCCTAAGGTCTACTGCAGTGTGGGAGCTCCTCATTTACAATGAAAGAAAGCCTGGATGATCTCTGTGCAATGGCCCTCATTTAGTCCTTAAAATTATTATTCACATGATCCTTCACATGGTGATTGTTTCCTAAACCCAGTGCACCCATGAGGAAGACTTTTGTGAGGAAGACTTTCTGTGGCTTTCCCTTCTCTCACAGGCTCCCTGTATCCATATGTAGGTATATACACACACATGTATATGTACACACGTATGTATGTGCAAACTGGGGGCTGAGAGGGCAAGATCCCAGTGCTAGGGGTTGCTGACAGGATGAGGAGAAGAGGAGCTGAACCAGGAGAGCTTCAGAGACCCCCGCCAACAACTGAAGAGTTTGAGGTGCCAACTGCACCAGTTGGGATTTCTTTGCCAATTACAACCAAATTTGGATTATTTTTTTTTTAAAATCTTTGTGATTAAAAATTGAGAGCAATGGAGTGCTTGTGTTCTAGATGACCAGAGAAGCCTCAGAGCCAGCAGAGGTTGGGAAAAAAAAGCAGTATTTGGGCTCAGTGAGAGTGAGAAAAGGGGGAGGGCTTCTGGGAAAGAACATCTGACTGCTCAGATATGTCTCTAAGAGACACTGTCATGTTTCTGCTCCTTATTTAAAAGACCTGGAGTAGTCTGGGGCATTTTTGGACAGTGAGGGGGTTGTGGAGCAGACATAGTGAAGGGGAAGACTGATGGCTGTAAGCATCTGGCAAGATACTGTTAGGCTGAATCTAATAAAAGTAGCAGCATAGATATCTCAGACCTTTCTGCCAAGCCAGAAGGGTGTGATGACTTTGCTTGGAATATGCTGTAATCTTCCATGAATCCACACATATTTCAGGTGCAGGAGCAAATTTCTCCATAGTTTTCCATTAATCTGGTCAGATTCACCAGATTTTCCAAGCTGATGTTTATTGTGTTTCCCTTCTCTGTTTCAGCTCTTCTTGTAAAGCTATTTTAGTTAGGCCCTAGTAAACTCTGGTAAGTAGAGAGGTTTGTCCTTCCTGCTCCTTGACATGGGCACTTAGATTCCTAGGTCTTTGGACACCAAGTTTAAGTTGGTGCTACATAATATTTCCAAAGAAAATTGAACCCAGCCATCAGACTGCCAGTGAATAATTGCCAAAGGTTAGCATGAATATTCAAGCCTGTATGGGCATCTTCAGCAGGCAGTCCTTTAATCCAGGGAAATAAGCCAACACTACCAAAACTGCACTGCATAAATGAGTTGTTTTTTGTTTGTTTTTTTTTGTCTACATATACTTGTAGGGTATGTATAGGCATGTATTTAGAATGAAAGAGAGAGAGGGAGATAAAAAATTCATCTGTGGGAAGCTAAACAGGGCAAGAGAAGAAATGCAAACCCTGGTTACGTGGGCTCGTGCTGGTGGGTGGCACAGCAACTACATCCCAGCTGAGGCTGCTGGGGGCTCACGGGTTGCTTCAGTAGTGGGACCAGCCTGTTGACTTCCCTTTAGAGATCATCCCCCCTAAAAATTCACAGCTGTGTAATGAAATCATTGCTACCAGCAGAAACACCTTTCCTATGGCTGAGAAGCAGGGCACCCATGCTGCAAGTAGCCTCAGACAGTGGTCTGCCCTTTCCAGCCTTCCTTCTCCTGGTTCACCTCCCTTGGAGAGCACCTCCGTTGTCACTTGGCTGCAGGGAAGCTCAGGCAGCACAGACCTCAGCCACTCAGCTGGCCCCACATGGCTCTGATTTCCAACCTTGCACAAGCAACAGCCACCAGCCCTGGAAGCCAATTAGAAAGTCTGTAAAATGCTGCTGGTTACAAGGCAGTTTTCTGCTGAGTGCATGGCCTGGTACTGATCACTATGGGCTCTAAGCCCAGGCTTTTCTTCTTTTGCTTCAATTACAGGGCCTTCAAAGCATCTTGTGTTTTGAGTTGTGACTGTCATCACACTTCAGTGCAGTCTGTGCCATGGCACGTGCACAAGCACAGCTGGGTTTCCATACAAAACCAAAGATATTTGCTCTACAGGCCTGTACATACAGTCCCCACAATCTGCCAACAGTCTAATGTGTTGGGCTACCACTTCTAGTGGAGGATCAAAGAGTATGTTTAAATGCCTCTTATTCAACAGACAAGTAACTCCAGACAGTCACAGGCGATGGGGGTGGCAGGGGAGCTGGTGAGAGGTATTAAAAGAGCATGTTTGCTGGGTGTACATGTACAAATTCAGCTGGCTGTGTGAGCCAGATGGGTGGGATGCACACTTTACATGATTAAGATGCATGCTTTTTGTGGAGGGATACTGTGCCCAGAAGGCTGCTTCCATCACCTGGGCTAACCCCCTCAGTGGCAGCAGCCCCTCCTGTTCCCTGGGAGATGGGCACAGGGAGCCCATCCCACAAACCTTGGGTTCCAGGGGTAGGGCTACTGAGCACACTGTCTCCAAAAGCCCAAAAGCTGGGCTTGGTTGCATGCAGGCAGGGTGAACAGCCCCCAGAACTTCTCCACCTCCTTCTGCCTCAACACAGGAGACAGCACTTTTGTCCATGTGGTGGAGACCTGGCTTCCTATTCCTGCCCTGCCTGTAGCTTTGTGCCCAGGCAGTGAAAGAGGAGGGTAAATCTGATCATCTGGTGGGAATTACCTCTCCTTCTTGCTCCATGGTTCCTTTCCAGGCAATGATAAATGTTTGGCAGGAGGCGGGAAGATCCAAGGCATGTGAGGAAGCAGCCACTAAGGTGAAAGAGGCTGGAAGCTTTTGTCTACTCATCTTGCGGTCTCTCCTCTTTATGGCTTTTAGCTGGGAGAGGGAAAATCTGCTTCCTGTGCAGTAAATAACAGAAAAATCACCTGAAAATGATGACTGGAGCAGATCAAAAAGTGTTACATAGAAGAGCCCGAAAACACTCCATCTCCTTCTCTGCCTCAGAGAGAATGTCCCACTGGGAGGTAATGATGCTGAAAATGACCTCTTTGTCATCCTTCTTTTAACGTCATCCTTTCCCTTCTATTAAATAAAGCATGTGCAATGACTGTCACTTTGACTGACTTGCTCTATTTTTTGTAATACAAAAATGGTACATAAATACAAGTGTACACCATAGCAAAATCTGCAGTATGTGTTTACTGGTATAACTTATCTTAAAGCTAAAAAATTACTCAAGCTCCCCACATTTTAGTGTATCAGAGCTGGGAAAGCTGCAGAGACCCCACCTCTGGCTGCAGGTTTGTCCAGGAGGAGAGGACTCTGGTTCCAGAGTTCCAGATACGTTTTGGTAGAGGTGCTGAGCTGGCATTTTCGTGTCACAAAACTGCTGCAGGTTGGGAGCCACCACCAAAACTGGAGCAGGAGGTATAGCAAGGGGACCCCCACAGCAGTGGCAGATTAGGAGCTCTCTGAGCCATGGCTGGGGTTATCCATGGTTGTTGCTATCAACTCATGATGGATGTGGCTGCTCCCCAATAGAGCAACACAGCAGCTCAGCTCTGGTGTTCTAGAAAAGACTTAACATGCTATCCCTGGTTTAGCTGAGCACACAGTGCCTGCCTTAACTGTGATTTTTCTTGGTTTTGCTTGGTTCATGCTATGTCTGTGATGTTCTTTAAAAAGTCGTTTTCTTTTTTTGATGAATGTGTACAGTAGCAATTTACCAGATCAGAAAGGATTTACTTCCTACTTTCTTTAATGTATTTTAAAAACAAAATGTATCTCTTTTCTTTTCCAGGGTTAACATAAGAGACCCGATCTTGTAATAACCCTGTTTCCTGGTAATGATGCAGAACAATGGACAGTGGTATGGAATAATTCTTTCCATACAGGAGTTATAGGCTGATTTCCTTGCTGCTAGAAAATGCAGGACTGTAGCAATTATCATAGCTTTAACCACTTCTCCACGGTTTGTGGATTTTCCTCTGATCTAGGATACTGTGTGTGTAGCTGGGAGCTTGCAGCAAGCTACAGTACCTGTCGGTTTGAGTTCCAGAAAACAAGTTGTACCAGATTTATGGTGTCCTGGTACATGACTCCTTTCACAGAACAACTGTGCTCATAAAATAGGCCATAATGTCAGTTAAAAGCACAAATTCACCCTATGTTTTCCAGGCAATAGGACTTATCCAGAAAGACTTATCTCTCCAGAGAGAGAGTGAGAAGGTGGTTGTTTACCCCAAAATTGGGGCTTCTATCTTTTGCACACCACCAAGTTTGTGGGGTATCTTTTGATGCACTATACATCTTGACTGACTAAAAGTTTGGATTAAATGATCAGAAATACATCAAAGTGACACCAAAGAGGTGGTTTTATCTGCAGTTATCAGTGAGCAGCTGTCTGGTTTGAAAGTTATGTATTTCTAACAGTGATACACCCTCCTTTCTCTGGGCTTTAGGTACACCCAGTGTTCCCAGCCAAGCCTGTGGTACTGTGCTGCCTGCACAGGCAGAGGCAGTCCTGTCCCACAGTGCTGCAACATGGAAAATTGGGAGAAACCCCTCTGGGCAGTTGCCTGTTTGACTGCACAGGAGCCAGCATCAATTAAAACACAACCAAAACATCTTTAGCAATCTGGGCTTGAGGATCTGGGCTCCTTCAGAAGCAGTTTCATTCCTCTGCCTGGAGGGACATTTGGCATGAGGAAAGATTTAATAAAAATGGTACCAACTAGTGCCCTGCTGCACCCCCAGGCTCAAAGGGCCATTGGTGAAGGTGATGTTGCCCCAGGCTGGAGCCAGGGGTTCTTTTGCTTTTGTTTCCCCACCCATTGGCGATGGGCAACAGCTCAGCAACCACATCAGTTTTCTTGGTTTGTTGTAACTGCAAAGCAACAGTACAATCAGCTGTGGTTGAACTAAATTTTATCTTCGTGCATGGGATAGAGAAAGCTCATTGTACTTCCTTTACAAAGTTTGATTTACTACAAAAAATTAATTAGTTTTTTCTGTCCTGCTGCATTGTCTTCTGACATGCCAGAAAGAAAACTTGCAGGAGATGAGGGTCTTTCATTTCACTGTCTGGTTTTTCTCCTGGTGCTGTTGAAGGCCTGATACCACATCAGGAAGGGGGCTGGGGACAGATGTACACAATGTGTGTATGAGATGCGAGTGTGCAAGACGTGTATGCGAGAGTGAAAGGGGTGTACACACAAGCATGCAAGATGCATTTGCCTGCAAGATGCATATAAGTGTGAGTGCACCAGCATCGTGGGGGGAGGCTGTGGGGCAGCAGCTGCAGCAGGGCCCAGGTGCAGAGCTGGGCACAGGGGCATTGGGCAGCCAAGCATCCCCTTGATGTGGGATAATCCTCTTCCGAGGCAGAGCTGCCACTCACACTCTCTCTTCCACCTCCTGCAGCTCCTTGCAGCTGAGTTTCATCTTGTGTTGCACAGCTGGATGCCCAGGATTCACCTTTTTAAAGATGCATGATGATGAATCAGCTGTAAATTAAGCATCCTCTTAGGATACAGTTATAGGGACTAAATAATTAACTTCTTAGCTAGTCCTCTGAAAGTAAATGAATTAGTTAACCTAGGATATTTTAAAACAAATCCTTATTGGTTAATGACCAGATTTGGTTTTCTCTAGTCATTACCCATTGCTCGAATAGGAAAAAAAAAAGAAAAAAAGAAAAGAAAAGAAAAAAAAAGCTTTAAAGATATGAGTCATGAGAAGAGCTGGGATATATCACTAACACATAGCTGACAATATTTCCTGCACCAGTTCACAAACCGCCAGGATGTCCCTGGTGAACTATACACAGTCCATTTCTCTCCTGGGGGGAATATGTGTGCCGTCAGTCATTGGCAGCATAGCAAGGAAACCAACAATGAAATAAAAGCCTCAGTGCACCCGATGGAGGTTGTGGGATGCTTGAAAACTCCACGAACAGCTGAAATGTTGCGACCAAGCAGATGATCCAGACGTTGAATGAGACACTGGGATGCAGAAGTCTGGCTCGTTTGTGTGAAATCCTGTGCTAGCCCCTGGAAAGACCCCCTGCATCCTACCAAAAGGGCCCATTTGGTAAGAGAAGAAACTGTGGGCTTATGTCAGCATTTGAGATTTATAAGCAGAGATTTGCGAGAGAAAAATTCAGACTCCATTTAAATTCATTGAACTAGAACAGATTTCTAGAGAGAGGGGGAGAAAGAATAAGAGGAAAGGTTGAATTCTTTAATAGAGCTACAATAACTTTATAGTGAAAAGCTTGTCTCCATTTTTTAAAAAAAAACACTACTTGCAAAGATAAGTTTTTTCCCCTTCAGTGACACACAATGAACATATAATATTCCAAAGATTAGCTTCTGACCTGATAAAAAGTGGAAGTTGTGTGCCATTGGAAATTACAGATTCTTATATTTGTTTTTAGATTCTTTCAGCAGAACAGAAATAGTGATGAGGAAAGTTTGCCTGGATTTATGGCAAACTATTTATTAGTCCAGTAACATTAGCCTCTACATATCCCTGGTGTTTTTTAATAGATTTGGTCCCCAGTCTCCAGAATTAAACGTGAGTGGACTCCACGGCCCTCCAGGATGCCCCTGGATATCATGTCAATGAATGGCCATGATGCCCCATGGGAGCTAATTCCTCTAAAGAGACTGCCTAGAGAGCAGTTTGGGTTTTGTTTCGGTTTTTTGGGTTTTTTGTTTTTTGTCTTTTTTGTGATATTCTTTCTGTCTGGAAAAGCAGGCTTCCATCTCTTTTGTAGTACAAAGAAATACTGGAGGAAAGTGCCACCCTTTTTCTCTCAGCAAATACAATAAACAAAATGAGTTAATAAGTTTTAAAAATATTCATAATAGTCATCCCATGTGTTTCCTTCAATTTCCCTCAGTACTACATGATAATACCAATGCAGACCACATGTCTTGTTGTCTTATTGGGAATATGCTGTGCAATTCCTCTCCAAGGCTCTTGTCCTTCTCTTCAGGAAGGCATATGTTTCTCTTGGTGGAACCTTAAAACATTTGATTCTCCACCCAAATAGATGCCAGGAGTTTAAAACCCAGAAAATTAACACGGCCCCATCAGCACCAACTGTTCCCAAGTGAAATCTCACAATTTTCTGACTCTGTTGCAAACAAAAACTTATTCAAAGGAATGTTCATGAGGAAGTGAACAGGAAGGCTCAATCAGCTCCACCTTTTAAATGAAAACTGACAGCAGATATGAAAATGGCTTTTGTTTTCAATTTCACTCCGTATGGTTATGGAGTGTCTCCAGGATCAAGCGATTTGTATCCAAAAAGGAACATTCCTTCTGTAGATACGAAACATCCAAGTATTTGCAAAACTTAAATTTTAAGAGAAGTGAATAATTCTGGTTTTACTGCCTTTTTAGCTGCCCTGGCAATATAGACCATCCTGCACTAATGAATTCCATTTCAGGAGTCTTATTTGTTTTGAAAAGCAGATGCAGAAATTGAACTTATATCCTTTCCAGATAAGAGAAGGAAACATGCTTTTGTGCACACAAATATAATATTCTGTCAATAACTTGCATGTAAACATTTTGCAAGTGTAATTGCATGCCCATGTCATCACTGGCATATTTTGATGTTAGACATTCAATATTTAGTTACCACCCAAGTGCATTTATCTTTACTGTATCATTATTTTCAAGCTCATCCTAACAGGAATCCTATAAATATAACTGTCTAAAAATGTATTATATTAAATAAACTCCTGTACTCTAAAGGAAGTTGTACTCTAAGTTGGCTCTGGAATGAGACACTCGGTCCTGCAGAGATAACAAAAAAAAGCCTTATCTAAATTCAACTGGATTGAGATAAAGATATGTCAGTAAATCCAGTGCAACATCCAAGACTGGATCTTTTACAAGAAAATTTATGTAATTTTATGAAGTTTGCTGTTAGGAAGGAAGAACTATGCACAATTTAGCATGAGGGGGGAAGAGTCCCTTACCTGTGAGTCACCCTCTGCCAAATCCATGCTCCCAGCCTCCAGATTTTCCCACCACTTCATTTCTTCCCTCTCCCCTGTGTACCTTTCACTCTTTCCCCACTGCTTCTCCACCTGGGGGCCACAGGGAGCTTTAAAACTATCTTGTCTTTCTGGAAGGCTGGCCTTGTGCTGGGGGCTGGAGTAGGAGAAGTATGGGTGGTGAAGGGTGGTGGGCAGCTGTCAACCATGGGCATGCTGCTGAGAGGCCTGGGCAAACCAGGGGGAACAGAATGAGGACAAATGGACCCAGAGTTGGAAGATGCCATGAATCTGCTCCCTGTCTTTGGGGAACACTTGGAGAGGCTGTGTGGATCTGCTCAGGATAAGACACATAGAGGGGAAGACTGGGTTGTTCCTGGGTTACCCCATGTATCGGTGCATCTCTTTCTGCACAGAGAGACGAGAAAGGAGTGAGGAATAGTTAAGATGACTGTCAACACTGAGGACATTGTTGGGAGGCCATGCCACTGTGCTAGACCTAGGATGAGCAGCCAGACCTGGAGCTCATGTTGGATGATGACTTTTGTGGCAGAAACCTTGGGTGTTAGAAGCTGTCTGCAGGACACCACACTGGTGGAGCTGGTGGCGAGCAGTGCAGAAGTGAAATCCAGGCAGTCAGCGCCAGCTCCAGAAGGAGCTTTCTGTTCTCAGCCTCAGACATTCAGGACTCACACCACTATGCAAAAATGTGGAAGAATGGCATCCCTTCCTCTCTCACGCTGCCGGAATCCATCCCAGCCAGGCTCCTGGGTGGCTGTGGGCAGCAGGCCAGCCAGGCGGCAGCCCTGAGGAGGAGACAGATGGCGTCCCGGGCTCTGCAGTTTCTGAGCCCAGACTCACACCAGCCTTGTGGACTCCCGAGGAGTTTTCTGTGACTTTCCCTGGAGAAGGTCCATCGGCCAGTCCCAGCACTTCTCTGGAGCAGATAAGTGTGTCTGGGAAGACCATCGTTATCTCTGGTGCCGTCTGGAGGCCGGGGCTCCCCTCCTCCCCGGCCCTCCTCCTCCATGTCATGCTCGGCACTGTCTGTTCACACCCATGGCTGCCACCGGCAGGACAGGAGCTCATCTCCCACCTTGCTCAAAACTACCATCATGCCTGTTTTCTCCACTTTTTTGTATTTTAAAAAGTGAAGTGACATCCATTCGCTCTCACAATACTCATCAAGTGAAGACCATCTGCCTTGCAGTGCTCTCCCTCTACATAACACATGGAAATAGCTTTGACATGAGGCAAATCTATACCCATGGGGATCAGTGTTTCCCTCACAGCCCCACAGTCTTCCCACAAAAGCACTGGCAGGCTCCGGAGCAAAGGGCTGGCCCATGTGGACCCCACATACTTCTGTGGCCTAAGGACACGTTTATGGGTGAGCAGGCACATGTGTGCCACCTCCAAAAATGGCTTTGTGCACAAAACCCTGAGCAAAGAGTGCACCAGCCCCAGCCCTGCCTCCCTCCCCCATGCAGGGGGCAACAGGGCCCTTCTCCTCACTCCTTGCTTACACCTTTTGAAGAAATAATGTCTCTCAAAAGCTGATATTAGCTCCGCCTCAGAAAACTGTTTGCAGCACTCAGTTTCCCAAATACTTGGTTTCTCAGCCTTTTCCCATTGCCTGAGGCAGGCTGCGAGGCTGTCCCAGCTCCAGCAGGGATATGGAAGGACAGAGTTTCTCTTTCCGGGGTTGAGGAGCACCACTCCCTTTGACTGATTGCAGCCGTGGTACATACACTGAGAGCCTCCAGCAAACAGCCCCAGTGCCAAGGCCTCAGGGGATTTGTTTTGTATAACTTTAAAACAGGTGCCCAGCCAGCTCCAAGTTTCCCAAGATCCATATACAAACACTGTCAAGAAAAAAAAACAAACTTGAGAACTGCCCAGCAATCCTTAGACACTTTGCTGCCTCTCACCCAGGACCTCAACAAGCTCCAGGCCATGAGGAAATCCTGACTATGGCTGAATTGAGTGGATTAGCCATGGGTTTCAGTGGGATCAGGATGCCACCAAAATATTGGATGTTGTTTCTCATGGTGAACATTCCTCATGGCATATGGGAGATGAGTGTCAAAGAATATGCATATCTGAGTAGTGCAAGCTGCTAAAATACTGACCACCAAAGACAAATGTCTGCTCAGAGGGTATTGGCATCTCCACAGTTTCTAAATGGTCACAGCCACCGTCAGCACCCCTTCCTTCCCATTATTACTTGCTGTGTTACTTTATTCATGTAATGTTGCTTCATACAGAAATCTCCCTAATCCATTTCAGACGGGCAATGGGTACCAGCACCCTCTCCCATTGCTCTGTTGTGCTGGTTCCTGAGGATTACAAATGAGGGCCATCTGTAGTCCCTACTATTTGTGGAGATGAAAAGAAGCTTAACTTAATGTACTTTGGCAGAGTAATAGGGAAACATCAATCACGAGGTGACATGTTAGTTCATATGCACCAATAGGCTCATGTCTGTAGCTGGACACATTAAGTGGATCTGTTTCTTTAAAGACAAGTCCATCACTTACAGACAGGCATTCAGAGCTCTAGCATACAGGACACTTTTAAGAGATACTTGATAAAGAGCTTGAAAATGTGAGTAGTGACATGAAGCTAAACTCTGTCTCATTTTCTTCAGATTCCCTATTAATATGAGCCTCATAAAGTTGAAATTGGGGTCACTTAGACAGCTATTTTAGCTAAAACAGATTGAGCTGTGGTGGCTGCTCCTAAAGAAGCAACTTTTAATATAAGTTACCGCATGCTGTCTCTGGGATAAATATATTTTCCTGTACTATATCATTTGGGATTGTGTGGTAATTACTGGGCCAACACTGATTTTTTTTAATGGCAACCATGCTAATAATTTCCATTAAAAAGCTATTCTGAGATATCTCAGGGCAGTGCAGAAAAAGAAGTGTTTTCCTGACAAATGCCTGAATCAAACAGTTTCTTAATTTATTACAAGAGGATAAAAACTGAGCATACTCTGAATTACTGTTTTCCGCATGTAACAGAATATTCTGCATGAAAAGGGATTCTTAGACCCCCTGAACTTTCCTTGTAAGTAGAGCACAGCTGTGCGAACAATTCACAGTGTATAATTTATTGGATGAAGTTCAGCACTTTTTTGACTTGTGAGCTCATCAGGATTGGTTCAGAATCGCTTCCTTATTATTGACTGCTATGCAAAAATTTTCACAAATTTGTTCAGTAATTCCACCTTCAAATGGTTTATGAAAAATTCATTCCCATTAATTAAACTAAAAATTCATTTTAATGAATTTTCTGCTTTAGGACAGAAGTACAATGCAGGTGAGGTGGCTTCCGTCTGTTGAATTGACGATACAAAAAGTTATAGATTAATTCCTATTTTCTGCTATTGGATACACAATTTCTAAAGAAACAAAACACTTGACATATGTAGGAACTAATTAGCTGACAATCTACAGGATGACAAAGTTGCTGCTTGTTATCACTACTTTCATCTACATTTATGAATCTAGCAGGCAACCAGGGATGGGGCCCTCCTCCAGCAGATGCAAAGAGGACGCAGTGGGAAGCCCATTTCCCAAAGAGCTTATGGTTGCAACCACGACCACAGGTGAGGAGGTGAGGAGGGAATGATAGCAGGAAACATCATGTTATGCTATTATGGTTTTGAAAGGTGGTAACATAAGAGGAAGATAAGTTATAAAGAGTGAAAAAAGAAGAAAAGGTGTATCAGAGGCAGAGGCACATGGTAAGGGGACCAGATGTGGAGTGAAGCTAAGGTAAAGAGGTCACGATGAAAAGGGAGGGATGATTTCTCTTCTCACCAAAGCATCAGCCATTGCTTGCCAAAATCAAGCATGCAACGGGAATTGCCTTTTAAAAAAGTTGTTTTCATCTGGGGATCACGAAAGGGAAAACCCAACAGGTCCCAGCACTGCCAGGAGCAGCCCGGGCAGGTGCTGCGGGAACTGCCCTACAGCTCTGCTAATGCATCTCAGGCATGGTTCACAAAAGCCCCAGCCTTCATTACTCTCTCAGTTCCTCAAGCAAGGCATGCTATTCCTACCAAACCCTGCCAAGTTCTGCAATGAGAAGAAGATGTAGATTGGCCCAGAGAATTCAAGCTCACTTTGGTTTAAAGGAGAAATGAAAGGAGCCACATTTGTGATTGAAACCCAGTCAGCTCTTGATCACCTGGGAGCAGCGCATCCGGGTTGTGAATTAGCTGTGCCCTGATAAAATTATTCCCAGCCATCTTTTTTTTTTCCCCCTCTTGATATTCATTCGTCATCATAACTTCATTTTTCAAAGCTAAATATACTAAATACGTTCTTACAGTCCAATTTACGTATGTTCTGTATTACTCTATTGAGAATAGAGTTGAGAGTTGACTGGACGTGGAAAAAATGCAGATGACTTCAGTGGACAGTACCACTGACTTTTTCCTCAGTGCACATGGAAGCAAAGGATAGATTTAAACCACAACTGATTTCTATTAGCTGGCTGAAAAGCAATGTGAGCAATTATTAGCCTTCCATATGCCCAACTGTCAGCCAAGAAATCACTTTTCATTGAGGCAGGCTCACACCGCTGTGACTTCTGAGCCCACCGTAGGAGGATGACGGGATGCACTTACAGCTAATTTCTCTGTGGTTTTCTTCCAAAAGGCCTTTTTGCAATGAGCACGTAGTACTAAGCAGGCAACATCTAACCTGCATCTGGTAGACCCCAGGGAGGTGGTGTTGGTGCTCTTTGAAGCTACCAAAGGCAAATAACTGTGGGGAGAACCTTGCCAGCTGGGTACGTGACAGTGATAGCACTCATCACGCTGCTCTCAGCAGGATGCTGAGTCAGGACAAGGGGCACAGCAGGAATCAAAAAGACATAACCAGGTCTCTGTCCTCACATCCACACTCATATGGAGCCCTGCTAAGGGCTAAGAGTGGGTGGCATGGTGTAGCCTACTGAGCCAGGGTAGCAGTCAGCATTGGAAAGCTAGCCAGAAAAAGCAGGCTGGGAAAAGGAATTGGAAAAAGAGGCATATCTTTAACTGAAGGCCTGTTTTCAAGGCAAACCTAAACTGGTTTAAATCATCTGAATCAAGTATTTAACAGACAGTGAATGTGGATCTTAATAAGACACCAGATTTGTAGCAAGGATACATTTTCCAGGTACAGTAATGTGAGGTCAATCAGAAATCTACCAAAAAATGTCAAACCAGATAAGATTTTTAGTCCGTGAAGCTACTGTAGGTAACACAGGCAAATGATAAAACTGCAGCAGTAGAATGTGTCTTTTAGTAGCTCATCAACAAACTAGCATTCCTGGCTTTTTAAAATCAATGCTTTTTTGTTTCTGGAGAAGGTCTGAAAGCCCTCTCTGATGTAGGCTGAGATTTAACAATAGATTTACTGCTGCTTGCTTGTGCAGTCATGGGCTAGCATGTAAGAGATGAAGTGGGTCTGCTCCTCTTGGGTTCCCTGTGCTGCACTGGGTGTCCCTGGAGCACAGTGTGGCTGCTGTGGTGAAAAGCTGCTGGTTACAAAAGGAGGTGGCTATCTGACCACTACATGAAATCAAGAAAATGCACAATAGACTTTCTAGCTACCTTATAAATATTTCTTAACACATACTCCTGTTCCACCAGCAGTCTTGCAGAGCTGTCCTTCATTAGCATGGCAGGGATTGATGCTCAGATTGATATGGTTTGGCCTCCTGACTCATGCTATGAAACTCACTTTCTGCTGCTCCCCCCCTCCTGGTTATCTTTGTGTGCTCAGCTCTCTGGGCAGGGCTGGGAAGGGAGGATGCTGCAACTCACAGGCTGCCAGCTGAGGTTCCCTCTCCTCTGCTTTCCCCCTTCTCTGAATGTGAGATCAAGTGGTCAGTGTTGGGCTGACACCCTCACCCTTTTCTTTGTGCCAGGCCCTGTACTGGCCCCAGGAGATGCAGTTCAGCTGTGGTATGTGTGTCACATCCCTCTTGATGTATCAAAACTATATAGAGTCTTCCAGCCCAGTGGAACAGATTCAGTGACTGATCTGGCAACATTTTTTCTAGACATCCTCTCAGGAGTGAACTAAGACTTTGAGAGGGAGAGAGAGCAGGAATGAGAAATGAAGGAGAATAGTAAAAGGTGAAAGATGGCATAAGAAGTAAAAGAGACCTTTCAGGAAACAAGAAGATATATTTAAGTTGAAGGAAAATTTTGGCACAAGGGAAAATGGATATAAATGGGTCATGAAAAATGCAGTCTGGAAATTAGAAGAAGGAAAATCAGAACACCAGCAAGATGAGGGTTTGAATAGTCTTTTGTAGGAATAACAGGAGCAAATAACCTATCTTTTGGTTTGTTCTTTGTTTTGTTCTGGTTTTGGTTTTCGAGGGGGGGTTTAAGAGAGAGAGAGGGGTTAAGAGAGAGTTTATGAAAGGGATTGCTTAGTGCAATTGCCTGTGATATCAGGAGGCTAGACTAGAGACCCAGGAGACCCTTTTCAGGAGTCTGATGCTTTATGAATGGTGCTTAATAGCAAGAAGGAAATAAAAGGAGAAAGAGTCAGAGTAGATTGTGGATATTTTTCTGCCAGGCTCATTTCTGTTCTGTTTTCAAATGTGTATTTCTCTACCTGTGAAAGGTGTGACTACCTTTTGTGCAGTAAAAGATGTGTTCTCAGACTAGGCTTTGTTAATGATCTTGATTAGAAATGAGGGGGATCCAGCAGTCATCTGCACTCTGGAGAGAATCCTGTTGGGATTTCTTATTGCTAATCCTAGATCCATACAGTATCACTTGCAGAGACAGTAATTCTAGGAATGCATAGAGCATGCAAGCCAAATTTGTTTTAAAATTTGAAGTGTCCCAGGATGTGCTTACTGTCTTGTGGATCTCAGACTGCATGAGGCAAAACCTTTTCTTTGATGTTCTTTTATTTTCATTTTCCAACTAAGGACAGTAGTGAAACCCAGTTTATTTATTTTTTTTTCTCAGATACAATTACATGTGTTGGGCATAATGCTGCTTCGTGAGACCAAGGGCAATGGCCAGGTATAAGGCCATCCTGTATGGTCACGTCTTTCACAGCACCCCAAGGGCAATGAGGCCACCTCTGCTCCTGGAGGACAGGGGGATTGAACTTTCCTCTGAACTTTCCTTTCTGAATGGGGTGATTTATGGAGAGATCCTAGTGAAACCCACAAAAAAAGGTCCAGCCCAGACTTGAGAGCATCAGAGTATCATAAGTTGCCCTGGTAAGGCTGGGACAGAGGAGGTCCTGATGGGGGGTGCCCGGCTGCTCCCCACTGCTGTTCCCAAATGCTGTCAGGGGTTACTGGCTTTGGCCAGCAAATGTCCACCAAGAGCAAGAGACAGGCTTTGGAATTGTGTGGCAAATAAGTGACACTGACACAGATGCAGTGGTGTGTGGGGAGAGGTTTGTGTCACCATGAAGCCATTACCATACACACACATCATACATGTGTGCAGAGGCACAGTGCTGATGCCAGCAGAGGGGCTGATTTCCCACATCCCCCCTCCTTAACTTTACTCATTCTTGGAGGAAAAGCCCAGCTTGGGGGCAGCCTACAAAGCTTCATAAGTCCATAAACACACCAAAGACTTTAACACAAAGCACATCATATCCCAACAGATGTTACCCAGCCAAGGTCCAGGAGGAAGTGCTGTAGGCTGGTATGGGTCCTGGTGCTGCTTGCCTGCAGGAGGAATTGAACAGGAGTTGAATGCATGCAAATCACAGACTTCATCAGATATGCTTGTTATTGCTTGGTTGCCAGATTTCAATATATGCAAAGCAATTACACAGACTTGTCATTCATAATGTTGTGTCTCTCCCTTCTCACCCTCTTCTTCTTCACATGCATCCCCTTTCTTGAGAGAAAAAGCTGTTCATAAAAAATCTAAGGAAATATGTGTCTAGGTGGGAGGCAGCTGAAATTACTTGAAATTTATTTCTTGTCTTTTTTCTTAAGGGAAGAAAAAAAAAAAAAACAACCACGGCTTCCCCAGAAACTGGGAAAAATCAGAGTTGTCAGTTTGACTTCAGTGAAGGGGAAAGACTCCGAAACTCCTTTAAGGAATCAAATAGGGAACACGTGGAAAAGCAGTGCTTGATTAAAGACAGCTAACATCAATTCAGGGAAAGGAGATCATGCCTAACTAATTTGTTGGAATTCTTTGAGGAAATTACTGCCCTGGTAAGGAAGGGGAAAGGATATTATAGACTCCGTTTTTCAGAAAGCATTTGACAACATTCTCCACTGTTGGTTAAAATATCTAAGGTCTGAAGTCATGGAATGGGAGGACAATGAGCATATTGGACTAAAAACTGGCAAAAGAGGAGGAAAGAAAGGGTAACTATGAATGGAAGCCTTTCATTTTAAAGAGGGGGATGTAAGAAGGATCAGGGAAGAAACCACATTTTGAGTTTGAAAAAAAGATTTCCCAAGGTTACTGAAGACACTCCTGAACCTTGGGAAATACAATTAATAATGAGGAGCAGTGCAGACAGATGGAGAAAGGAATGGTTTGTGTTACCACAGTATCTTGGAGAGCAGATAGAAAAGGGAAGATTTTCTTGACTGCTCTGGTAAGGCATATCTGTTACAGTTTGAGTGATAATGCATGTTAAATTCCACAGACATACGAAAAGACAGAAATTCACACTGTAGAAACTAAAGGTGGCCCACCTTTCCCTTCTTCATGTTACTGATTACTGTCATGCACTTAATCCTTCTTTTTTTAAGAATGACCTTATCACATCCAATTGCACACAAATGTTATTACTTAGGGTCTTCTCATAAGGCAAGGATTCACTTCAGGTTAGTATTATCTCATTAAATAGCACAGGAAAAATAGTTTTGCTTTAAAGCTTTGCTTTGGGGGAAAAAAAAAAAGAAAAAGCACAAAACTGCTACTGCTTCACACTTAGGGCTCGACTTTAATCATGTACACTGAAGCATGTGTTGAAACACATTTTAACCAGTAGATGTGATAACCCTGTCCCCCACAGCATAAGCTAAATCATAAAAAGCTGCTGTCATTCCTGAATTAGTGTACATGTCTCTACTGACCTTGAGGTACTGGACCAGAAAGCAGGCTTCATCCTGGTGTGTTCACTGCATCCACCAGCTGTAGGCATCCATTCTGCTCAGGCTGCCCACCCACCCCTTGCAGCCAGCAATGTCCCTGGGGAGAATACTGCAGCTTTGTGACTGCTGCAAGAGACTTCCAGAGAGGGGCAGCCCTGCTTGCTGCACTTTGGCTCTGGCCCACAGCAAGCAGCCCTGCCCTTGGCTCCGTGCATGGTGAACCTCAGGCACTGAGGCTTGCAGAGCAGTCCCCTTCACTGGGAGTTTATTGTAAAGTGGACACAGGGTCCTTGCAGAAGGTGTGGTCTTCTCCAGAGGAGGGGGAAGGCAGCAGCACAAGGGCTCCTGTATCTTAAGCCACTGTGTACTTCACCAGGGTTGCCTGACAGGTCCCTTAAACTCTCCAGTCTCTCACCCTCTCCAGTCCCTCACCCTCTCTGATGCTCTGCCCAAAATAAAAGCAAACTGGTGCTTTTGTTCAGCTGTCAGGTATTGTCCCCTGATGGTATTCTCTGTAGACCATTTGAAAGCCATTCTTTCATGCAACTCCACTGTTACTAGGATATTATGAGTAGGAGCACTCACTCTCCTGATTATCCTGTGCTTGGAGAGGAAGCAATAACTTAAGAGGGGTGATTACGAGACTGCTTCTGATGGGCTATAATGTACATGGGAGAAGATACCTTCTTCTGTCAGCAAGAGCATTAAGCTAGGAAGCTTTGTCATGCACAGAGAATTTATTTCAGTGATAGAGACTTATAAGTCTCCATTTTACTGTACAAGTTGATTTAATGTCTGCCCTTGGAACCAGTATGTCTTTCTCTGTTTCCTCTCTTTCCACTTTGAAGTACAAAAGACACTAGTGAATTTTGTTTTGTTCTGGGCTTTTTTTAAGTACTGATTTGACGAGAAGGAAACAGGATATGCAACAAGTGCCATTATACCAGGAAAATGCATAATTTTAGCATTATGTCTTTTCTTCTTGGGTCATTCTTCTTCCTCTTGTCTGCTGCCTTTTCTTGACTGTGTCTGCCTAGGAATATTTATATATCTACAGGATGGAAATTGCTACTGAAATAAGTATATCCCTGCTCTTACCCTCTCTCCATGGCTCCCTTTCTCACTTTTTTGAAGCACTGAACATTCTTGAATCCCATTTCTCACATAGTTGCTGATGGTGACTTCTAGTACATTTGTATTTTTTGCATTTACTCATTATAAGAAATATTCATTCTCTTCTTCGCTCTGGTTTGAAGCATCATTAATTTCCACAGGCTTCAAGCTGGGCCTTCTCTCCTGCACACCAAAACAGTTTCTTTTGTCATAAAGAGCAGAAATAGCAGAAGTCAGAGATGTGACCCTTTGGGACACCAAAATACAGCTTTTCTTGCACTGCAGTGGATCTCTCAATGTCAGTTCCCTTATAAGCCCAAAAAGTACATAATGTAGGAAGTAAATGACTACAGACAATTCAGTAATATCTGCAAGTTGAACTAGAAGCTAAATATTGTATTTTAACTCAGTACCATTTGCTGCTATGACAAGGGCTACAAAAGAGAGATTCTGAACATGAAGCCCATAACCTTTGGATCACCATCTCCTCTCATCCTTTCCTCTCTATATTAACTTTTTTTCTATGCTTTTTTGGCAGCCTTTGCAGTATTTTCCCTTCAGATGATACTGTAACTCCAAGCTTCTCATGGAAGGGGAGAAACCTTTTTAAAGACAATTCTAATCTACCCCGAGCAGTTCTCCCTAAACTATTCCTTAGTAATTTCTGCTTTGTCAAAAGGTCTCTTCTCCATGCCCATGGGCTGATTATTAGCAGACATGATAACAAATTTATAATCCCACTCTCATTATTTTCTCTTTCCAGGCAAGAGAAGGGGAGAGGGTTGTGTATTTTTGAACATTAACTGTTGTCCCTCCTCTTATCAGGTTAATTGGGCTGTGGTAATGTCTGACTGGATATCCTGCCCAGAGGTGATTTTAAAATGGCAAATGTTATTTTTTTTTTTTTTTTACTTAATGCTGGAATGTCATATAGATTACGGTGGCTGCTCTTGTCTCAATGACATAGGTATTTCTTTAACATATATTCTTGGACAAATACCTACACAGCTATCAACAACAAGGATTTCATAACAACAACGAAAATAATCTTCTACCAGCCTTATCACTCTGGCCCTGTAGAAAGCCACTGGTAGCTGCCCAGGTTCAAAGATGTCACTATCATGCTTGCTACTTCCACTTAGCTCTGCAGAGCTCTGCCTGGCACCTTTTCAAAACACATCTTGGAAAGAGCATAGAGAAATGGAGCATAGAGAAATGCTTTCTGGAACCTACTAGGTCCTCCTCACTCCACAGTGGCTGCCAGTCACAGCTAACAGAGCTCTTGCTCTTTCTTTTTTTTCTTTTTCTTTTTCTTTTTTCTTTTTCTCTTTTTTTCTTTTGTCTTTTTTTCTTCTTTTTTTTTTTTTTTTTTTTTTCATTTTTGCCCCCCTCATTTTAAGTATTGTTGGTCACAACCTGCCTTTGCCTGTCCCAGCCCTGGCTGTGGGATGTGGGATGAAGAGAAGAGGTGGTTTCAGAAGGGGCACTGGTGTGGGTGGTTCCCATGGCTCAGGGCACTCTGAGAGGGTTTGAGAGTGTGGTGTTGACATCCTGTAAAACTCAGAGCTCTTGAGCTGAGCAAACTGATATGCAGTGAACAGGGCACAACAAAATAAGAAAGAAGGAGTAGTGATTAAAGAGGTGGAAAGGCTGCTTTTATAAATGAGAGTGTCACAAGGAAGAAAAGAGGTTTTGGCCTGGGAGAGGTCATTTCTTGGCTCTCTGGGGGGCAGATAGCAAAAGGGTGGTCTCTTCTTTCAGGACAGCAGCTGTGGAATGGATCATGTCCCGTGAGGACTCTCCAGGCAGTGGGTAAATGCAGGCACCTTCCCAGATATTTCTGGGTGGCTGTTGGTTGGGCTCAGTGACCTTTCAGTTCTGCTGACACATGCCTAGGGGAAGATCTGATGCTCACCAGCTCTGGCAGCAGATGGACAGCTGGCATTTAAACACTAATTGAAGTGGTACTCTGAGCCATGGACTTAGTTTCTCTTATCAGAGACCATTACTAAATGATTTGGCAACTTTTAATTTCATAGCACCAAAAAGCATTTTGTACACCACTCCCTTCAACATCTTTGAAGTTTGTTTGTTTGTTGCTGTGAGGTTACCTCTTCTTTGGCAAGGGAGGTCCATACTTCTTGTTTCAGGTTTGGCTATTTTTCTCTATTTTGTATCAGAGAAAGTCAACCAGGAGAAAAATGCTGCAGTGACTTAAAGGAAGTCATGCATGGGGATTTTCCTGGGATCAGAGAAGGACACTGCATTGTGCTGGGTCAGTCGGGATGGTTCTCCAGAGCACCTCACAGCATCTCAATTCTTGTGGATGGGCTCCATTCAGTATTTTGCCTATATTCAGTAAACTTCTGTTAATTCTGGTCAAATAAATTCAGGGAGCTTAGGATGCGATGTAACATTTAGATAGATACGGAGCACTCCCTTTTTCATCAGGGAATCTGAGAGCTCTTTGTTATGGTTTCAGATAATTAAAGCTTCACAGTAGTTCTGAATTATACCTGGAGGAATTATTCCCATAAGATGAAGGAGCAGAAAGATGGATGTTCCTTCCTTGTGCTAGGGTTGGGATAATGGATCCAGTGACTCGCAGCTGGGGCTGCCACAAGAGTCTCCTTGTTCTCCTGTCCAGTGGCTCTTGGGTGGTGACTGGCCCAGGGTAGCAGCCACCCTCTGATGCACCCTGGGTGATGCAAAGCATACTCAAGGGCACCAGACGGACCATGGAAAAGGGATCTGGAAAGAAATAGGGTAGACTAAAAAAAATGGCAGGAGCTGCTGTGTTTTGTGAGTTGTTTTATATAAAGAATCCATTTTAATCCGACTGGCCTCTTGCCTGCTTGCTTCATTCAAAATAAAACACACTCTCCAGAAAATGGTTTCGCATAGCCCAGCCAAGTTTCTGGTAGAGCACAGACCCCAGACATCCATAATTCATGAGCAAGGAAGGGTGTGGATATTTTGTGGGAACTGGACCCTCCGTGAACAAGATCATTTTCATTTGCTGATTATGCTGTGTAAACAATAAGCTTTTAGAATTCGGAGGAACAGAACTGAGAATCTAGCAAAGTCAAACTGTTGATTCGTATGCTGAAAGGAAATTAAATTAACCTGAAGCCTTCAAGTTAACTATAAAATATTAAAAGGAGGAGTATGTTGTCCTTCAAACTTTACTTTACCCAGCTTTAGTTTCTGTTGTGTATCTTCTTCTTGTTGAACAACCTAAATGCTGTTCAACTTGCAAAATACCTGTGATTTCCATTATTTTGGCCTAGATTTGCAACGCTGTGGCAAGGCTTGTGTGTTGAATCCACTGAGAATATTTATGTTTGAGAAGCAATAAAAGTAAACTGAAATGTCTCACCAATTTATGCTAGACAGAATGGTACAGAGAAAAGGATGTGGTGAATAGCCATTGGTTTTCCTCATCCATTTTGATTCCTGATGCTAAAACCTTAAGATACATAAAAGATGCATAAAATCCCCATCATACATAGAATATAATAGCTATTTTATTGTACCTAGCTGCTTCTCAACACTATAACTAGTTTTCAAGTGTAATTATCAGCTGTGTTGTATTTATATTTTTCAAAGCCCTGGGTGTTGGATTCACAAAACCACTTGAATATGAAATTTTCACATTTAAATCTCAAATCATCTTTCACAAAGCCCATTTCTCAGCTGTTACCTAAACGTAAATATAGGAGGGTCTGTGACCACTGATACTCTGTCTTCTCTGTCTCTAATGCCATTCTCAGCAGGTGTCTATGAGATGCATGACCAAAGGAGGCGTTGTCTCCTTGTAACCTTTTCTCAAAGATGTGGAAGTCTGTACCCTAGACACAGCAACCTGTCCTTGCAGAACTCACCCCACAGGTCCAAACAGGTGCTTTGCTACACGTGTTTGCAAAGCTACACAACCCGGAGGCTCTGTCACATCATCAGTACTGGTATCACGCAGAGACCCAGACGACTTTCAACAAGACAAGAGGACACAGTCTTAAGTTGTGCCAGGGGAGAGTTAGGCTGGATATCAGAAAGAATTTTTTTACGGAGAGGGTGATCAGGCAATGGAATGGACTGCCCGGTGAGGTGGTGGATTCTCCATCCCTAGAGACATTTAAAAAGAGACTGGATGTGGCACTCAGTGCCATGGTCTAGCAACCGCACCGGTGGGTCAAGGGTTGGACTTGATGATCTCTGAGGTCCCTTCCAACCCAGCTAATTCTATGATTCTATGATTCTATGATATGAACTTAGGTGGCTGTCACTCCATGACTCACAAGCTGCCACAGCTGAGAGGCAGCAATCACCGATGGTATTTGAGGGGCAGAATATTTTTTCCACATTGTGTTGTCTCAGTATTCGTATCATGAATGATAAGAAATAAATATAGGAGCAGCTTCATTTTATACTTCAGGGTACTGCCTGTGCTTCTCCAAATATTCCAGGCTTTTCTACAGAGACAATTGTATTATGCACTTGGGAAGACTCTTAGATCACTCCAGCTACATACCACATACATGGCTTTAGACAGAGAAACACTGGTGCTTCCACCTGAAGATGCCTTATTGACTGTGAATGCAACCCCCCCTGTCTGTCTCACATCCAGGCAGTATTTGGCTATAAACAAATCATCTCCTTCTCATACAAGGAACCCTGACAGACTGCCAGGGTGGCCTATGGACAGATTGCCACAGCAGAGCTTAAACCCAGGTGTGTGGTTTCATGACCTTTTTGTGCCAGCCTAAGCTGCTGAGCTACCTGGCCAGGAATGGAAGGGGATGGAAGGGGATGGCAGGGGACCCAGTGGTCCTGGGAGTGGGGACCAGTGATAGGACAAGGGGTAATGGGTGTAAATTGGCGCATAGGAGGTTCAAGTTGAATATCAGAGAAAAATTTTTTACTGTAAGGGTGACGGAGCCCTGGAACAGGCTGCCCAGGGGGGTTGTGGAGTCTCCTTCACTGGAGACATTCAAAACCCGCCTGGACACGTTCCTAGGCGATGTACTCTAGGGGGCCCTGCTCTGGCAGGGGGGGTTGGACTAGATGATCTTTCGAGGTCCCTTCCAACCCCTAGGATTCTATGATTCTATGACCTGGGGTGCAACTCCCCTTCTGACAGAGATGTGGCCCCATGCTGAGTTAAAGGGACTGTGATCTTCCACCTTTAGACTCAACACTCTACTGTCCAGAAACTGTAACCAGACAGAGAGATCAGCCACAGCATCAGAGGCCCCACATTATGGAAAAGTATGAAATGGAGCAATAGACTTGCATCAGACCAGGGCCTCAACAGAGACTAACCATAGTCATAGAATCATTTTGGTTGGAAAAACCTTTAGGATCATCAAGCCCAGCCATTAACCTTGCACTGCCAAGTCAATCACAGACAAAGCCAAAAAATGTTCTGGGTGCCACCAGGTTTATTGTGAATAACCATAGTGCATATCCTACTACAGCGAAACTCACCACATGATGGACACCCACAGACTGACTTCTCCTCAAGGATACCAGGAAGATTTCAGCAACATTCTCTGATTGTTGGGAGGTAACATCTCATGAGCTGCAGGGGAGAGTAGCATCAAAGTGGGATCTCCTTCTTCAGTGGCTTCCTTGGCCATGTGGTGAGGTGTGCCCATGGCTGCAGGGACCCTGCTTTCTACAGCAGGAGATTTTTTTCCCATGGCTTTGGAGGCTTCCCTTTCTCTTTGGTTGGTAGAATATAGAGGAGCAGTAAAAACTATCTGCATAAAGAGAATTAGAGCACTCAAAAAACCCCCACAATTACAGTGGGATCCTCCCAGGGTCAGCATTTTTAGAAATAGATATGCAGAAAAAGAATTAACAAATGACAAAGACAGCCATGTATGAGAGGCAGACTGTTTATACAACAGGCGTTAGGAGCTCTGTGGCTGGGAGTTAAGGAGATTACAACCACATGAGAAGTCTAACCTACTCCTGTAAGAGCCAACAACCTTTTCTTTAAACAGAATGAGAAAATTAGCCTTAGATCTCTCCAGTCTGAAGCCACTGAATTCACCAGCAAACTCCTGAGTGAGGGAGATAAATTGAAACAGAAAGGAGAGCAAGGGGGGAAAAAAAAAGCCCTAACCTTACACAGACATGCACATCTAGCAGGGGTAGAAGTGATGATTTAAATCATGCCTGATGCTTGCAGTGCCTTATTACACTCCAGCTAATGGAGAAAAGAGGAGAGAGAAAGAGAAATAAGGTGCTCAATTCATTGGCCAGCTGCAGGGAAAGGACTCCCCACACCTGAGGGAACAGGAAATTCGTTTTTAAGACTGCATTGGGGTTCATTCAGCTGCTTTTAACCCCAGTCCTTTGGGTATTTAAACTGCTCCTAGGCTGGACATTAAACATTATACGAAAAAGACAAATCTCAAGTTTTCAGGCAGTAGACAAGAAGCGTCTGAATTTTCACAAGATAGGGGTGTAGGTTGTACCTGGCAGTATGTGTATACTGGCACCAAAGCTAAATATGCCTGCACAAATGGGGGAATTGTATGGAGTGACCTATTTTGCATTCAGAAGTGTGAAATTTCCAGCTTGCCTCAATAAGAGCATGCTCTGTAAGTATGCTGCAGAGGTCTGGGACCGAGAGCTGTGCACAGCACAGTGTACAGGGTCAAAAGTAGAAAGTTGGCTCTCAACCCTTGCGGCTTGGCCTGACCTGGAGCTGACTTGGCCCTCATGAAACTCAGGATGTTGTGAGCATCCCAGATCCCCCCCAGCACTTGCTAATTTGTGCTCTGTGCAAGGGGGAAGTCGAGGTGGGGGGGGTGGAGGTTTGGCCAGAACTACATAGAGGAGGGAGCCAGGATGCCTGGACCTGACCGCTTGCTTCAAAGGTTTGCTTTAGTCTCAGCTCCTCCAGCTTTGACTTTTATAGGTCAAATCCCCAAAGTCCCTGCTCTGTATTTACTCCTTCCTTGGCAAAACCATGATCAAATTAGTGGAAGTTTTGACTGAGGAGAAGAAAATTCATACCCCAGTCCTTGGCCACCTGAGGATATATATGTGCTGGTGTGAGGCAGGGGAGGAGCTAGGAGAGGGAGAAGAGGACAAAAGGATCATTCATGGTTAGTCCCAGCCCTGATCCCATATTCCCAGTGGTACAAGGACCAGTCCAGCCAGCAGCTTTGCAGCACTGCTAGCACAGCCCTGCAGACTGCCCTGAGGCTGACAACCTGGGTGGTTTTGCCTAGAGGATGGACAGGCACTTGGTACCAAGTTCTACCCAACCAGCACCTGTCCCCTCCATCACCACACAAGGTGGGTGGCTCAGGAGGCAGCCAGCTTCCTAAAGCTGCTTCTCAACCTTTCCTTGCCCTGTGGCACCCCATACAAAAACCCAGGCTGCCCATGTCACCCTGCTGCTGCCAGGGACAGACAGATTGCCTGCCTGTGTCCCTTGGCCACCTCTCACACCTGGAGTAGCTCTGGCAGCACCAACCTTCCAGGGTATTCCCAGCATAAAAATCCCACAGTGGGTCCTGCAGCAAGCGGGTATGTCCTCTGCCATCTGAAATTGGAAGAAGCAAAGAAAAACTCCTCTAAGTACAAGCCACATTTCCTCAAGTTGAGCATGGGCAGCGAAGCAGAGAGGAACCATAAGCTAAAATGCTGCATGCAACTGCAATTTGTGTTTTTTCAGCCTGAGAGCCAGGGGTTTCTAAGAAGTATGCAAAAGTGATGAAGCAAAGCCAGTTCATACGTGCTGCACAGCCATCTACACATCTGACATTTCTAAAGGGGTTCACACATCTGCTGGAAAGCGTTTGGGGATCTGCAGATTGCAATGAGCTCAATGAACTCTCAGCCTTCATTAGCAAGAGGTTGGGCTGCTTGGGGCCAGGTATAAGAAGTGCTTTGTGCATTGAGGTGTGCTTGGGCCACTCGACAGGTCCCAGCATTTGCAGTATCGTGGCAACCAGTGCATCACTTGCATCAACCTGTACGGTGCTCCACTGGGTCCCAATACACAAACCTCACACAAATATTTCAACATGTTTGGAGCCAAACTCTAGTCAATATATGAAGTCATTTCACCGTAGCTTTTAACCAATAGGAAAAATTTCCCTACAAACTTGTTTTTAGAGAATAAAAATAGCGTGTGTGCATGTGTGCGTGTGTGTGTGTGTGCTCAAGGTTAGTAAAAACAGAAATGAGAAAGACAGAAGCAAGGGTATATAACGTTAGCATTTCTGAGCCACCTGGAGCCAGTTCCCACCAGGCCAGGGTGTGAGGGGAGTGCCTTTCCTTTTCTTTGGACACTTTGTTTGGTGGGACTGAAACAGGGATGAAGAGCAGAAGCCTTGTCCTGCCAGCCCCACAGCTGTGCCTCTCTTGTCCAAGCACGAGCCCATATCCTGGGCCCATATCACAGGGATGGGCCACCATGGAGATGTACCCACAGAGTCCTTAGAGAGAAACCAAAGCAAGAAAAGGACTTACTGGGGTGGTGGGCACTGTAATGGTCGGATGTCTCCGTGCACAGCAGTTGCTTGTGCTCCCTGGGGTAGGAGAAGCAGATGCCTCAGCCTCACCCCTGCCCACTCACAGGGTGCCCCAGCACCTCAACCCTGCCCACTGCACCCAGGGATGGACAAGACAGGACCACAGCTCTGCCAGCAGCAAACATCATATGGGAAGTTCACAGAGGCCTTCAGGCAATAAATTTCCTGAAGGAAGATTACACTTTTTGGCAGCCCACTTTCTGATGTTGCACCTCCCCTGTGGAACTCTGCTTTCACTTACTGTGTGCAGCATGTGGTGTGGATTTTCACATAACGTTGGTGTGCTCGGTTTTGGAGTTGTGCAGTGCCAGATGCTGCCCATGGCCCCTCACATCTGGCAGAGGTATAGTGGGGAGGTCTGTGGTGCCATTCTCCTGCAGATGCACTCAAGCCCTCCCAGGGTGCAAAACTGCTCTTAAGGACAAGGTTGTCTTACGAGCCATCTCTTGATCCCATCTGTAATTCCCCAGCCTTCAGTAGTGTGACTGCTCTGTTAGCTCCTGGCTAAAATAATACTGGGGTAATATTGCTGTGCTTATTCCTGCCTTTAATGTGATGGCTGCTTGAGCATGTGATTGCATCCCAAAGCATTTCTCTGATCTCAGAGGTCTGCAAATGTTTAAGTTAACAATGAAAATAAAATATTTTCCTTATCAAAAGCTTTCCTTTCTCATGAACTGTGCTGGTGTGTCAGAGGAAGACAGCGAAATCCTTGCTTTCTCTGGCTTCTGTCTGTTCTTCACCCCACTCCTTCTGCCAGCCCTCCCCTCTTTCCCCTGCTCACTCCCTCCACAGCTGCCTGTCCTTGCTTCAGCCTCTCACTCGTACTCTGGCCTCAGGCTTCCTTTACAGGGAAGGAGGGAGACATGGGGAAAAAGATGTCCTGGTGCCTGCACCAGGCCTTTCCTCTTCATCCTCCACCATACCACAACTGTGCTGGTCCTTCCACCCATGTACCTCAGATTTTCTCCAAAGCAATGGTCAGCAGAGCTGCCCAACTTGGTTCCAGATTTGGGTGTGGAGGGAGGGAGCAGCATCCTGATGCTGTCCTCCCCTATCACCAACCAGTACAGTGGTGGTGGCTCTGTGGCAAATATATTTACTCTTGAGGCAGTTAGAGAAAGCTAATGCTAAACTGTGTGGGGTTTTTTAATCTTTCAAAGTGCACATTCTGAATTCCAAACCTTTGTACTCCTCAGAAGTGCATTCATTCGTCCCATCAGAAAATAGGCAGCTAAAACTGATTGGTATTGGCAACAGCTGGTAAAGGTGGTCTTAAGATGCAGATCTGTAACCTTTGATAGGAACTACAGCACTTGTTGGGGAGCAAATTATTTCTACTGAGTGTTAAGGGGTCCACTGCATGAAAGTTGGAACAGCTTGCTTCTCCCCTCAAGGGCTACCAGGGTAGGGATTTTCAGTTTTGCAGATCAAATGCAGAAAAAGTTGTGAGGTTCTTTCTAGACTTGCTAAAGTCAGACGTGCATGAGAACAACTCAATGGCAATTTTCCATAGGAGCTGATGTGACACAATTTTTCACTTCAAGTCCTGCAAGAAGAACTTTCACTGGTTGCTTCTACCTTAAGGAAATCAAGAAGCAAAGTGATTGTTGCAAGGGTTGTCTTGTGCATCCCATCTTTGATAACCATGCCTCCTTTTCTTCTCATTGGAAACAAGAAGAACGTTGTCTCTGATCATGTTCTGGTCCCTGGTCTGAGTGCTGCTGCCCTGTGCTGCCCCAGCACAAATGGGGAAGCTGTTTGCAGCAATAAAGCAGTGAGGAGGTAAAAAAATATCCATTCTCTGCCTAGACCTGACTTTATTCAGTGGAAAACTTGCCAAAATTGCCAAAACTTTTTCATCAGTGATAGCAGTAATAAATCCTGGTCCTCCAGAGGTCTTCATCACCCCACATGTGCCTCTACCCTCATCTCCAGTTCCCACAGTAGAATGGAATCATAGAATCATAGAATCATAGAATCATAGAATCTTAGGGGTTGGAAGGGACCTCGAAAGATCATCTAGTCCAACCCCCCCTGCCAGAGCAGGGTCCCCTAGAGTACATTGCATAGGAACGTGTCCAGGCGGGTTTTGAATGTCTCCAGTGAAGGAGACTCCACAACCCCCCTGGGCAGCCTGTTCCAGGGCTCCGTCACCCTTACAGTAAAAAAATTTTTTCTGATATTCAACTTGAACCTCCTATGCTCCAATTTACACCCATTACCCCTTGTCCTATCACTGGTCACTACTGAGAAAAGCCTAACTCCGTCTCCCTGACACTCACCCCTTACATATTTGAAAACATTGATGAGGTCACCCCTCAGTCTCCTTTTCTCCAAACTAAAGAGACCCAGCTCCCTCAGCCTTTCCTCATAAGGGAGATGTTCCACTCCCTTAATCATCTTAGTAGCTCTGCGCTGGACTCTTTCAAGCACTTCCCTGTCCTTCTTGAACTGAGGGGCCCAGAACTGGACACAATACTCCAGGTGTGGCCTCACCAATGCAGAATAGAGGGGGAGGAGAACCTCTCTTGACCTACTAACCACACCCTTTCTAATGCACCCCAGGATGCCATTGGCCTTCTTGGCCCCAAGGGCACATTGCTGGCTCATGGTCATCTTCTTGTCTACCAGGACCCCCAGGTCTCTTTCACCTACACTGCTCTCCAGCAGGTCAGCCCCCAACCTATACTGGGACATCGTGTTGTTCTTCCCCAAATGCAAAACTCTGCACTTCCCCTTGTTGAATTTCATCATGAAATGATGAATGGGGCCTGCCCTGGTCAAATCTACTTTGCAGGATGTCAAAACATTCAAGTATTTTCACTCCTGAGAAGTTTCTTCCTGCAGTCTCTCCACTCCAAGATCCTTGGAGAAGGCAGAACAATTTTAAATTTAAAAATCCATACTAATTAAAGACTTCCATAGGTCTTTTGTTCTGATAATATTGAAATAGAAGAATCTTATCATCTACATCTCCCTAGCTCCACTGACACAAATGCATACTCCACCAAAAAAAGATGAAAATAGACATTAGATTCCCCAGATGTTACCGTAATTCCCCTGATATCCAAAAGGCATAGCAAGCAGGTAGGTTTGTATGCAATTTTAAGATCAAGAGATGGGTAAACATTTGGAAGGAGCTAAAAATTGTACTCCAGTTTCCCAAAGTGACTTATGGGCTGAATTCCTCCCATTTCTAGTGAGGCTGAACCCAGAGATGTGAACACCCTTGAGACTTAGAGTTAGGGTTCAGCTGTTGTTGTGCATACCCCATACAGCTCCCACCTCAGTGATGGTGTTTGGAGCCAGACCCTCTCCACAGTAACCAAAGCAGCACAGTGTTTCATCTGCTGGCTCTTCTGAGCTGGTTGCAACCTCCCACAGAGCATCTGTAAGACATAGCTCAGGAGAGAAGACTCTAGAGAGCTTCTCCTTGTCCTTTCTCAGCTCCTTTATGATTCTGGAGAAACTCCAGAATGAAGCAAAGCTCCTCTTTCAGCCAGGAAACAGAATGTTGACATGGACCACCTCTTCAGACAAACTGAGGGGATGGGTTTTGTCTCTCCCCCTAGCTCTTGGCCATGTGCTAACATACTTGCTTCCTTCCACCTTTCTCCCTAGTGGATATTTTGTGTGAGATTTACTATCTCTTTTAAATTAGGCACTGAGGCTCCCTTTTCCTGAGGAATTTCTGAGGATGTTTGGGGTAGCATTGGTGAATTCCTTTAGCACAGTCTACTTTTCCACATGGAAATTCTTGGTGTATCAGGCAGGTCAAGGTTTCTGAGTTTTGCTCGCTTCTAGAAATCTATTTCTGCCTTTATTAGAGGGCCTGAAGATTCCTTCCCCCCCCTACAATGGCAACAAGAGTAGCAAATCTTTGGGGAAAATACCTGTCATACTTTTTGGTTCCTTGTAGTTGGCTTAGTACCACTGCTGGTCAATACCAAAACCTTAGGTTTGCTTATAAGTCCATCTAGATTGCAGCCATAGTGCTGCTCCTCCTTTGCCCTGCTGGTGTCCTTTCCAGTCCTCCCCAAACATCTCCTTTCTGCTGTAGACTGTCAGCAGTAGAGGAAACCTCTAGCTGCTCCTGCTGATCCAGAGCTCCTTGAAGCCCATGAAAAAGCTGTTGTTGATTCTTTATGGGGCTGAAGCTTGGCCTTGAATGCCTGCATCTGTGTACCCTGTTTACTGCAGGGAAAATCAGCTGACAATAAAAAATAAGAAGGGTATGGAAATGACTCTCTGGTATCACAGAAGAGTAAAGCTCCTGCATAGTCTTTTCATCAGGAAGGCAAAATACTTCGTAGGGTGGCAGCAAAATGTGTGTGGGTGCATTGTTGTGTCCTTTTGGGGAAACTAAGTCAGGGCAGTAACCCATTTGCAAACAGATCTCTTATGGGCAGTCAGGAAAAACAGAGCCAGAACCTCATCTGGTGTAAATTGTCCTGGCTCCACTGATACCACCAAAGCTGTGCTGATTTACACCACCTGAGGAAGACCAGGTAGGTTCTGGAGAAACTGCATACCTGCCTTCCAAAGGGGGAGGATTTTGTCTTCTTGGGGTTTGGTTCATATCTGGAATTTCCCTAAATTCCACCCACATGAAATAAGTAACCCAGAGCTCATTATTTCTTTAATCAGACACTAAAGTCCTTGTTTATTTAAAGCTCTGCAGAGATAATCAGAACTAAACATCATATGTAATATAAATAAAGCCATTCCTCCCTTTAATGGTAGGAGCAGATCTAAGCCAGTTGTTCTCCGACTGAACTCAGCTGGACTAAGATGATTTTTCTATACTTGTAATTATCATTAATTTGTCACTAAAGGGAGGAGATACAGTTTTGCAAGGCAATAATTGGGTTTTCAAGGGAATCAACCCTGAGGAAGAGGTCTGAGCCATTTTTCTTACCAATGGGAGTGGATTATTACTGATGAAGATGAGGCATTCTTTCTGGTTTACTAGAAAGGAAAAAAAACATTTATATTATCAGTACAAACTCTAGGCACCCCTTTCAGTCATGTACTACCCTCAGATGAATCTCTCTGGGCTTAACCTGTACATATTTCTATTCTTTAACAAAATTAAGTAATCTCTTCAGCAGCTTTTTCAGTTCTATTTTCTTTATGTAGCTATTTCGCCAAATATTGCACAGAACAAACATAATATTTTCTTTCTTCTCCCCTTGTGCTCATAGCTGTCTAAAGCCAAGGGTGCTTCAGCAGTGAGTGCCCAGAGAACCCATGATAGCCAGGAGAGCACTGAGGTGTTCAGGACCCCAGCTCAAAATTGGTGAAAAGCATTACAGCTATTGGGAGAGTCCAGGAGATGGTTACATTGAATGGAGCCAACATTTTCATAAATAAGTATGGGAAAAACCAAACCTGACTGATTTGTTGCTCTGGAGAATCTTGGAGGGAAAACTCTGCTTACTGATGTTACACTAGGGAGAGAAATATCCATAGGGAATGCTGTCTTCTTCACAAATACTGCCATTCCTCACAATACTGCAATATCATCATGGCAGTGGGAGCATTTCAGGTTTAGCACTAGAAAAATGGAACATGTATTGCTTAGCAGGCTGAAAGGTTTCCTGACTGAGGTCTGGATCAAAGGCAGAAAGGGTTTCATTTTGTAATCTTAGTCTTTGTGTTGATAACCTGGGGGACTTGACCCCCCAGTGTGTATGCATCGTCAGCAAGGCATGGGGAATATTCCCATTGTCCACCAATGGAGCCAGAAGTATCTTCACTGACTGAAAAGGCACAAAGACTCAAAATATCTCAGGATATTCTCTGACAAAGATGTTCAAATCTCTGACTCCAGTCCCATCAGAAATCAGAGAAATTCTTAAGTAATTTTGGAAAACTGGAGTAAAAAATGTTCATCTTTTAGACATCTGCCAAATGTTTACCCATCTGTTGGTATTTCAAAACACGCATACCTGCTTGGGAAACCCTTCCTTTTCTTTTCATAGCCTTTGAACCCACCAGACAAGTAAACCCCATGTGTGTGCAGTGCTGCACATTGCCTATGAACATCTGAACTTTAGGTAACCCACTATATGTGCAAGATGTATTTACTGAGTGTGTCATTATATATTGCCTATGATGTATCTGTATGTCTGGAGCATACCAGCACTTCACCACCCAGCATCAGCCAGACACACAAGAACAGTCTGATTCTTTCTGCGTCTACATAGGAAACCTTTCTATAAAGATCTTTTCCCACTATGCTTTTTGCTCCTGCTGTTGCAAAGCTGACCCTTAAAATTTGACACAGATGTGCAGCTCTGGTCCTAAAGTGACAGTTTTGGTTTTGGCTGCTGCCATTTCTGCTCTTTTCCAACCAGCTGGTAAGTACACTTCATCTGTGCTATGTTTCTCCCAGCTCTTTCCCTTTGTTATTTCTTGGGGCTCAGCGCTTTTGTATTAGAGGCAATGTGTCTGTATCCCTTGGGTGTCCAAAGGAATGACAGGTACCTTCTTCATTAAAGAGATTTCTGGAGATCATGCTGAGAGAGCTTGTGCTTCCAAGGCACTTTCAGCTGCCTGAACCACCACAGCATCTCTGGCATAAGGGAATTAGCTATTCAAAGGATACAGTCAGCTTCTCCTTTGCTTTCTGGCCAATTAGAAGTAGGTAGATGTACCTCTAATTCGAAATATCTTCAAAACTTCTGGAAATATTTTGCAGGAAGATGCTCAGCAGGGAGCCCCGCAAGCTGCAGATATCCGCTGGGCAGGGATGCAGTGCAGGCCATGTTCCTGCCTGCCAAGGTGACTCCCAGTAGGCACCTCTCTGCCTTTTTAACCTCTCTTCCTTTAAGAGCCAGTCGTGAGGGAAGTCTGGTTTTCAGGACCACAGGAGGTTTTTCAGGAGCAAAACCTCCCAGAGCAAGAAGGGTCCCTGTTGCTTTGAAAGGAGGAGGACGTGTGAAGAACCGTGATGCTGGGGGACCTCAATAAATTTTCTTTCCTTCAGGGCCAGCTCCACTTGCAGTTTTTTTCCAGCGTCAGGGTACTCCCCATCTCTCTTGGTCACCCTCTGGAAAAAATGCTGAGGACCTGCTATTTCCATTAACTTCAGAGGGAGTTGCAGGTACTCAACACCTCTCAGCAATGATTCATGGCCATCCATGGGCGCTGCAGGCGCCAAGTGCCTCACAGCTGGTGCACATGGAATCAGCCTCTGGGAAAGGCTCAAGGAAAGTCCATGACAAGCTGTAGGACACATGTACTTCTGTGAGAGAAATTGAAATTTTTTTCTTAAAAAAAAAAAAAAAAACAAAACCATATTCAACCGGGGCTCCAGGGATATTGAAGTATTAAAGACTTTGTAGTAGTTTCTTGACGTTCACATCATCCTGTTGATATAAAAAAGGTCCCATGCATATGAATTTTAAGAGGCACGACTGTGGTCTTCAGAAGGAAAAAACACACAGTACCATAAGTAAATATATAAGCCACTTAAAAAACTTAGAGATTAAGGATTACGTTCACAAAGCTTTTTGTCCCATAAATGGAAAGTGCCAAAAGTTGTTTTTAATGACTTTGGAAAAGGTCTGTACTTTTTCTGTAGTCCTAGTTCTCTTTCTCTTTGTTAACAAATGGTATCATTATACACTTGAAAAACTCACAAGGAAAAAAAAAGAAAAGGGGGGGAGGGGGGGGGGAAGGAGGGAGGAAGGTGAGTGGAATGAAAAAAAAAACCAGAAAAAAAAGTCATTCATGGTTCAAGTGCTCAGCCTAAGCTGTATTTATTCAGTTGACATTTTTTCCAAAAAGGCCAATCCGTAAATTAATGTACACATGGGCAGCTCTGAATTATACCCTGGCCATTTATAGTATGTAAGCTTTTATGTGACTTCTTACTCTCTTGTTCAATAAAACAATAAGTAGTTATGCAGCAGCCAGAGGAGCCAGTGATTCATTTACTTCCATGGGATGCCAAGAACCTTTTTAAGGAAATACACTCACCAATATGTAATGAAAACCTTTTGTACTTTCTGTGGTGCTTGAAGGATTAATAGAATTTCCAAAGACAAGAGCTGAATGTTGATACAGTAGCAAGAACCGCAGAGGCTGGGTTTGGCCACATGTGACTCAGCCTTCTCTGAAGCTCCACAGCAATCCCGCTTTGCTCACACTGTGGCAAACGCAATCAAATGCCACTTGCTGCCAGATGATTCATCCCGCACAGGCTGTTCCATTCTGCTCCTCTGGCTCGTTTTGTTAGTGTTGGAGGGACCGTAAAACTGAAACCTGCAAATCAACTCCAGTAGGTTTAATAAAGTGTGCTCTGTGCCTGCTTGTCTCCCTTTCTGACAGACACAAAGCTTCCCCCTGGGTGGTTTTGGTGAGTGGAGAAGAGGCAGTTGCGTTCTGGGCTGAAATCAAGTGCATCCCTAGGCCACTAAATACTAAGTTTTTCTTGATCTGTAAATGAAACAAGGAAACAGCCTCTCTGACGGGCAGTCAGGAAAAGAAGCAGGAAAAAAATGCTTGAGAGGAATGTTAAAGAGCTGTGCTGCTGGATAAATTCATGATGAATTCACTTGCAAGATACAGCAACCATCTCAGCAGCAGCATCCGAGAAACAGAAACATTACAAAGAAGTGCAACATCACATAAGCAGCCAGGGAAGAGCAAACATACCAAGGAAGACTAAACAGTCTGGAAGTCTTCAACTAGAAAAAGATGCAGAGGAAGGTAGGTATGGCAGGAAAAAAAAATCACAAAACAAAACAGAAACAAACAAATAAAAACCTAGCAAAATTCCAAAACAACAAAAAAAAAAAAAACCAAGAAACCCCCCAAAAGTCGTCCCCCCCCCAAAAAAAAAAAAAAGGAGAGAAAAGAAAAAAACCCAAAACCATACAAACTATAACAAACATAGGAATGGGAAATTATTATTTGTTTCTCTCCACAAACCAAAACCAGAAGGTCTTCAGTGGAACTGACTAGATATAAAAAGGACAAGGAGCAGGTCCAGAGGAAGGCCATGAAGATGATCAGGGGACTGGAGAACCTCTCCTGTGAGGACAAGCTGAGGGAGTTGGGGTTGTTCAGCCTGGAGGGGAGAAGGCTCAGAGGAGACTTTATAGTGGCCTTCCAGTATTTGAAGGGGACCTACAGGAAAACTGGGAGGGTCTTTTTACAAGGGCATGTAGCAATAAGAGAATTTAAAGCAAATAAATTTTTTCACACAACTGTGCACTTCGCTGCTGCAAGGATGTTGTGGTGACTGAATGTACACATGGGCTAAAAACAGGATTAGAACAAATCCATGGAAGTCTATTGAGAGTTACTCTACAGTGACTGTCCAGATGGACATTCAAGGTCAGATTGGACAAGGCCCTAAACAATCTGACCTTGCTGAAGATGTTCCTCATTGCAGGAGGAGTGGATGAGATAACCTTTAGAGTTCCCTTTCAGCCAAAACCATTTTCTGAATCTTTATTTCTATTAAAAGTACAGATAAAGATGTCCGACACCCATTTCCTGGAACTGCAGAGGGTTTGTTTTTTATGATACCATGAAGAACATTTTGGTGGCCATTGCTAGGTAAGATGTTCAGCAGTGTGATGCATTGCAGCCATTCTACTGGTAAGGAACAAATGCAGGGCACGTGTCGAAGAAGTGTGGAAGGGGTGAACATTCTGAGGGTTTTCTAGATTATAGCAGCAGTGTAATTAATTATACCAGTCAGAGAGTGAAATTATAATTCAATAAAGAATTCAGAGTGTCCTTCTCTGAAGACATTCAGAACACCTGGACACATTCCTGTGTGACCTACATGAGGTGGTCCTGCTCTGGAAGGGGGGTTGGGCTCGATGACCTCTCAAGGTCCCTTCCAACTCCAATCACTCTGTGATTTCTGTGATTTCAAAACATCAAACCTTAGTTATTCTTCCCCATAGATACCAAAAGAGGGTCTTGTGAGCAATGTGGACTTTTGGACACAAAGTATTTTCTCTGATTAACAACAGCTCTTGGCTGCAGCTGAGGACATTGAGGAAAAGATGCACTGAAGAAAGCTGCTGGCATTAGCATTATACCAAACAAAATCTGAAACGAGTTCATTTAGGGAAACTGAAAGGAAGATGAGAATGGATCAGTACAAATATACAGCCTGCTCATCCTGAGGAGCAAGAAAAGCAAACAGATTGCTGCCCGGGTTAATCAGGAGCCAGAAGGATCTCAACTCACTGACTCCCCTGTGTGTTTATGTGTGCAACCCTTGTACTCATGTGGCTTGTCAGGAGTACCTGGTTATGAGAAGTGGAGCTGAACTGGATTCCTGGCCCTAAGTCCTGCATGCAGGATAGGACTGTTTTCCAGTCTCCTTCTTGCTTGCTTTCTTTCAGAAGTGCTCATTCCTAGGGGCATAAACCTAGACTTAGAAATTCTTTAGTATTTTTGGACTCCAGATACATCCAAATGGACCTGGAAAATAAACCAACCTTCAGGTGACAAATCAAAGATTAACTTAGGTAAGAAAACCAAAAAAGTCACCTCCAATCATACATGCAAACAGTAACTTATCACACATTAAATTCTAGATGTCAGAAAGTAACCGTTGCAATCCAAGCGTGCTGCAGCTCCCTCGGAGAGCTGAGTGATAAATCTGTATCTTTTACAAGAGATGAAGCCTTATCATGCCCCAGAGATTGACTGGCCCAGCTCTCATGAAAGTCAAACAGGGAGCCAGTGGCCCTGGAAAAAGTCTCCTACCAGTCATTAATAAACAGTCAGTAACATACCTGTAAGGCTTGTTTAATGCTCACTGATAAATGCTAATATATATGGCTAGCAAATTCTCTGAAATGAATCCAGACCTTGAATGGACTGTTTCCTGTAGAGACAGTCTGACTGGGATTTTCATTCACAGACCTTTGAGGTTATTCCAATACGTCTGACAGTGCTATACACACCAGAGCTTCATTCTTCCCTCTCCTACACCACGTATATCAGAAGTAACTTCCAGACACAAAGCATTCTCACCAAGGAAGTGTTGATATGTTGGTATGAAAAAATGATTTTTGTTAAACTTAAGTCCTTCTTTTTGGTCAGAGTTTTCAACTGCTTCGTATTATTTTTAATGGAAAATGCATTTGTTTAAAAATGTTTCTGCTTTCCATTCTTATGGTAAAATATTTTGAAATTAGAATTTTGTCTATAAGCCAAAAAAATTGAAGAAAAATCTGTTTAAGAAACTGAGCGATGCTCAGGATTCTTTCTCAAACTTTTGGCATGGAATCAACATCAACAAAATTACTGAATTATCATTATTATATTGCACTGTAATACATTACATCTTATTATTATATATTTTTATTAATCTTCTTGTTTCAATTTACTTTTCTAATTGTCTCATCAAGCCTGTAAGTTTGCTGAAGGAAAAAAAAATGTTTTCATAGAATTATACAAATAACATTGTAGTTTATCAACATATTTTTGGATTTGCCTACTACTCACCTCTCACTTCACAACATCATGGAAGTCCCCATTCTCCTTACTGGCAATTTTAGCAGCTTCACAGAGGATGGGAGAGATAAGGGGACTCACACCATTAGAGGTTGCTGCCCTACAAGGCAAGCAGTGTTTGGCCTTTTTTTGCTGTTGTTGTTGGGGGTTTTTTATTTGGGTTTTTTTTGGTTTGGTTTGGTTTTTGTTTTGGTTCGTTTTTTTGTATTGAAGGAATAGACCAAACCTGACAGTTTTATCATAACCATGATTGTGAGCAAAATCTTCATATGATCCCAAGGAGATGGTGAGATTGGTGGTGGAGAGAAGCCCTTATGGGATTTCAACATAATTTAGATTCTCTCCATGGCAACTGGTGTCCTGTGGATTTAATGCAAGCTCTGTATCCATGTTATATGAGAGTATTTGTGGGGCTGCCCATGATCCATGGTATGGAAGCCATTGAATCTGAGACCTTCCCTGAGGTGTCACTTCATTCATGACAATGCAAATATTATTCATTGCTCTCAACACTGTGGTCAAAATCTTTTGGTATGGCCTTATAGCATAACAGATCCATCTTATTAGAAGTCACAGAACAGAATAACTCAGACTGGTAGGAGCTCAGCAGGCTACCTGGTCCATCCTCTAGCTCAAACCCTCCTGGGTGAATGCTGAATTCAGACCTGGTCCCTCAGGTCTTTGTCCCATTAGGTCTTGAAAACCTCCAGCTACAGAAATTTTGCAGCTTCTCTGGTAACCTCTTCCAGTGCTTTCCTCTACTAACAACTGGATGTAACTTACTCATCTAGCCAGGAAAGTGGCACATCAATAACCATGATCCATTCACACAAGAAACTTTTGTCTCATGAACTCCAGAGCACATCTTGTTGCCTCTCAACTTCTGGGAAGCCACTGGCATTTAACAGGGATGCGGAGCATCTGGAATACAGCCTGGAGAGGATATGGCTGAAGAGCATCTTGGAATTTGATCATTGTTGGACTGTGCATATGTCTGGGAAGGGAGGAGCAGGGGACATGACTGAAGCTGGGACATAAAAGTGACCCTGGCATTCCATGGTGTAACAGTTTCTACAGCTGCCTTCTATAAAGTGCTATGAATATTTTGTCAATGTTAATTTTGGAAAAGACCAATTGGCTTTTAGCAAGTTTTCTCTTTTCTTTTCACTAGGAGCTTGGAGTTTCCATGGGCTGTTACTATGTGTTTGAGTTCAAGTCAGCTTCTGGTGGGGCCAGCTCTGACATTCTCATATCCTGAGAACAACCACTTGTAATTCCCTCCTCTCTGTCACAGTTACTTAAGGCAAGTGCAAAGGTACAGTCATTATTATCACATTATTTACTGAAGGTAAGACACCCATTATTTTAAAACGCATCGACATTTCACCCAGTCCTCAAGAAATCACCTCTTCTTGCGGAGTACTTGCCAGCTGCAGCTCATCTTAAATCTTCTTTTTTGGAGAAAGGTATTGATTCTTCCACCTCAAGGGATCTTGGTTCAGATGCTGTTCCTTCATTTGGTTTTTCTTTGGAGTCAACATCACGCATGAGAAGCTGCAAATTGTTTCCTGCTTATATAAGATGAAAACCTCCAAGCCATTCTTCTTGTGTTGGACCTCCTGGCAGCTAGTGCTGTATATCTGATCATGGGCTGTTCATCAGCCAGGGTTATTGCTGTTTTCATAGAAGCTGCTCTCTGGTGGGTGGTTCCTGCCTTTTCAGAGTGCTGGGATACACTCCTGGTGATGGCTGCTTGGACTTGCCACTGAGGACTCTAAAACACGGGTCAGCTTTGCTGTCTCTGTTCTTTAAAGCACAGCCAGCTGGGGAGATCATTATACAGTCTAAGGTAGAGTATATTGTCAATACTGGTTTTGTATTTCATGTGGACACTGAAAGTTCAGTCTAAGTTTTAGAGGAATGTCTGAATGCTATTGCTTTTTGGCTGCATTATGGGTGTCTTGTCTTCAGCTTTGGAAAGATAGAAATATCATTGCTGGGTATATTGTCTTCTTGTCTAGAAAGGACTTAAAAGGGGGCTCTGAATCAGGTTAATAATACTGGCAGTATTTTTAATATGTCCTTGCACTTGGAAAGCAATGAGTTGGCTACAGAGTTATAACATGATTTCCAACTTTGTGCTTTGCATAAATAATACCCCCCATTTATCTCATGACAGCCTAGAGAAGCATGACCCTGAGACTGAATTTTTGTCTCTGTTTTCCTTGCTGGCTTATAACTTATTTACAGTACTCATGGTCTTCCTGTCCTGTGACAATATTCAGCCTAATAGTATCTTTTTGACATTGGGTAACTTTTAAGACACAATGAAGCTTATGTGAACCTAAATGCTGTGTAAATCTCCAGCCCCAAAGTAGAGTGGTTATATTCAGGCATGTGAATCAGCTTGTCCAACATTTAATAGGTTTTGCAGTCACAAGTCATGTGGCATATCAGTAATATTTAAAGAGCCTGATAGTATGTGATTTCTTTTTTCTGAAATCCAGCTTGGTTTGTCTCCCTCTCACATCAAGAAAGGCTGAAAATTTGTGGGTTTTTTCCTTCCCGGTGATGAAATTATTATGACCACTGTTGCTGTTTAATCATTTATTTCTCTTGGTTTTATTTATACATCTTTTTTCAGCACTTTTTTGAGATTGGAGGGACCATTAAATATGGCAAAATTGCTGTGGGAACCATTCCTGAGTGGCCTCCTAGGTTTTGGAGGGGCTAAGTTTGCAGCACTTTTTAATACTATTACTTCAATGCCGTGTTTCTTTAACATTCACTTCTAAGTATTAAGTCTGGCTTTGTCTTGCACCTATTTGGGGGGCTCTATATTCCTCTGATTTCTCAGGGTATACTTACTCTTGCCTGACTGAACACATCTTAAAAACCTTTTCATAGACTTGCACTTGTGAGTTTTACTTTATTAATGGTATTATTGCACCTTCTTTTCTCCCTTTCATGGAACATTTTTTTCTAGAGTTGTGGGTTTTTTTGGTTTTGTTTTTGGTTTTAATCATTCACTAACACCTGCATCATCTTCTGACAAAAGGCATATGCCCATAGTGACATCTCCAGCCTGAGCAAAGTCTACCTGCTTTTTCCCTGCAGGTCATGGCCCTTGACCTTTTTATCAATTGTAATTCCTGGATTTTAGGCTTCTCAGTTCATCGTTAGCACTTCTGAACCACAGAGCCAGACTGCATGAATTACACTCTTGGAGTCAGTGGGACTGCTGGTGCAACCAAGTGCTCACCAACGTGAGCCAGGGTCTCATGCTTGAGTCCTGAGCTGTGAAAAGAGGAATGCTTTATGTCACTGATTTACTCAGGTTCCCTCAGAACGTGTCCAGAAATAGCCATTTGCTTTTTTTTGTTTGCACAAAGCATCCTGTCATGCCCTTGTGATTAATTTATATCCCATCACTGCCTGGTCTCTTCATTGCTGGGGTTCCTCCATCGGGTGTGGTATTTCTGCCAGTATTATTTCCCCCTAGCCTCCTGTCAAACTGAGTCATAACTACAAATAAGCAATTGCAACCATAGTTGCAATTCTGAAAGAAAACTTGGCTTCTGTTTTTCCTCAGACCCTTTCCCCACCTGTGGAGGTCAGCTTTATGTGCTCGAACACATTTTATGGAGGAGGCAGCAGAGCATGGCATGGAGCAGAGGCAGCAGGGAAATTGTTCCCAGGTATTTGAGAAGTTGCACATGGATCCCACTGCGAAGAATTATCCCCTCCACCATCCAGTGTTTCACCAGGACTCTTCCATGATAATTCACAGGTTTACAACCTGTTGGGCCAAATCTGCCTCCTGGGATGGGGCAGCAGCAGTTCTGTCTTCAGTGGCTTCAATGCAAATGTGGGAAGGCCATTCTCTACACAGTTTATTTTTCCAAGTACCATATTTTTCCCACACTATTTTGCTCTAAATATAATAGAAGGCTCCCTGTTGCTATGAGTAGAACCACTCTGGATGCAAAATGCTGCTAGTCTTGTTTATTTTGGCTGCAACCCCTGCGCTCCCTTGCATTACTGTGCTCCACGATTTGTGTATTTCTTGTTCCTCAACTCATTACGTGGAAGCACCAAGGGAGGTGCAGACGCCTGATGTGATCCACAAAAGTTCAACCAGTCCCCCAGTGCCTCCCCTCTGCTCTGGGATGACCCACAAAGCCAGCTGAGGAAAAGCCACTGTAAAGACTTTAAAAATACAAAATTATGTCTCTTGAATCAATCTTTTTTTTTTTTCTTTCTCCCTGCTATGTTGCAACATTTTGTCAATTAACATATGTTTACCTCACCATATGCCTGACAGACACCTAAAAGATAAGAATGCTTATCAGGTTGTCTCCTGGTGCACGATGGAGACAATGAAGGTAGCAGGACACCCAAAAAGACTAAAAGATAAGGATGACTCATCTCCGGGAAGTCGGGAAATCTGTATGTATCAGGGACTTATGCAAAAAAGGGACCCCTTTTCTTTTCCTGTATAAAAATCGCCCAAAAAGAACCGAAAAGCCAGCCAGCAGCTCAAAGGAGGCAGCAGCTCGAAGGAGCCAGCAGCTCAGAAGGACACGTGGAAGCCAGCTCCTGTGACTACAAACTCCAGCCAGCTCGGCGCAAAAAGGCGGGAAGCAGCTCTGAAGGCCCAAGCGGAAAGCGGCGAGGCGGCTTTCTTCTAGACCCCCCCTTCTCTCGGCACTTCGGCTTCAGCTACGGGACAGAGAAGCGGCAGGAGCGACAGACCCTACGCACCCGACTACAGCCAGAGGCCAAGGCCGGCGGACGGTGATAACATCTTAATTACCCTCCTTCTTTTCTCTTCTTAACGACTCTTCTCTCCGAAGTAACTAATTATATAAATCCTAAATAAATCCTTTTAACTTGTTCAAACCATAAAGCCTGGTTATTTTTGTAAATTCACGCGTCGTCTATGAGTAGTGGCTGAAATTTCCTCGCAAACAAAATATAAATAACTCGGATCGTAACAGCCACCCTGGTCCCTCAGGCTGACACCGTCCCACCCCACCGGCCACGGGGCGGCTGCCGTGTCCCTCTGTGCAGATCAGAAAGTGGCCGCCAGACACCTGGCAGGTGGCCAACACCATGTTTGGTTGAGCAATATTTGGGAGCCCTCTTGTATGTTGTTTATTGCAACCAGGGCTGGGCAAGCCCTGCAGAATTTGGTTTGTTTGAGCCACCACAACCAAAGCTGCGAGGTTCAGTTTTCAGTGCTTAGCGCTTGAACAACCTCTGTGTATTTACTTGGAGGTTCAAGATCTATTAAAAGAAACAATTCTGCTCTTTTGTCTTCTGTAAGCTGTATCACATTTGGCAGGAATGAAAGTACAATGGTTCCTTTGTATGTAATATATTGCCTTAAAAAACCCAAAACTTATGTGATTGGAACGAGAGAGGTGCTGGCTGCATTTACTGCCCGACTGGAGAGGGATGTATTTTCTCTGGTGTAGAACAATTGTGCAAGCTGAAGAAATGGTACAAATCAATTGACTTATTGCACAAAATAGTAAAGTTTGTACTCACAACTCTTTACTCACAGGACAGATAACATATCCTGGTATAAAGAAAGCCACAATAGATTATTCCCCTATTATTCCCCTCCCCCCCAATTTCTTATTTTATCCTGGGTAATGAAAATCAAAATCAGCCTCACTTTTTAAAAATAGCCTTGTGAGAGGTCTTAGCACATGGGCCTTAGAAGACCATAATCATTTGTTTCCAAATACATTTTTTCAATTCGCCAGCAAGCCAAAGAAGGAGTTGATTTTAAAAGCTTAAAATACAATTTCTCATGAAAGACACATTCCACCCCATCTCCCATTAATCTTAACTAAGAAGTTCCGAATGAGAGCTACATAGATGAGAAAAACTTTTTATATTCTTTAGTTTTGTGTTGCATTTCCACACACAATTGTAGGACACAGGATACTGGGACTCAGATAATAGATTTAGTCCCTTCAGTATTTAGGGATTCTATTCATAAACGAGAAATGGAGTATGAGACAGAATTAGATAACCTCGCTTTGTAAAAAAAATGGACCATTTCCTCATGTTAAAAAATGACTTGTTGAAATCCTACACTTCTCAGTATTAATAAAAAATGCGAGTTAGAAATATTTTTTAAAGTTCTAATCGTGACTGATTGGGTAGTTTCTTGAAAACAACTCTCCTGTAAGCTCTAGCTCACCAGTTTTGTCCTGATAGACTTACAAAATCATGCAGAAGCTGAGCCATGACTGTCCTGCTCAAAACTGAAAAGACCTTTTCCTTTCATGCTGAGCACTAGAATTGTCCTTTCCAGCATGGGTCCCAACAAAATAGTTTTGATGGACTACAGCAATTCAGAAAACAGATGGTATGCATTTTGTGTGAACATAGAACACACCTATGCAAAACAAAGTTAAAATCAGTATGGAAAAATATTAAAATTGTATTTACTAGAGGTAGAATCTCTTCTAAATAACGATATTGATGAAAGGATATAATGTAATCTATGAATCCAGTTCTAATTTACTATCTTTATTTCATCCAGCTTCAAGTCTCCCTGGAACTTAGTGTCTCAAGGGCACAAACTCTGAGCTGTGTCTTATTGTTATCTTATTATTATGACACTTATTGCTTTTACACTTTCAGTTATTTTGAGAACCTCAACATTTTAAACAATGACATAAACTTTATGTCATATTTTGGGTGGATATTGCTTACAATTCATTATTTCTGAGTTGCTGGGTCCATAAAGTTTCTTTTCTCAAAGTAGATGTTTGAGTTCTTCTTTCCTACTGGTGTCTTCCTGGAAACTTCATGCCCCTTTAATATTCATCCAGTCATTTCACCCCCAGCTTTCTCACGGATTTTTTCTAAGAATAATTTTTGTCTGGTCTGGTGCACCAGGCTGTAGTAAAAAGCTATTTTCCAAGCTATAGAACTTCTGTGACTGTAATACATGTGCCATGCATTTCCTACTCAATATTTAAGACTTTCTAAATTCTCTCTGTACCAGTTACTTTGCATTTTTCTGTCTGAACTGCAATATCAACCCTCACCCAGCTCTAGTTTCACAACATCACACTGTGTACTTTACAGCTGGCAAGGTCAGAGCTTGCCTGTGACAACACAGCCATGAGCTGTGCTTCTAACTGATTTCACACTGCCAAACACAACACAGTAGTTGTCAATATTCAGATCTGGAGATTACTTTAATTGCAGATACAATTAGCTCTGCCAGCATACAGGCTGTCTAGCAGCAAGCTCTTCACAAGCTTTTGTGTCACCTACTTACTAGAGATATAAACATAATAGCCCTTCAGTGGATAAGCCTGGTTTTTATTTACCACAGCAGCATGCCACTTTCCTAGAAACTTCCTAGCAATGCCCTTTATTACTTAAGCATCTCAACAGAATCTGTGAATTTCATCTGATTCTTTTTCAACCATTTAAAAGTCCTGAGATCATATTCTGACTTCATTAAAAAAAAAAAAAACAAACAAAACAAAAAAAAAAAAAAAACAAACAGTTGAAGAAAAGCTGTGTTCAAATTCTTCATATTTTCATCTTGTTCTAAACAATGGCTTCATAGGACAAGTCCTTGTTCACAGGATAATACATTGTACTTAGCATTTTTATTAGAATCTTCCTGTTTTCCCCTTTCTTCTGAGAGTTCTGAAAAGTAAGTATGTCACCACCATTCCTTGTGGTCTTTTGAAGAGTATCAACAGCTCGGCGATGACACAGGGAATACTTGGTGCCATTCAGAGTTGTCTCGAGTCTTTTTCCAATTAGCAAACCCAGCCTGTGTGAAAGCTTCTTCCGTGCACTTCATCAGAAGTAGTTTGCAAAAGGGTAGCAAGGATGTGCATTACCCCCATTAGCATCAGAAAACTAGGTCCACTGAAAACCATGGAAGTAGGATAAGCATAAAGGCAGGCTTGTTTTCCCAAAAGTCATGCACAGAGAGAGGCTTAAGTCATAGCTGATGAGGTGTTTAATAGTGTCAGGCAATTAGCATTTGGTTCTTGTTGCAGACGACACCCGAGATGTGTCAATCCTACAGCCCCCTAAATTTGATCCACTTGTTGCTGGAGGTCTTTTTAATCAGCCATGGTTCAAGTGATTCTGGTTTTGCACTTTTAAAATCTACACTTTTGGATTTTTCATTTCAGTCAGTTCCTGATGACTTAGTAAGAATGCACAGGATTAAAGAATTAGACCCACACAATACCGAAATATGTAGCTGGCCCCTGGCTTTTGTGTAGCCCCTTGTTCTGTCTAAAAGAATCTACAATGTGGCAAATGGGAGAAAGGAACCAGCCTTCACCTGATCAGTTCATTGCCCAGAAAACAATTGCTTTTATGTTTTGGTTACATAGCCCCGGCTTTCCTGCCTCAGCCAGGAATCCTGACAAGGACAACATGACAAATAAGATGCCAGTTGGTGGCCCCTTGACCCCCAAGGCTAATTGTGCTGGGGTCAGAGACTCCATGATGTCTGGCTTCTCCCCATCTTCTGGGCAAGGAGCTTGTGGAAAACCCACAGGATGAGGAGAGGAGCAGAAGCTCTGGAAAACACTGCAATGCATGGGCAGCTGGGATCTGCATCCATCCCAGCTGCTCAGAGAGACCAGGTTGCTCCTCTTAGCATATTCTGGAACTTGTCCACAACACATGGAGCAGCCCAAGCTTCTCCAAACAGTATCCCCCTTGCCCAGTAATGTTGAGCTCATGCTAGGAAGGAGCCGGGGCACTCTGATCTGCCCCACACCAGCCACAGAATGTGGCCAGGAGGGAGTGGAGGTCTGGCAGACCTGGAGCTGGGGAGACCAGGTGGATTCTTTGCATGTCCATCTCCCCCCTCCCTCTCCAGAGGAGTTCAGAGCATCTCTCAGCATACCTTGTACTCACACCCACAGGGAGAATGAGGATGAGGAGTCCTCAAGCAGCAGGCAAGAAAGGTGTCTGATAGCTTTTGGGGTGAGAAGCAGCCAGACGGGCTGTTGGAGGAGAAGTGGGCACTTAGCCTCAGTGAAACCTACTGTATGAGTAAGTAATAGGAAATGTCTTACCTGAGCATAACACTAAAGGCTGCAAGGAAAAATAGAGGCTTTCACAGAGAGTCAAACATGGAAATGAGACTAATGAAGTGAAGGGGTTTTTTGCCCTTTTTTTATTTTTAAAAATTGTCAAAGAGAAAGCTGTTCAGGAGCAAGAGGTTGGACTAAGGTCACTTAGTTTCCTCTAGAGGAGATTTTTATGTTGTAAAGTGCCTGCTTGTCATTTAGCTCTATGCATGACTAAGCATCATATTGAAACAAGACGCTCTGAGTTACCTGACTGTAAATTGCTGTAAGTGGATATCTCTGTAGAGCAAGGGGCAAGTTTGTTGCTGGGAAAACTACTAACAGGAGGTTATGCAGAGTACATGGCAGGTACCTTTTCATTCTCCATTCTGCTGCTTGACCTCCCTTCTGAAAACCTGTTGTTTAGTCCCTGTGGCATGTAAAGGACACCACCTTACACTCCTGCACACTTTCCTTCCTTGCCAGCGTGGTAGCTCCTGTCACCCGTGTGCAACTAAGTCACACTGCCCCTGAACTTGGCCACCTGTTATTTCATAGTCACCAAGGATGTGTGAAATTAAAAAATGTGCTAGAAAAAGGTAGACAAAATTCCCCCTCAGTCCCCAGCTGCAGACTGAGGGAAACCCAGAGGGCTTCTGGTGGTCCAAAACTGAAAAAAATACCCATCTATTACACTTCCATGGAATCAGTGTCTGCAGTGTATAAGCTATGAAGAAGATACAGGCTTTCATGACCTATAGCTTATGTATGTACTGTGTTTATACACACAAAACATTATGACAATGCATATATGGTATATGTAAATCCAATGTATTTGTTTGAGAACAAGCAGTGCTTGAAATGGTCATGATCAAGTCTAAACCTTAGTATATATGTCAGTTTTTAGATAAATCCAAAGAAAAATGAGGTCTATATCTATAAAGATGCTGTAATTTGAAAAGAGGTGTATGATTCTAATCTTCAGGGAGTGGAAAACCAGTGCAGAAACAAACTGGACTCTTGGATTTCACAGTAATTTATGGTGCAGACTTGGTAAGATGCACAGTAAGTCCCCTCACATTTCTGTGCCTCCTTTCTCCCACAGCTTTTAACTTGTCTGTAAAACACAGACTTTTCCCAGCAGAGGCTCTGTGTTCCCACTGCACTGTACAATTTGTGGTGATCTTGTTGCTATTCCATGGTCCAGAGTAATTTGCTCCAGAGCATCTCTGCAGAATGTCTGCTTACAGACACCTGTGCTCACATAGGTAGAGACTTGATGAATGAGAGAAAAGTTCAAGATGAGGTTACTTCTTAGTACAAAAATAAAATTCTCACCTCAGCTCCAAGCCCTTCGTACAAAAAAGTTGTACTTAAGGAAAAGGAGATGTGTCTGGCTTGGGAAAGTTTAGTCATTCTGTGTCTGGAAACACGGACACAATGCCATGGGAGCATCAGTGCCAAAGGAACATTAGAGGTGGAGGAGGTAATGGAGAAGTGTAAAAAGAATGAGACCACAGTTGTGAGGACTCCAGGAGCCACCCAACCCTTTGCATCCATTGGCAAAGCTGCTGCTGCTCTTTAGGATCACACCTGGTGCCACATAAATTATGCCAGCTTAACTCTGATGTCCCCAGAGCAATGAAAGGGTAGAGACAGCAGGTCAAAAAGCTTTTGTTAGCTGTGCACTGTGCTGCATAGAAGATGGGTCTAACTATCCAGAAACCTGCAATATCCATAAATAATCTAGGGAACCAATAAGTTTAAAATATCCCCCAAAAGCCCAGGGTGTAACAAATACATGGTCTCGTTCTCTTTTACCACTTCCTGTGTGGCTGCAGTGAGGCCCCTGGAGTTACTCCCAAGCACAGTCTCCATCACGTAGACAGCAAACACAAAGCAACACAAAAGACAAAGCCATTACGTGGTTGAAAATGCCCCTGAACTTACTCTCCAAGTGCACAAAGCCACCTGCTTTCTCACTTGCATCATTGCACTTGTGTTATGGAAAGGTTTTGAACTCCTGCAGAGTCTGATCCCGAAATCCTATACAGGAAGCTTGGCTGCTCAGCCCTGTCCAATGCTGCATCTCCACAGAGCAGTGTCATCTGGGAGCCTCTTATGAAATGCTGGAGCACACCCCAGTTCTTCTGACAGAAAAGCAATGATGTGTCTCAGGTCAGCTTTTAGTTTCAATGGCTCTCATCAAGCTGAGATGGGTTTGAAGCGCAGCCCTCTTCTGAGGAGCGGCAAAAATAACATTTCTTAGGGGAAATAGCACTTCTTTGCCCAGGACCTCTGCTCCGTATTCGGTACTATTTTATGGATTGAGCTAAATCTCATTGCAGTATTGCTTTTCTTCTCAGAAAATTTCAGGAAATCATTTAGGTTCTTTATGTATTCAGCTGACTGAAAAAAAATAGCAGCTCTGCAATACAGCCATAAGTACAGGCTCAAAGACAGCCCAGAGTCCAGAAGCATCCCCAGGCACTGGGACAGCGAGCATGAAGCCTAAAGAGTTTCCATGGCTGATGCCTGGGTCCTGAGCACCATCACCAGGGCCTGGCTGCTGCAAGGGATCTGGCCATGGCATTTACAAGCAGAACTTCATCTTCAAGGCTGCCTGCATAGTACCTGACTCCATCCATAAAACCCTGCAGAGCTCACCTGGGGCAGCAGCTTGGGTGATGGTGTGGAGTGAGACCTGTCACATGCAGGCAGGGCCCTGTTGTGCTGCAGGGCATGGGATAGAGGGGCTGGGGCCATCCCAGATCTCTGGGCAATGCTGGCCACACAGCATGGCTCTGCAACCACAGGAGGACAATTCCTTACATCTGTGTAACCCCCTGAAACACATCCGAGCTTACACAGGCATAACTGAGGCACAGTTTGGTCCCCTTAATCTTTATTACTGATGATGACGGTGATGATGATGATGTGTGAGAAGGAAATAGCGCAAGCTTGACCTTCATGTCCCAGGGGGAATTTGCAGAGCTGGCAGACATAAAACCCTTCAGCTTTTCACTTGTGAACTAAGCAAATTTGTTCTGGGAATCATTAACGCATAATGCCATTTTGAAGCCAGTTTTTGGAGTAGAATTGCACATTTGACTATCCAAATTCTTCTGTCATCCTCACACAATTCTGCAGCAGGGCTGGGACTGAAAGAAGTCAATTGTACTTCAGAAATTACAGGCAGACAGTTTAAATAAAGAAAAGTATCTGCTATTTGGTGCTTTCTATTCATAATGTGATTCCGCTCTGTTAAAATTCATTAGGTGACCTAGATCCTGAGAACCCATTCCTGCAAATTGCTGAATGCTTCCTGGGAAGTGGTGCGAGCTTTAGACTCCATGTAATGGGACTTGAAAGAGGTCAGCCCTGGCCAACAACTGTCCCTTATGTCTCTTTGAAACACCATGAGTCTGTTCCCTTTCCTTGAGGTGATGCAACGACAGCCGTAATGATTCCAAAGAAAATGGAGAAGTGAAAATATCAGACTAAAAAGTTAAAACTGAAAGAATTCATTGCCTCTTGCACAAACCCCACAGTTAGCTCATGCTCCAGGTAAGTGCTGGACACAAATTGGCAAAGGACTGCAATCCCAGCCAGGTGTAACAACTTAAGACACCAGTCCCAAAGCTTTTACTGATGTGCCTCATCTTAGCGCATCTTTGCTGTCTAAGCTTTTTCCATTCATTTCTATCATACTTTATTTCCAGATGACAACTTCATGGCAGATAGGAGAGGACCCCAACTCATCCAAATACTCATTCAAATTGGAATTTCACACAGCATATGTGGTTTTTGCACATTGACTCTGCAAACACTGAAGTTCTTTGATGTGCTTGGAGTGCAAGCTCTCCATTCTTGTACTAACCCTCCTTCATTAGAGCTCTGCAGACACATCCGCTCAGCTTGCAGAAAGGAAATCATGTCACATTTTAATATAGCAAGGTTATTGTACTCAGTCTAAAAGTAAATGGAGGGAAAAAGTCTGAACTGACACTTCGCTACAGATTAACATTTAAAATCAGAGAATCACAGAATCACAGAACCATCTGATTTTGAAAGGACCACTGATATCATCAAGTCCAACCCTTAATCCACTACCACTGTGGTTACCAGACCATGGCACTGAGTGCCACATCAGTCTCTTAAAAACCTCCAGGGATGCAGAATCCACCACCTCCTTGGGCAGCCCATTCCAATGCCTGATCACCCCCTCTGTAAAGAATTTCTTCCTAATATCTAACCTAAACTTCCCCTGGCACAACTTAAAACTGTGCCCTCTTGTCTTACTGATGGCTGCCTGGGAGAAGAGACCGACCGCCCCCTGGGTACCTCCTCCTTTCAGGGAGCTGTAGAGAGTGATGAGGTCTCCTCTGAGCCTCCTCTTCCCCAGACCGAACACCCCCAGCTCCCTCAGCCCTTCCTCACAGGACTTGTGCTGGATCCCTTCACAGCCTCCTTGCTCTTCTCTGGACCCGCTCCAGCACCTCAATCTCCTTTCTGAACTGAGGGGCCCAGAACAGGACACAGTACTCGAGGTGTGGCCTCACCAGGGCTGAGTACAGGGGCAGAATCCCTTCCCTGGACCTGCTGGCCACGCTGTTCCTGAGCCAGCCCAGGATGCCATTGGCCTTCTTGGCCACCTGGGCACACTGCTGGCTCATGTTCAGCTTCCTGTCAATCCAGACTCCCAGGTCCCTTTCTGCCTGGCTGCTCTCAGCCACTCTGTGCCCAGCCTGGAGCTCCCCATGGGGTTGTTGTGGCCAAAGTGCAGGACCCGGCACTTGGCCGTGTTGAACCTCATCCCATTGGAATCAGCCCAACTCTCGAGTCTGTCCAGGCCCCTCTGCAGAGCCCTCCTGCCTTCCAGCTGATCCACACTCCCCCCAGCTTAATGTCGTCTGCCAATTTGCTAATTGTGGACTCAATCCCTTCATCTAAATCATCAGTGAAGGTATTAAACAGAACCGGGCCCAACACTGAACCCCGGGGGACACCACTGGTGAGTGGCCACCAATTGGATCAGCACCGTTCAGCACCACTCTCTGGGCCCGGCCCTCCAGCAGTTCCTAACCCAACGCAGAGTGCCCCTGTCCAAGATGTGGGCTGACAGCTTTTTCAGGAGAATGCTGTGGGAGACGGTGTCAAAGGCCTTGCTGAAGTCCAGGTAGACCACATCCACAGCCTTCCCCTCATCCACCAGTTGGGTCACCCAATCACAAAAGGAGATCAGGTTGGTCAAACAGGACCTGCCTTTCCTAAACTCATGCTGGTTGGGTCTGATCCCTTGTCCATCCTGTCGGTGCTGTGTGATTGCCCCCAGGATGATCTGCTCCATAACCTTGCCAGGCACTGAGGTCAGGCTGACAGGCCTGGAGTTTCCTGGGTCCTCCTTTCATCCCTTTTTGTGGATTGGAGTAACATTTGCCAACTTCCAATCATTTGGGACCTCCCCAGTGATCCAGGACTGTTGGTAAATGATGGAGAGCAGCTTGGGGAGCTCTTCTGCCAGGTCCCTCATCACCCTTGGGTGGATCCCATCTGGTCCCATAGACTTGTGAGGATGCAAGTGTCTCAGCAGGTCACAAACTGTTCCCTTCAAGATTACAGGGGAGCTAGTCAGCTTCCTATTTCTCTCTACAAGCTCCAGAAGCAGCTGTCCTCAGGACACCCTGTCTTACTTTTGAAAACTCAGGTAAAGAAAAGGGTTAAATACCTCAGCCTTTTCCTCATCCTTGGTAACTATGCTTCCCCCCATGTCCAACAAAGAATGGAGGTCTTCCCTGCCCATCCTTTTGCCCTTGATGTGTCTGTAGAAAGACTTTTAGTTATCCTTAATGGAAGTGGCAAGCTTGAGTGCAAATCATGCCTTCAAAATGTTGGGAAATGCAAAAGTGAAGTTCCATCAGCAAGCTGTATTTTAGCTGCTCATTCTCTTTATTTTGGAATATCCATTAAAAAATGTAAATAAGTAACACTCAGCACATTTAAATAATGAAAACAGCAGTTGAAAGCTGTCCCTGTGTGGCTAAGTTAAAATTCTTCTTAAAGGTGTAAAGCCAGTACAGGGCACACATGGCTTTTGTCAGTGCTGCCTGCCTGCTTCTCCTGCCTGGATTGAGAGTAGCCCTGAGGAGAAGGATTGGGGGGTGCCAGTTGATGAGAAGTTCAACATGAGCCAGCAATGTGCTCTTGCAGTCCAGAAATCCAATCATATCTTGGGCTGCATCAAAAAAAAGTGTGGCCAGCAGGTCGAGGGAGGTGATTCTCCCCCTCTACTACCCTCTGGTGAGACCCTACCTGGAGCTCTGGTGTCCAGCACAGGAAGGGCATGGAGCTGCTGGAGTGTGTCCAGAGGAGAGCCAAAAAGATGTTCAGAGTGCTGAGTCCTATGAAGACAGGCTGAGAGAGTTGGAGTTGTTCAGCTTGGAGAAGTCTCCAGGGTGACCTTATAGCAGATTTTATTATTTAAAGGAGCACTATAAGGAAGATGAGGACAGTCTTTCTAATAGGGCCTGTTGTGATAGGACAAGGTGCAATGGTTTTAAACTAAAAGAGGGTAGTTTTGAATTAGATATAAGGAAGAAATTCTTCAGTGTGAGGGTGGTGAGACACTGAAACAGGTTTCCCAGGGAAGTTGTGGCTGCCCCCTCCCTGGAAGTGTTCAAGGCCAGACTGGATGGGGCTTTGATCTACCAGGACTAGTGGGAGGTTTCCCTGTCCATTCAGGGGGGCTGGAACTAGATGATTTTTAAGGTTCCTTCCATGTTCCCATGGTATTCCATGATGTCATGGTTCTGTGAAATAAACTAATTGCAGTCAGTCCACGGAAAGAAGTTAAAGGTTAATATTTCACCTGTTTTTGCTGTAGTGATGTTCAGGAAACCATTTGCCCTAGGAAAAGTGTTACTACTTTTTCTCTACTGTTCCCATAAGTAAAATAATCTGAATGGATCATTCCTCAGTTTTAAAAGTAATTGCCTCTAGGCAATGACTGAGAATGGAGAGTTTCAGCCCTAAGAATGGACAATTTCAGCCCAAAAGGAATTTTTCAGAAGGTTACAAGATCACAGAACAATGGAGTTATGATGAAAAATGTTTATGAATCTGAACTGAAGTGGTCACTGCTATAACACTTTGTGAGGCATCATACTTCGAAAGATCAAAGAGCAATACAGAGCTGAAAATATATCACTGTCTTTTAAAATGGGCTTGCAAGGCTTAAACCCCAACATCTAATGCTGGTCTCTGGGAAAAGAAAGTTAAAGAAAAAAAAAAAAAAAAAAAGCAACACACAAAATATAATTAAGATAATAAATGAAAGGCCTTTCTTTTCATCATTTCTATAACTACCTTAAATATCTGCTGGAAATGATTATATCAGCACAGGCTGGACTATATTAAAATAATGAAGAGTGAAGTTTTCACTGTGTTCCCATTTAATCATCACCTCACAACTTTACATTTTAATGTCTGACCTTAGGATATCCTCTTCCACTATCACATTAAGAATGTTGAAAGGAAACAGGAAGGGCCACAAGGGCTGTAGTTTCCTCAGAAGAACAGTGGCTATCAGCCTAATGGATTCTGAATTTCTCAGACAAAGAGCAGCAGCGACTCAGCCCACAGTCACAGTTATCACATGTTCACACAATACAAGCCTTTCCTCTAATTAACAGAATTGCCCTCAGTGAGGGCACTACCTCTTTATTGCATTATGTTACTGGAAGGCCAAAAAAAAAAAAAATCAGCTGCATGGTGGGACCTGTTATAGGAATAGCTTGATGAAATGCAAACAAGAAAATAAAGTAAGAAAATAAAAGTAATAAGCCCATTTAGTTGTGGGAAGTTTTTTTTTTTTTAAAGTACAGAAAAAGACCAGCCAAATAATCAGGAACTGTGCTTGACCTGTTGCGCCTCCTCCATGGTTCAAAGCTTAGGTTTGATGTAAACTCCTGAAGTCATTCACCAAGTATATGGCAGGTATGAGGATGTAATTTCTGCAAGAAGAAGCTGAACATTGCTGACTCAAATTGAGGTGAAAAGGCAGGGACTCCCTGGGCTCCTGTAATAAAATATAATGGTGTTCAAACTGTGTGCTCAGGCATGGGGTGAGTGAGGAGAGAAGGAGGACTCTTCCTCATCATCCACATCATACAGGGCCAAGTGGTTGGGAAATCCCAGATATTATCTCAAAGCAGTTCCAAACGTTGGAACTGTTTCTTTCGTGCAAACTTTGACAGAACCTGCTGTCTAATATTACCTACATGGAATCAGTTGAACGTGGTTTTCTCAATGAGAAATAGATGAGGACCTATCCTGGAAAAAAAAAACAAAACAAACAAACCTAAGGAGCAATTTCACTACCAACAGCCCCTGATTTTGGCTGCTCTTGGAAAGTGCAGTGTAAATGAAGCTGGGCAGACGTGCATTTTTGCAGACAGGAGGAGCTACAGTGTGAACTGTGGGCCACAGTACTCAAGTCTTGTCACTTTTAAATTGACTTTTCTTTGGTAATATCAGGATGTTTGTACTACATTCACGGGACTCCCTCTGGTGTATAACTTAACACATGAAGTTTCTTGCCTTATTCTTTACCGAAGAGCCTGTGTAGTCTGGTGCACAGAGGAGCTGCTTTCATGAAAGTGCAGAAAATGTGTGACACGTTTTTCTCTTACAAATGGAAATAATGTCCCTGGGCCAGGTCATGACCATGTTAGGGCTGGGAACCAAGAAAACATCTGTATGGAGTGTGTCCACTAGTCCAAAGAAGCAAGGGTTGCTTCAAGGGTTGACTCTCTGGCTCTACCAACGAAGGTGCCAATCATTCCTAGTCTCTCTTTAAACAAGACCCATCTCTGAAAGAGCTGACAAAATTTAGCCTCAAAAACAGGGTGCTGAGGAGCTAACTGGTCTTGTACTCATCATCTTTTCTTCATTATGTTCTTACCCTTGCCCACCTCTTATTTAGTTCTCTAGAAAAAAAGGAAAACACCATAAAATTCTCAGTTTTGTTCATCCATCATCTAGAAAGAAAAGGTAAGTTCGTTGTAGGTGAGGGTTGGAAAACACATGGCCTTGCAATTAAAGCCTTTATGGTAGGGTAAAGATATGGATGGATGGGAAGTTTCTTTTGATATTTCTTAATAGATAGGTGACTCAATACCAGCTATTTGTATTCCTTCCTTTTCCTTTTTTTTTTTTTTTTTAAATCTTCTTTTTTGTTGTTTGTTTTACTTTCCTATGTTATTTTATTTTGTTTTGTCATTTTTTCTCTTCCTTTCCCTGCTTCCATACTAAGCATCATAGACACACACAACAAAGGATGTGCTGCAGGATCTGTGAAGAAACTAGCTTTATTTTTATTTGGCTGATACACATTTGGTATGAAAGTAGTTTTTCTCTCAGCAGTTTCAGCTAAATTTTTACTAGTTCATCTCTGTATTTCACCAAAGGTACCTTTAAGGAGTGATTCACCTCCTCTACCTTGAAACTCCTGCTATATTATTATGTATATATTTAAAATTGTTTTTATTTATGTTTAACAGACCTTCCAATAGTGGTGCCACATCTCTTGACATTGATCACAGATGATCTGAACTTAGGTACCAAATTTTTCTGGGGCATGGCTAAAGTGAAAGAAACTTTCTCTGTGTCTTTCCCAGTTTCACTGTCTAAGCTGTAAAAAAAATACCTTCTTCCTATGCCAACAGTCTACTATATGAAAAAATTTACTGTGCACTCACAAACATATTGGTCTGAACTCTGCCAGCTCAAAACTGATCTTCTCAGAGGACCTAAGCTACAACCTGAGAACTCAGAAGGGATCTTGGTACACAACTCCCACAGGGGATAACATCTGACACTGAGTCCTACCACTCAGAGCAAATTAGAACTTCTGTTTCCTAAGAAGCAACTGTTCCAGATTTTAAAAAAGCAAAACAAGTATGCTTTATAGTGCCCCAAACATAGTATTTCACTCTCCATTTTCTCAAAAGGCCTATCCAATTTTGCTCAAAGCAGTTCAGTCCAAGACTGAAAACATGCATTCCAAAAAGGTGATGTTTTAACATAGTTCTAAGTATCTGAAAACGAGCTTTCAGGATGAAAGCACATGTGTAACTTCATCTGGGGCACCCAATCTGCAGGTCTGCAGAAAAAAGCAAACGGTATAATATTTAATGCTAGACTCTTAAAGGCTCTGTAAGCATTCCCACTTGTCTGATATAAATGCAGCACAAATACCATACACTTTACTTTTGGTTGTTAGAGATAACCATGAAGGGAGAGCTCATTCATAATTTCACTTTATTTTAGTGCTTCCTAAGTTTGAAGTCATTCTCAATTCATTAAAAAGAAAACATTCCCTTCAGATTTATGATCCCCATGCCCTTTCTCTCGTTCACAGAAGTATTCACATTAAAATCATGCACACTCTGTCACTGCATGACTGACGTTCTTTTAACAGGGCAGTAGTGTCCCAGAGAGGCCAGCTGCTGAATGTAATGGCAATATTTTCAGAAAAGGCAAGATAATAGTTCTGCTAAAGGAGGTGATGTGCTTGAGGTCTCAGTGGAGCTTTTAAATCTCACTCTGAACTCCAGCCACTGAGCGTCCCTCGGTGATGACCTTGGCCCTGTCATTTAATTTCTAAAACGCTGCTAAGTTCTTTTTCACCGGTCTCCTGTGGCAGCATGGGGTCCACCAATATAATGACATTGGTAATTTTCACCACTAGTTTTTGGGGGGGGGGTTTTTCTGGGTTTGTTGTAACAGGGACCAACTGTCTAGATCCACTGAGTAAGCCCTGGTCCCTACCTCGTGCTCCACTAAGCTGCTGCTATCATTACAGAGCTGGTGGGACCCCAAAAATTCTTATCCCTGATATGACTGGAGCTGCTTGCAAGGCTTGGAAAATTTTGCCAGTGTTTCCTACTCTACCCAATCTGACTCCATTTCACCACCTATAAAACAGCACTCGCTTCCTTCACGGGGGCATTTGGAGGATTATTGGTTGGTGTCAATCTGTTCATCACTTTGCAAACGTAAAGCCCTATGTAAGTGTTATTACTGAAGGGCTGACATCTGTGAAATACAGCGTGTATTCTGAATTCTAATTTTATACCCAGGAAAATCAAGTAAGCAAGAGCTGACCATGTGTTAAAAACACTTGAAGCCCTCTTTCTTGTAACTGTTTATCTACATTTTTAAACCTCTGTTTACATTGTAGTAACAGCTGTGTTTAAAGGGGACATGACAGAGCAGACTAATTTGTAAAGCTAAACTTAATTTTGAAGGGAAAAAAAGCTAATGTTTGAAAAAACACTTCAAAAGAAGACAAAAATGATTAAAATAGACATAACCATTTGTTTAAACTATGACTTTCTCAAGAAAAACCAGGCTAATGTAAACTGGCCTATGCATAGTACAAGCAGCTGTTCTGTGTAGCTGTTACACAAACTCCTGGTTTCAGGGAGGGATAAAATTAAGACAAAACAGGTCATTCTCCAAGAAGGAGCCAAACTAAGGACTGGATCACAAACCAGATGTGTATACACAGGTGAGGTTTGCCCCAACCTGTCCGAAGAAACGAGGCAAATTCTTTTTTTTTCTTTTTTTTTTTCTTTTTTTCTTTTTTTTTTCTTTTTCTTTTTTCTCTTTTTTTTTTCTTTTTCTTTTTTCTTTTTCTTCTTTTTGTAGCTGCTTGCCTTCAACTGGGTTTTAGCCATGTGCACCATGTTTGGTGTATTTATTTTTGTCCACACTTTCAGCAAGCCCAGAGCCAGAACTAGCTGAGTATAAGTGAAATTACTCCATTTCCTACTGCAGACAAAGGCTTTCTTAGGGGTTTAAAAGAATTTATTTCTAGGATGTTGAAATGCTACTGAGGTAAATGAGATCCATATATTCCATGGGGACTAGCAGGGGAGATTTCCTGTCCTCTGGTCAAGGCAGTGGGAACATTTTAATCACCTGTATCATCATCATGCTACTTCTGAGAAAAAATGCTTTGTAAAGAGGAAGATGTTGTCACATGCCCAAGCACGAGTCATACAGCATTACTTCTATCTTTAAAATCTCATTATAATCCCCCTTCATAAAAAGTTTTATGATTACTTGATTCATCTGAGGCTTTGTAAGATGTGCTATCTTTGTTGAATACAGCTGAATTGAGTGAGTCAGGGTGGTGATGTCATGGTGGTAATAATATGAGTCAAGTGGGTGCTAAGTCAACCTTAGAGGCTTGAAAATCAGAAGTGGAAGCTGGGAGCAGAGAATGAAGTGCACAGCAAACCAATGCAGTGGCAGAAAGCAGAAAAGTGGGGGTTCATGTTAACCTGCTCCACTGAGGAGGACAGCTTTGTGTGCTTCTGGATCCAGGTTCTGGTTGTATCTACAATAATGCAGCCTGGACAGGATAGACACAAACATCAAGCATCCATAGCCTCACTCAGCTTAAGGTTTTGGTCTTTCTCCTGAGTTTTTGCCAGCCCCCATTTAAATCCGAGGTGTCTCAAGTGAGGTTCTCCTGCAGTAGGTCTGGGCCAGCACCAACTCTGGATAGCAGCTGGCAAATCCTGTGAGGATAAAGGACCTTCAGTTCTTCTCTCAAAGTCATAAGAGAGGGAGGTGTGTGATCAGAGAGCAGGTCTCTTTGTCCCTTCTGCTCAGGGTGCTTGTTGGAAGGAAAAGCCACTAAAGCCTTTACATCAGTGGGGTTTTGCCCCTAAAGGCCATTGCCAAACAAATATTTCTAACTCTACATGTACTCCAGTATCCAGCTGAAAGTGTGAATCTTTTCTTTGCAGATGAGCCTTTCCAGGAGGTGCTTAGTAACAAAGAAAAGGCCTCTGACACAGGTAAGCTGGATGCTGAATCCTGTAGCTTGTCTTTTTGTACAACAGAGATGACAGGAGAATACCCTAAACTCTTTGAATACACACTATCTTGCTCCTGAACTCCCTTTCTATTTGTAAACTGGGGGATCTTTCCAGGAGCAGGGAGATAGTGTTTTATTTACTGTCCTATCAGGCTTCACCCACAGCTCTGAAGATGGCTGATGGTCAATTCTTACCACTCCATAACCCTCAGCAGACTCTCTGGTCTATCTGACTGGTGACCACAGATGTCTGCCATGCAATCTCATTGCTAACTTGGTCTGCTTCCCTGGCAACTCTCCTCTCCTCAGCAGGAGACAGGTTATTGCCTTGGGAGAGAGGTCTTCAGGTGATTTTGGCAATTCAAATCCAAATGCAAGGGGAATGGGAAGGATGTTCAGGGGCTGGGGGGAGGCTGCAGGGGGAAGGCTGAAGGTACAGCCCATTGTGGTCACAGAACAGAGATATGGTCACGCTCAGCAGTTCTGCTCAGGGGTGTTTGCACCCAAATGCTTGTCTGTTTCTTCCATACAGCCTGCTTTTAGGCAGGTTTGTGACACTGATGCCTGGAATTTAAGTCCCAGTGAGGTGAGATGGCAGGAGAAAGGAAGCAATGCCTGTTCAAGATGGAGCTGGCAGCCTGGTACAGAAGTAACAGTGAGCTGCCTAGAAGCTTTTGTCATCTGCATTGGAGTCCAAATGTGCTTTTTTCCACACATTTGATTTCAGTAACAAAGAAATCAACACTGGGATGTTGTTGCTTGCCTTAAACCTTTTTCCTCAGAGCTGGCTGCTCACATTCCCAGCACGTTCAGTGTCTCCTTGCCCTTCTCTGTCACAGTGCTTCAGCTGAAGGAGTAGGAGCTTTCCTTTCATTGTGAACAGAATTAGCTGAATGGAAAGGCAGCTATTGAGATGGGTTTAACTCACCTGGTGACAAAGCTTTTAAAACACAAGTGGGTGCAAAGTTATGATCTAGCACGGTCCTCTATCCACTTGGATGAGAAGAGGAGGTTGACTGCCTGTCCGCTTTCCAATCCTTGGTAGCACATGATGATTAAAAGACACATTATAGTTTTTCATTTACCCTGAAGCTAACTATGGCATTGCACATGGACTGGAAAATGGCAGCTGGAACAGATTTGCACTGTCAAAAAAGTACAGAGGAGCATAGTGTAAGTGTAAAGCTTATATCTGCAGGCAGGTACTATTTTTTCATGACATGTTTCCACAGCACTTAGCAGAATGAGCTCCACTCCCCCAAGTATCTAGGAAGTCCCATGGTGTAAATATTGCTAACACGCTATGGGCATGTGGAAATGAGGAACATTTTCCCCATCCAGAGAGACTGTTGTAACACAGTGTAATCTGCTTGAGGGAGACTGTGGCTATTTTTAAGACAAAACGGTGTTTTTCTTGGTCTTGTGCTCCAGCTAAAGACACTGTAATGGAAAGGTGACAGATTATATACTCAGTTAATGGACATCCCACTGCAAAGCTACCAGCAAGTTCAGTCTTTGTATAGAATACCAAGGGAAATGTTTTCTAAATTCCAGTCATATTTATTTACTGCTGGATCAAGAAGAGAACTGTATTGTATTATTAACTAATTCTCTGGTTTCTTATTTTCCCATGGAATGAAAAGGACACATTTCATTTCTATTGTTTACTTTAAGTTTAAAATAATTCAGAAAACTGAACCTGTAATTTGAGGGTACCGATAACAGTCCCTCTTTTCAGCACAGTATTTCAGTGGGAAAGTGCTGAAAGAATACTTCTGAAATATATATATAACTGAACAGAAAGCTGACTGTAGCTCACTTATTCCAGTATACCAGGGACAGTTTCATCTGCAGTGCAAAACTCTCCTGTCTGAATATATTTTTATTTATTTCACTGGCTGAGCTGTTATATATACAAATGTATCATATTTTCCTTTTGGTTACCTGAACCTATATGAATAGGTGAACCTGACTTCCATGATATAATTTTTTACATGAATTTTTAAGACGGAGAAGAGTCTTCTTAGCATGAGAAGTGATTTCATTTGACTTTAGATCTGACCCCAAGTAGGAAATGGAATACTTGTGGCCTGATACTTAATGCAGTGTGTCTCCTTTTCCAGGTGCATACATCTGGTCTTTAATGGCCATTTTATCAGAACTGCATCATTTCATCTTGGTTCTCTCACCACAAATGTTTGATTGTAATAAGATCTGACTGTGGGATGTGTCATCTGTTGTACTGAATATATGGAATGGCTTGGGTTTATTATTTCTATCTTCAAGGCATCCCATGTGCTGTTAGGGATGACAATTTTTTTCACAGCAAAACATTGTTGACAAGATATTGAGCAATGACATTTGCATGACCAAATATCCTGTGAGTAGTCCAGTGGTTAGGATGGGAAATGGAGAGTCAGGCTAGCCTGGCTCTGTTCCCATTTCACATACTGTCTCACTGACTAACCCTGGGGCAAATCACTTAGGCTGGAACTTGCAAAGGGGGCTGAGGTTCACAGCTCCCAGGGAAAACCAGGCAAAACTGGGTGCCTGATTCCTCTCCATCTCATGCAAAATCTCATGTCTCAGTTCTGCATCTCAGTTTGCTGATATTACTAGAGAAATGAGGTTTATAAAACTATTTGGTTCTTCAAGCAGAAATTGTTTATTAAGGAAATTATAATAGTGGCATAAATATGTATGCTTTACCAACACATGCTTTTTGGTAGGTACAAGCAGATGAACAAATAATCTCCTTTGTTCCTTGAGAAATGCAGTGTAGCTTGTTTCCCTCCTTTTAAGAGGATGTTAGTAAGACTTGGGGATTGTCAAAGACATTTTTCCAAATGTAGTTTACAGAAGCCATGGGGCATCCCTGGCAACAGCAGCTCTTGAGCCTCTGGCAGCTCATCCCTATGGGCTTAAGGAGCCATGGCTTCTTCTCTATCCTGTCACTAGATTCAGTCTCAGATCAAACACTGGTCTTCCTCACTACAGCAAACCATGACCAAAAACATACCCAGGGCTTTGCATCCTCTGTACACTTACTGTTCATCCAGTCAGACATCTCAGTTTGCATCTTTCCATCGCCTCCCACCTTGCCCTCTTTTCTCTTATTGCTCCTTCCCTGGTTTTATGTCCTACTAGAAGAGGCAGGTACTGGCACTGGTGGGGTTTTTACAGCAGCCACTAAGGAAACAAAGTATTGCTGATCCACTGTTGGATGCATGACAACCAGAGTGTGAGTACACTCATGCCAGAATTTAGGAAATTATCTCCACCTAGGCTCCTGGAAGCCATCTACAGGCCTTGCTTCAGACCAGTTTGCACATCACCAGGGATACATGATGTCAGGAGGTCCCCAGTAAGCCACTGGGTTTGAGTGATCACACTGATATAGAACAGATTTTTTTTTTCTCTTAAACAAACAAAACATCTTAGTATGGGACATCTTCACACACAGGGCAAATTTCAACCAAGGTTTTGGGTTGGAAATAGCAAATGAGAAAAGGCAACTCTTCAGATCAAAGTGAAACTGTGAAACCCCGTGTTTTAAAATTTCCATTCAAAGAGAAACACTGGGCTTGAGATAGCCATGGTTTTGATATTGTTGATGTTTATAACAAAAAATTGGAAAATGTTTTCAAGGAAGGCCATTGTCTAATTGAAAATGTATGTCACTTGAAAATATACGATGGTCTCAGCTGACTTGGAATTGTGCTTGGGCTGTGTTTAATTTGGGAAAATAATTTTAAAAGATGAATAAAATTAACAGAGGTCCAATTCTTCTGTGAAGATGGTGCAGCTACTCCAAATTACACCAGCAGAGGGGTAAATAGACAAGTTGGGAGCATGCCTCATGAAGGCATCTGATGCTGCTTTATATCCCTAAGGTGTCCCCCTTAATCTCTAGCTGTGATTCTGTAAAGATAGAGGTCTGGTTGAGGTCCATTGAAGTCCTCTTCCATAGCTGCAAGCCCTCTGCTAATGCCTGAATAGCAGCGTGGGTTTGAGGGCACCAGACATTATGTTTATGCCACCTGTGAGTTTGCTATCTGGGAGTCTTGCCTGATTGAGAGCAACTGGGAAGGGTGTCAAGGTCTTCTCAGCAGTGTCTGGAAGACTGAGTGTATTTGCATAGATGACAATGTTCAGCCTCTGAGAAAGACACAAGGAGAAAGAAAAGGTGAACATGAAGGTGAACAGCAAAACAAATTGCAACAAGGAAGCTTGGTTCAGCGCTGAATGCCCTCTGCATGAAGCCAGGAAGGATCACAGAGGGGATAGGTAACAGTGTGTGGGGGGGTGGGGTGTGTGGTATTTGGCACTGAAATGATTTTTAGCTCACATACAGTGCATTTCCTTTTATCACAAGTAGTTTGGGTCATGGAGACTCAGAGGAAACTATCCCATTCCAAATGTTTGATATGGAGTGTATTTGGCTGGCTGCTACTTCCAGATGTCAGTGCATCCAGTTTGTGTATTTGTCTGATAACATAGTTGGGCCTCAATCTTTGTTTTCATTTGCAGGCCCAGAGCACAACCCAACCATCCTCCTGTTGCCCCAACTGCTGAGCCAGGCGCTGCTCAAGTCTTCTGGAGCAGTTTAGATGCTGCTGTTATTTCTGCCAGCACTTGGTATTTCCAAGGGGCTGCTGCTACACCTGGATTACAGAGGTGCCTTTAGACTCACCCCTTTTATCACAATACTTGCACCGAGATGGCAGCAAGCAACGTACCTCTGACTCCCAACACTGCTCAGACAACTCCTCCACCCATTTTTCCTCCTGCCAACTATGTCTGGTTTAGTGCAAGCTTAGAGTAACGGAGCAGCACAACTTTGCCTTAGATCAAAGATGATCTGGCCTCACCTCAAAGGTTATTCCTTTTTTTAATCTCCGCTTTATCTGGTTACCCTGCCCAGGAGCTTTACAAGGCTCATGAACTCATGACCAAAGAGAAGTTGAAGCTCACTCTCATCCCCCTTGTTAGCAGGCTGCCTGTATCTCGGGCTGTCCAACAGCTCACTCCTCTGGCTTTGAAGACAACTCAGCTCAACCAGCGTGAGGGAGGTGACCAGGCAGATAAATTATTAGTGCTGCAGCTGTGAGGCAAAGAAGTTGAGAGAACAGTTGTGAGTACAAAGAAAGAAGGAGGAGACCGGGTGTACTGTCCAGATAAGAGTAATCCAGAATTCTACAAATTCTACAAATCTCTTGATACAGTGAACTCAACTCCTCCAGCAAAGGTTTTGATGGAGCGGGAAGCATTCTTTCTACTGGAATATATATATATATTTTACATATATATATGTATGTAAGTTTTCTGCTACTATATTGTAATTTGCAAAGCATTGCAGAAATAATTTGAAGTGTCTCCAAGTAAGAAAAAAATATAAAAAATACTGTCACAAGTTATAACAGCTTTTTTTTATAATAGCTTTAAGCCAGTATTTTGTGACAGAGATAAAAACAAGCAAATTAGGAAACAGAGCAACTTCACAACATTCAAGGTCTTGCAAAGCTTTCAGTATGCGTGGGGAATTTGTTACAGGGCTGACAACTTTCACAAATGTTTTCTCCCAAAAATTTTATCTTGTATTTTATAGGTTTCTCACCTCATGTATTTGTTTAAATCTGTTGTGTTTATCAAAGCAAAGAGGAGGTTATGGCTGCTTTTTAATCTTTGTCTTACAGTTACATGAGAAGAACCTCAGCTGTCCAGTATAGCGGGTTCTCTCCCTACACCTTCTGTGTGTGTGGGGGGGTGTGTTTGTGTGCATTCATTTCATGTTTCAGTTTATAAAGGCCGAGTATGGGAAATCCATGTCACGGGCATGCCTTATTTGTGCACATATAAACACAGGAGGATCAAATGTAACCTGTAGGTACCTACTCCCACGCTCCCAAGCAGACGCTTCCTCTCAAATCATTTCTGCCTCATTGCAATCTGCCTTAAACAAAACCTGAGCCTAAGAGGGCAGGACCTGCAGCTTCAAACCTGCGACGGAGAGGGTATGTTTGAAACGGTCGGGTTTTAAATCAGGCCCTTCACTTTCCACGAAACAGCCTCGTTGTCTGCAGGGCCTCGGGCTGTCTCCCGCAAGCACCGGGCTGACCCCCACCCCCCCCCGCATCACCCCCTTTCCTCCACAGAGATGCCGGAGCCAGCACGCACGGCTCCCGTCTTTTGAGGTCCCAAGCGGGTTTTGCCCACCCGCTGCTCGCCCCCTCCCCGTGCCCACGCTCCAGCCCGTGCCCCACGGAACACCCGAACCCAGTACCGCCGGCAGCACGGGCCGGGCCGGCTCCCCCCGCGGCGCCGCTAGGGGGGGACCGGGCTCAGGCTTCGGCGCGGCGGCAGCGCGGGGGGCCGGGCCGGGCCGGGCCGGGCCGCGGTGGGGTGGGGAGGAAGGAAGGGAAAACCCAGCCAAATACTGCCTGAGGGTGAGGAGCCGTGCCAGGCAGAGCCCTCCCCAGCCTGTCGGAGGCTTGAGGCCGGGGCTGCTGCCAGGCCCGGGGGGCTGCGCCCGCCCCTCCGGCGGGGCTCTCACACCTTGTTCCCGAAGTGACCCCGGATGCCGCTGCATGAACTCGTCCTCCAGCATCCCGGGGGCTGCGGTGTGAGGTCCCCGGGTATTGGTAGGGAGACTCCGGGAGACATAAACAAGATCCCGGGAAGGTGAGCGCTGGCCGTGGGCTCCCCCCCAACACCAGCTCCGGCCTCCCACGGGAACCTCCCATCGCACCAGGGGGGTCGAGCCAAACACACCCCCCCTTTTACCATTACCCTCCCCCCCGCCCCCCCACTCCCCAACCTCAGTCACCAATAAGTCAGATTGAAACACTTTAATGTTTCTCCCAGCTAAAATAAAACACTAGCTCCCCTCTCCCCCAAGAAAAGCATTTTTATTGAACCCTATTCCACTTTAGTATGAAGACACTAACAGTCCCTGTATATCACCCAGTCAAGTAGTCTAAACAACCGTGCTGGAACCTTTCCAGGCTTACCCAGTCAATGACCACAGACTTATTCGGAAAGCAATCATTAGCAGTGGCAGCCGTGTAACCCTGCCCCTCCGCTGGTCCCTCCCCCGGGAGCTCTGTCGGGGAGACAGGCACACGCTGGTGGCTCTGCAGAGGATGCTGTTAGGAGGTTAAGTGCGTATTTAACATGCGATTATCACAGCCGGAGGACCCGTGACACAAGACAGAGGATGGGGTTTTACGGCTTCTACGGGTCACAGCTATGCCATGGTCCTAGGAGGTTTCTGCAGCTCTTGAGACACCCCACTCAGTCGATCAATAAGTATTATGCTGATAAGTAATCGGCTTTTAATAAGATTTTTCCACGTGTGTCTTCATGGGAACCTTAGGAGAAGCTTCAAGCACTCCCCAGAACTAGTACATTCCTAGCTGATGTATAGGATGTTGGATGCAAGGGAGAAATCTGATGCCCTAGCCTTCCAATAATATACAGTGACTATTTGTTATATTAATAGACTAGTTAATTCAGTAAATATGCTGTTCAAAACAGTCCAGTGAATCAATGGATGGCATCAGTCTATGCATAGGAGCTGTTTATATTGCAAGAGAATTACAACAGCAAAGGTCTAAGTTCATGTCTCAGTTTCCT